>NC_000077.6:61456620-61756620 GCF_000001635.26 Mus musculus
CTGTGATCTACCTGCCTCCCAAATGCAGTAATTAAAGGCATGTGCCACCACTGCCCAACATTTTTTCCTACAAATGTTTTAATTTTGTTTTTCTTTATAACTGAATAGAATTCCAGTGTGTGTGTATGTGTGTCTGTGTGTGTGTATCTGTGTGTGTAGCGTGCTTTCATGATCCATCAGCCGATAGACATCCAGACTGATTCCATTTCCTGGCTATTGTGAGCATGGACGTCCAAGTGTCTGCTAGTAGGATATGGAGCCATGAGAGTGTGTTGGTTCCTTTTCTGTTGCTGTAATAAAGCACCGTGACCAAGGCAATTTATTGAAGGAGTTTATCCAGGCTTACCATTCATTCCAGAGGGATAAGGGTCTACCATGATGTGAAAGTGAGGCCGCAAGTGGCAGACCTAGCAGCTGGAGCAGGAAGCTGAGGGCTCACTTCCTGAACCACGAGGAGGAAGTAGAGAGAGGGGGGATTGGCAGTGGCCTAAGGCTTTGAGATTCCCAAAGCCCAGCCCTGTGACATACTTCTTCCAACAAGACCACACCTCCTAAACTCCTCCAAACGGCACTAGATTTTGTTTTTCTTAGGTCTCAAAGAAGTCTGGGTGTCAGCCATATTCACCCTGGACTCCTCCCTCTGCTTGCTTTCTCCCCCAGAGCTACAATAAAAGTCCTCTCCATACTTTAGGAGTAGACATGCCTCCTCCTGTTGCTTCTTTTTTTTTTTTTTTTAATTTCCATTTTTGTTTTTGAGAGGCTTTTCTTAGGGGTGGGGAAATGAAAGTTGACATAAACCCCATTTGTCTCCATTTAAGGTCCAGGCCTGATTTTGAAAAGAAGGTGATAAGGCTCTAGGAACAGACCATGAAATCTGGAAACAAAGTCATAAAACCTCCTCCCAAAAAACAGCCTGGAGATCACCACAAAAATGGGGAAATATCTTATCTCAGGATGGGCCATCTGTGCTGGGCCATCCTATGGCCATCCTATGTGCTATCTCATCCTATGGTTAAACATTCATGACATAGGAATGCAGGCCACTGACAACCTGTGACACCCTAGCATCCACCAATGAAATTTTAGATTACTTAATCCTCCTAGAAAATTCCCCTAATTCCCTTTAAGATGGCCTGCATGCCTTTGTCTGGGATCGCCTTTTCGAAGAATGGTTGCCCCCCCCCCCAACACACACACACACACACACACACACACACACACACACACACACACATGCTGGATGTTTCTGCAGAATAAATGTTCTTTGTCTTTGCATACCATCTGAGTCTGGGGTTTTCCTTCTGCGATTCTTGGACCCTTACAGAAACACACACACACACACACACACACACACACACACACACACACCCAGCAGGCTCACAGAGATAAAGACCCTCCACAGAACAGAGAAGGGAGTCGGGAAGTTGAAGCTCAGCCTCTCATTGAAGACTTTGAAGGATTTTCTTCCCCTGATTTAGATAGAGTTGGTCAGTTTGAAGGATGTTAGGATGGGTGGTTGATCCACAATTGTGTCAACTTGTCCTGATCTGGTCTTGAACTTGTTAAGCCAACCTCTCAGTAGAAGCACGACTGGAGGGAGAAGAAGCCTGCAAGACCTTTGTTTTATGCTGCCAGCTTTGATCTTGGGTCAGAAGGGTGAGGAAGAAGTCGGCCATCTTGGAAGTTTACCATTTTTATTACCTAGTCATGCCTTTCTCCCTATCTGTCTGCCTAGCAGGGAATATGTCTAACTCCAGTCCTCATTCCTCCCATTAGAGTTTACCCCAACTGCTATTAGGGAGCTTGGAAGCACTGACCAGGAGCTGCCAAAGGGGGTTCTGAGGGAAGATCAGCAGTCAGAGTGCCTCAGAGGAGGGCTGGTCTAAGGTTTCACAATAAATCTTAACCAATGAAATTTAACCAATGGCAAAGATTCAGAACGCAGGTGTGGTGGTTTGAATAGGTTTGCTCCCCATAAACTCGTGTATTTGAAGGCTTGGTCCATAGGGAGTGGCACTATTAGGAGATGTGACTTTGTTGGAGTAGATGTGGCCTTGTTGGAGGAAGTGTATCACTGTGGGGGTGGGGTGTCACACACTTGAGGTCTCAGAAGCTCAAGTCTGGCCAACATGTCTCAGTCCCCTTTTTGCTGCCATCAAATCAAGATGCAGAACTCTCGGGTCCTTCTCCAGCACGATGTCTGCCTGCATGCCACCATGCTTCCCAGCGCTAGACCTTTAAAACTGTAAGCCAGCCCCAATTAAATGTTTTTTCCTTTATAAGAGTTACTGTGGTCATTGTGTCTGTTCACAGCAATAGAACACCCTAACTAAGACAATAAGAACGCCATTAGATGACTGTAATAGAGTGTCTCAGTTGTAAAACATGATTCCTATGATATTACAGTTGAGCTTGCTCAGGTTGGCACAAACAGGAATGTCTATGGTCTGCCTGTCTCCCAGGACAGTCTGTCTCACCTCGGGCAAACAATTTCAGGAAGAAGAGACTGCAGGAGAGAAATGTGAACTGTGACAGCAACAATTTCCTCATCCCAAGCCCCTCGCAGCCCCTACAAAATCTTATAGCCAGTCTCTCTTCTCGGCAAACTCCTCAATCTCCCAAGGGAGAAGGGGCTGTCCTTTCCTGTGTATGTTAATAAACACAGTCCCATCTGTTGAGGGTCAGACTCTGGTCTCTTTGTGTGGCCCAGAAATCTAACAGTGTCCATCCTAAGAACATGATTCGTGAGTGAGTTAGCATCTGTAACATAAAAAGTGAGACTGGCCAGGCTTGGTGGCACATGTCCTTAGTCCCAGCACTTGAGAGGCAGAGGCAGGCAGAGCTCCGTGAATTTGAGGCCAACCTGGTCTACAAAGCAAGTTCAGGACAGCCAGGGCTACACAGGGAAATCCTGTCCAAAAAAAAAAAAAAAAGTGAGCCTGTTAGTGCTACTATAATCCCTACTGACAGTGTCACTAAGAAAATAATCAGGGAAGGCTCGCCCTTATTCAAGGAAGAGGATGGGTAAGGAAATCACCTTAAGAGCCCTTGGTAGGCTCTGTCATAGGCATTAGCAAGGCTGATGATGTCTTTGACGGCATTGTTCTCTATAAAATATACACATGGAAAAAGATAGAAGTTTGGCTTGAGAGCTTAAGACAATCTTCACTGGCCAGTATAAAATGGCTAGTTGCCAAGGGCCAGTGTTCTATCAACAAATGCATCAGATGGTGAGGTAAATATCCAATCAATGGAGTGAGACTCAATCACACACCTGCATTAAGATTAAAATGTAAGTGAACTTCACACCTCAGCAAAAATTTCCCTCTCCTAGCCTGTAGCAACAATTGTTAGATTACAGGGAGAAGGGAAAGATATTTGAGAAAGAGGAGTACTAAGTGTTGTTTTATAAAAAGGTGGTATAATAGAGCAGAAGGGAGGATCTTGACGGGCCCATGCCAAGGCCCTAAACAATCAGCCACACAGGCCTAGTATAAAAGGAAGTTTATTGGGGAATGGAAAGGGACATGTGAAAGGGGTAAGGGCAGAGAAAGGTAGGGGACAGAGAAGGATAGAGAGAGAAGAGAGGAAGAGGCTGCCAGGAACACATGGGGAAAAGAGAACGAATAGGAGATGGAGAGAGAGTGTGTGTAGAAACAAGCAGTCTTATATGCCTGGCTCCTGGCTTGTACCCATTGAGTAGAAATGCAAGCTGATGCTAGGTAGCAGTTGGGCGGAGCCCAGTAGAATTGTCTGTAAGCCAACACTAAGTCAAAATCATCCTTCAACCAAGAGATTGATTGTGGTGGTTTGAGTAGGTATAGCCCCCATGTATTCGTGTGTTTGAATGCTTAGCCCATAGGGAGTGGCACCATTAGGAAGTATTGGCCTTGTTGGAGGAAGTGTGTCACTGTGGGGGAAAACTTTGATGTCTCCTATGCTCAAGCTATGCCCAGTGTGATACACAGTCTCCTTCTGCTGCCTGCAGATCAAGATATAGAACTCTCAACTCCTTTTCCAGCACCCTGTTGGCCTGCATCCTGCCATGCTTCCTGACGTAATGATAATGGACTAAACTTCTGAACTGTAAGCCAGCCTCAATGAAATGTTTTCCTTTTTAAGGGTCGCCATGGTCATATTGTCTTTTCACAGCAATAAAACCCTAACTGTGACATTGATTATAACCAAAGTAAGCCATAAGGGGAGGGAGGGTTCTAAAGAAACCCAGTCCTGCCAAACAAAGCAAAGCATCTATGAGGTGTGCAAAGAAAAAATGATGACTTGCTTGTAATGAATCAGGCTTAGCTAACATGTGATCTAGACTATGAGTTTCAGGGATCAGGGGGTAAAAGTGTATTGCACAAATGTGAAGACTTGAGTTCAAGTTCTCAGAATCCATATAAAATTTGAATGCTTAGTTGATCTATAATCCCTGCACTCCTATGAGAAAGATGAAAACAGAGACAGGAGAACCCCTGAAGCTTGTGAGCTAACCTAGCAGATGCAGCAGAGAATCAGAGAGACCTGGTCCCAATACAAGGTAGAAGGCAAGGACTGACATGTAGAGTTGTCTTCTGACCCTTGTTGGAAAAGAATCATCTCAGTGTCACATAAAGTCCCCATGAACAAAGTGGAAGAAACCTGGCGAGGCGATCTCCTTTTGTAAAAAGGGTGAGCCGTGACCCAAAGCACACTAACAAGAAGCAGCACACATTGCATAGATGCCCTCAGTCTTTTATCCCTAATGTAAGGAACCGCTTAAGCCATTCCTCATTCCCTGAAATCCAAGCCTGCTCCCCGGCTGCTCCCAGCTGGCTAATTTAAAAGGTGTCTTGGAAAGGAAGACAGAGGGAGAATGCAGAATTATCAATATTTGTATATTTAAGCATTTCGGGAGTACCAGAAAGCTGGTTACACCTGGTCAAGCTCATCTAAGGATTAACAGAAGTGACTGGGGCGGGGGGTGCAGCATGTGACAAAGATGCACAGCCTCATAGCGAGAATTTGGATTTCTTTAAAAAAATAGAAATGTGAATATGTTTTTGTTTTAATCCCAGGTATGGGACATGGGGATGGTTCAGATAGTTTCCAGCAGCTAACTTTGATTTGTCTCATGCTCAGGCAGGAGTATGATTTCTGCTCTGTCAGGTTCCTCACAGAGGAATCCACAGGAGGCCGGCCACTGGTGACAAGCAAGCATCTGGCTTCAACTCCAGCTCCCATCAGCAGAGAGGATGATGGATTCCTGAGGCTCTCAAAGGAACAGAGACAATGGATGAACAGAAGTGTAATATATGTATGTATCATATTAGTATAAGATATATATTACAAACGTAAGTATATATTTAATTAAAAAATATCAAATCAGCTTTACCTTAAAATAGCAACAACAAACTGTCCAGTCCATGAGAGAATGAGAACCTAGTTGCTCTGCAGTCCATGAAGCTGGGGACCTCAGTGGACCCAGCATGGGTGCTAAAAACCTGAAAAGTTCCCAGAGAGCTATTGGTTCTTAGCCAGAAATGCAAGCCTGGACCCACAGGTTCTGATACCAGTGAAGAACCAGCAGCCACAAGAGGGTGAACTGACTTTCAGAGGAGGAGGTTAAGCAAGAAGAAGGCATCATTCCACCCGGACTCTGCTCGCCCTACTGCAGCTGGAAAGTGCCTCCCACACACACTTGGAATGGGTCTTCCCACATCAATTGGAGCAATTGTGCACTTCCTCAGGTGAGGCTCCCTAAGCAGGTGACTAACTCATGGAAAGTTTACATTACAGCCAACCACCACAGGCTCTGAATGCCACGGACCACCCCAGTTGGGTATGGGGGGGTCCCTGGAATGAGGGTCCTTGAAGCTAGGTGGGTAAGGATTCGGCAGTGGTGACAAACAGAAACAAACACAGAGGCAGTTTGAATCTGAGTATATTTTGCAGCTCTCAAGCAGGGGATTTTATACATTAAAAACTAAACATTACATCTCTTAGAAACGGTATCCAGTGAAACAATCACAAAAAATCATTTAGCATAGCAAAGCACAAAAATCATCCAAGCATTACAACTCTGAATCTATGTATTCAGTGAATCACAAACAGAACAGGTAACATCATTATAAATCATCAAAATATAACAATTCTAAAAGGATGTCAATGGGGGCAGTTATCCAAGGCTAGTGGCATATTTCCAAAAGCAGGTTAATAAATCTTTATGATCAGTACTCTTAACTCTTAACTCTCCAGCCTCATGGTCAATTATTATTTAACATCTAATGCCTGATTTTTTATAAATCTTCAATATGTAAATTTAAAGTATTTTATTCTTTCTAAGTAAGGCTTTCTTTACCATATACCAAAACCCACCTCCAATGACACACGTGTAGACATATGAAATTTTATTGTTTGGAAAGTTTTTATCTATCATGAGAGTTTTGTAAATGACTTAAAAAGTGAAGTGTTAGTTTCCCCGGGGATAAGGTCATGTTAGTGACCCCATCTCTAGGGATGGTTTCTTACCTATTATTCTCGCTTAAGATCTTGGCCTAGGCTACCAGGAACATGTAAATAAGAAAAGGAATAAGAGAAAACAAAACAGATAGATTGCCATGAGAACTATGGCTCAATATTTTTTTTCTCCGGCGAAGAGTTCCACAACCGGTTCCAGGAGGCCTCCCCCTTTTGACGTCAATCACCTCAATCTGTGGAACTTGTCACACAGATCCTACTGGAGGTGGTGTGCCAGCTGAAGACACTATACCTGTCTCCTGGCCTCACCCTGTTAGCTGCTGGCCAGTTTTCAGAATCTTTTATCAGCCAGTGACTAAAAGTTTGAGGTCCCCAGAGTCCTTCTCAAGTTCTCTATCCCACCAGAATAACACCACTAATAAATTATGATGATGATGATGATGATGATGATGATGATGATGATGATGATGATGATAATGGATAATGACCCAACATTTGCTTAGCAATTTAAGGTTTTCAGTGTGTGGTCATGGGAGCCAAGACCTTGATGGATTCCCACAACATGTTAGCTAGTGGAAGTTCTTCCAAAAGGAGACAGAGTCTCAGGGAGCTGAGCAACCCGCCCAGAGGCAGCCCTGAAGGAAAGCCCTGCTGCCCTGTTGTGTGTGGTAAGGCTTCATGCCACACCTTTAACTCCAACATCTCTCATGGTCTGTCTGTTCACAGGGCACCCAGGCGCCAAGCCCAGGTGGCTCAGCCATACTGTAGAGAACCTTCTAGATCCTCCCCTGTTCTCTACTTTGATCTCATGGGCCAAGCATAGGCTATTCCAAAAAACAAAAAACAAAGAAGCCATTGGCTAGGACCATGAAGTCAGCTCTCACCAAAAGGATTCACCCATGGTGCAGTTCATAGAAGTCCATGTATCTTCAGATAAGTCAGGAAAGGTAACAACCAGGTCCCCAGAGGGGACAGTTTCAGCCCATATGACAAGCCCCTCTACCTCAGCCTTTATAGCTTATTCACTTGGAAAAAACCAACTCACTTTTTGGTTCTGTTTCAGCCCTTTTCTGCCTAGGAAACCACCCTCATCTGCTTTGCTCATCAAAATATTCAGTCTAGTTTATAAAAATGAAGTGTTGCCTGATTTTTAGAACTGCAAAGAGAAGCAAATTCCATCTTTAAAGTAAGTGTGTTGTAACTGAATCTTTTAACAGGCCCCTACCCCAGGAATTTAGAGGCCTTACGCAAAAGAGAAAGCCAGCAAAGGCCCACGTTGAAGACCCTAGGAAACCCCTCTTTCAGATCCCCCAGCCACTGAGACTTGTTCTGGAACCCAGAGCTGACTAGACAGAAGGTGAAGGTCCAGCTCATGGAGTCACATAGACAGAGACCTGTCACAAACAAGCTCAAGTTGCACACTGCTTCAGCAGAAAAGAGTGTAACCACGGTTGCTCTCTTTGACTACAGCAGGAAGCCCACATTCAGTGACTAGAGGGACCCCTTGCCTTGGATCTCCCTTCTCATGATGCACCATCAGGGTACTGCCCCAAGTCCCCCAGCTGGGGCTCCAGGGCCAGGCATCAGGAGCACCCCTAACATCTTGCTGTGACTGTGCCATTTGGGCTATCAGTTCTCCCAGCTCTTTCCTGGGTAAGGATGACTTAAGGTCAGCCTCACCGACTTAGAGCATTAACAAACATAAGGATAGTTGCCAGTTTCAGCACCAAAGGGTCATTTTGCTGTTGTTACTATTGTTTTGTTTCTTATGCTTGGGGGGGGGGTTGTTCCTTTGTTTCTTTATTTGTCTTGTTTTGTTTTATGAAACAGGCTTTCTCTATGTACCAGAACCCTGGCTGTCCTGAACTCACATGTAGAACCAGGCTGGCCTCCAACTCAAAGAGATCTACCTGCCTGTGCCTCCTGAGTGCTGGGATTAGAGGCGTGCGCCACCATGCCTGACCCTCATTCTAGCATTTAAGATTTCCTATCTAACATGCGTATCAAAAGCAGAACTTTAGTTAATTTTTTATTATAAAGGAAATGTAAATCATCCAGGTACCTACTTATAAATATTTATGGCTAAGCATATCCACAGTTCTGTGGTCACTTGGGCAGAGAGATATAGTTAGCTGGTGGACCTCTCAGCGGCTTGTCTTGGTTAAAAGTAAAGGTCTTCTGCCGAATCACACAGTAGGAATATGTGGCCAGCTCCCCTTATGGCCAGCCATGGGCTCCTCACTGAAGCAGACACACCCCAGGCCCCAGAGAGATGCAACAGTAGACAACCTCTAGGCTCTGGTCAATGAAGGCCTTAGACCAAGCAGCACCCACCATGGATCTGCATTGAAAAGGACAGACAGGGAAGAGAAACTCCATCCAGGGATGAGAGATTCCATACTTCCAAGCTGAGAAACTTCTGGAATAATCCCAAAACAGGATTTATAGATGCTGGTGACTTGGGCTGATTTCAGTTGTCAGCTTGACTGGCTCAAGAGAAGTCTTGGCAGTGGTGCAAACCTTTAGTCCCGACTCTCTAGAGACAGAGGCAGCTGGGAAAAAATAAACAAAAGACAAAACCACTCTCCCCCAAAAGAGAGACGTGCAGATTTGTAAAGCACAGCTCTGAGTGTATACAAGGGTACTTCGATACAGGGCTCTGAGGTAATCAAAGGTTTAATTCATCGATGGGATGTGTTAGAACTGCTGAAGGCAGGGCCTAGTTAGAGAAAGTGGGTCACTGGGTTACTGGCGGGGTGGGAGTCTTAGGAGCTATAACCTTCCTGTTTGCTGCATCAGGCACCTAGAAACATGGAACCAATCTGCCTCTGAAACTCTGGTCCTTCTTCCCCATAAGTCATGCTCACAGGTAATGAAAAATCTTACTAACACAGATTCTAAGAAATATTTTTAAGGTTAAAATTCATGCCTTAAACAACAAAGAATTGATCGGCAATAAAGACTTAAGGTTTAAAATTGAGATCCTTGGTAATTGTCTTATGCCTGTCCCTGTTTACATCTGACCAAGCTGCCACAATGTAGCACCATAGGCTAAATTAAGAGATCCAAGTGTACAGGAGCTTAGTTTCTTCGGCATTCTCTTCTTGGCTTGTGATGGGCATCCTCCTCCGGCCTCTTCATGTGGTCCTTGTTGGATGTTTGGGTCTTGGTCCACTTACCTAATACACACAAGTCATAAGGGACTTCATTATAACTTAATTTTGTCACTAAAAAGCCCCTTTCTATAAATGGTCACCATGGGGGCAGGGGTTTCAGGAGTTGAGATTCAACATGTGACACCGGGGAAAACAATGTAGCCAAGTGGGACTGGTGAGTGAATGTGGAGACACCAAAGAACTCTGAAAGGCTGGCACAGTCCAGAGGCTGGATAAAAAAGCACAGAAAACTGAACACAATCTCCTAAAAATAACCACAAAGGCAGAATTTGCAGCAGCTCTTGGACCTGGTTCTAGCAGCTGCTATGGAGAGAGATCCAGAGGTAGAGAAACAGGGACCACTCTAAAGAGTGGGAGAACATAGACTGCCAGGGTGTGGGTGTATCTCCATCAGAGCACGTGGCTCACCCGACCGCAGCTTTTCTGTACCTGCATTCTGTACCGTCCATTCTTTCTTTCCTTTGTCGCAGTTAGGTAAGTCTCAAAGCTGTGCCTGTCTCAGCCGGGTTACTTCCTAGTTTCCTGAGGGACTAACAGGCTGAACTACCAGCTCCCATGGCACAGACAGAGCCACCTGCCTTCCCCATCAAGGTGGACTACTCTCCTCTAACCATCAGCCAGAACAGATTCTAGGTCCCTTTTGTCAGCTATTGTGTCACAGCCAGGAAAGGGACCCAATACTGAGTGAGGAGCTCCAGCCCTCCCGCCTCCCAGTTACCAACACAAGCACATGCCTCCCTACTGAATTTTCACAGCAGTTTCTTTCTTTTCTTTTTCTTTCTTTTTTTTCTTTTTCTTTTTTTTTAAAGATTTATTTATTATTATATCTGTAGGTGTCTTCAGACATTCCAGAAGAGGGCATCAGATCTCATTACAGATGGTTGTGAGCCACCATGTGGTTCCTGGGATTTGAACTCAGGACCTTTGGAAGAGCAGTCAGTGCTCTTAACCGCTGGGCCTCCAGCCCCTTCATAGCAGTTTCTTTTTTTTTTTTTTTTAGATTTATTTATTATTATATGCAAGTACATTGTAGCTGTCTTCAGACACACCAGAAGAGGGAGTCAGATCTTGTTACAGACGGTTGTGAGCCACCATGTGGTTGCTGGGATTTGAACTCTGGACCTTCGGAAGAGCAGTCGGGTGCTCTTACCCACTAAGCCATCTCACCAGCCCCATAGCAGTGTCTTATATGGAACTTAAAACAAAAGCCTTATGTGTATACATGTTTCTGTGTGAGTGTAAGCCACATGTGCACAGATGTTTGTGGACGCAGGAATAGTGGGCTGTGTCCCCCAGAGCTGGAGTTACAGATGCTGCCTGATGCAAGTGTTGGGATCTAGAAGAACACCAGGTGCTCTTGACTGAATCACGTCCCAGCCCCACATGGAACTTTTGGCAGCTATCACAGCCAGACTTAGGGGACCCAGCAAACATTTGACAACGTTTTAAGGAAGACAAAATTCAAACATGCTCTGCCTACCTTTATAGCTATTAAGTCCAGAGGATGGGTTGTGGGATAGGGGAGCAGAGACTGGGTCACTAACTAATGTTGGAGACAGCAAGAAAGGAGAAGAAGGTGGCTGGTGAATCCAGAAGATAGTATGCAGTGAGAATTTTGGTTCCTTTAAAAACATAGGAATGTTATGAGAATATGTTTTTGTTTTAATCCCAAGTGTGAGATAAGGGCCTGCTTCAGACTGTCCACAGCAGCTGACTATGATTTGCCTCGTGCTCTTGCAGGGGTGTGATTTTGCCAGCTGAAGATAGTTTCTGCAAGGGTATGATGTTTGGAATTCTGGGGACTCTTGAAAGGGTATATAAATGCAAAAGTCCCAAGAAAGGTGTGGCCACAGCTTCTGCTCCTTCTTCTGCTGCTGGTGGCTGATTGCTGGGTGGAGATATCTTGATGACAAAGATCAAAATTGCCCCAAGAAACCTAATCAGCAGGAAGTAGTCTAAAGAGGCCTACGCCCCCTTTCCCCTCTAACCTTTCTCTCCAACCTAGTGTTATGGGGTTGAAAGGAATAAGAGTAGAGAAGGGTGGTAGATATAGTAGAAATAGGAACCCAGGAAGCAGCCAAAAGTCCGTCTACAATATCATAAGCATCCTTTCAGATATTCACACCTGCCAACCACAGAAGGTGGGGATGAAGTGTTCACTGCTGGGGTCCTCACTGCTGTCAGCCAACTCATCCTCACAGATCATCTCCTAAACCCAAGTTAAACTTGAGGCTTGGTTCCAGATGGTTCCCCTCTTTAGTACCAACTCCATGCCAACTCCCAACTGCCCACCATGACCCTCTGTCTAGAAAGTCCAAGCATCCAGGAAGTTGAGAAACATGGCCTTCTGGTATTGCAACAACCCCACACTTCACAGCTGGACCCGGGCCCCTGAGACCCCCTCTGGAGTGACAGGAGACCAGATACAGCCGGTCTAATGTCCAGATGGGCAGGAACAGGGCTAGGAGATGGCTGTGCTCCAGACTTCTGCCCATGGCCCTCCACTGACCAGATGGCCTGTTCTCTCCTACAGAAATCAGACCAGCAGGACAGTGTGGGATTCTGGCAGTACCAGGCGTTGGCACCAGATAAGCCTCTGTTCCGATATAGGTTCTGTCACCTCCCTGGGTGCAACCCCTTCCCTGCCTCAAGCCACCTCCTTAGAATAAAAGGGCTAATGTGGTCACCCCTGCAGGATGGCAGAGAACTGAGCACAGCATGTGCCCAACAAAACCTTCTCTTCACAGCCTGGTGGGGAAATATGCTCCTCCTGCCTCACGGTTCCCAGACCTTCCTAGCATCGAGAAGCCTTGCCCTGACCCTTAGACCCCTAGTCCTATGACCTCACTCCTTCCTCTTTGTCAAAGGAAAAGCTGAGCTTTGGGGAGCAAACTTAAGGAGAGAAGGGGGTAGTTTTCTATAGCTATTATGCTAATAATAACTGTCCTGAATGTTTACCGGGCTCCTTTTAATATGCTCCCTTTAAGATACTCATCCAACACCTCCAAAGGTGGGGCTATTGGCTCCACTTTGACTGAGGCAGTCCGCATAACTCACAGCCAAGCCCCCATGACCTCCAACACACTGATTCCCCCTACCTTCTGTGTCCACTGTAGTGTTTCTCCTTGTTTCTCTGAACCCCAGTCAATTGCTGTACCCCTTTATGGCCTCCCAGGCCATGACAGGGCAGTAGCCCCAGCCATTTCAGCAATCCATAGGGTCCCGTGCTTGCTGATGAAATCCATGTAGAATCACTGTAAAAAGTTGGGCAACAGGAAATGAACTCCTGACTGCAGAGGTCAGGAAGGAGGATGTCAAAAGCGCTTCTGCTTCTAACAACGGGGCTGATGGCAGAGAGTGGGGCTTCCCTATCTGTGTCTGGCCTAACCTGTCCACCTCAGAGGAAGAGAGTAGCAGCCGAGACACCTGAGCAAATTTGGATGTGACCCATGCAGTCTATGTCACACTACTTAAGGAAGGGATAAGGGAGCCTGGCCATCCTGGCCACAACTTCCCCATCTGCCATTCACCAACCTATCTGCAGCCAGCTCGAGTTTTTAAATATAAAAATGAAAACACATCTCTGTTGCATTAATTATTAACACTCCTCAAGTCGCCTGCCAGCAGTGGCATGTGTTCCTCGCCCCCTGCCCAATGCTACAAACTCCTGAAAGAAAGACACACAGAGAGAGAGAGAGAGAGAGAGAGAGAGAGAGAGAGAGAGAGAGAGAGCCTTATATTTAATATGCCCTAAGCAGTTTAATGGCAGGGCAACTCCCAAGCCTCCACAGAGCTAGCACACTCTCCCGTCTGATATTCCTGAATTATTTACTTACTAAAACCTATATTCCATCCTGGCCATCCTAGACCCAGGCCTTCAGCCCTCCTGGGCCATGATCCCTGACTCTTACATGTTGGCAGTCTCTCCATCAGTCTGTCCTCCTGCTTCCCTGGGTACGGTGGTACTCTATCCTTCCTCAGATTCTCAGTTCCACACATACAGAAGGACTGGGGCATGATGCTGTGTGTTAAGTTACACCATTTTATGATTGCTTAAGAGGTTATCCACTTGCAGGAAGATAGTCATCTATTTATATATGCCTATAATTCTAGAATTGGGGGTACTGACAAGTAGACTCCAGTGGTTCACTGAACAGCCAGCATAGCTGAAATGGCAAGTTTCCAGTCCAGCGAGAGATGCCGATTCAAGGCAGAAGTCAGTACAACAGAGAGCAATAGATAAAGACACCAGACATCCTGTCTGGCCTCCCCACGCACACAGGCATGTACACTCATGTACATGTACCACACACAACACAACACAACATACATCATATGCCACACACAATACACCATATCTACATCAGACCACACAACGATACACTACACTCAATATGTTACAGGCACATACAGTATACCACATATATAATACATACACACAACACTATACACACAGTACACCACCTATATACATACAACACTGATAACATAATCAAGACAAACATACAAAGACTCCAGAAGGCAGAGAGAAAGCAAATGGGCCAGGAAGTTCTGAGTCCCAGATGGCCACTTCCCACCTCCTCGGGCATTCTTTCTGTCTCAGGTCCTGGAGAACAGACAACCTGTATGTGGAGGTTTTCATGAGAACTCAGCATTTGAATACTTAGTCCCCAGCTGCTGGTGCTGTGGGGGAAGGTGTAAAGACTTGGAGCTTTGGAGGAGGGACATCACCAGGGGTGGGCTTTAACTGTTTGTACTCTCACCCCACTTCCATGTCACTCTCACTGTTATGTGCCTACAGTTGAGGGCTTCCTGCTCTGGCCACCATGCCTGACAGCTGCCATGCTTGTGGCCATGATGGACCCCTCCCTTTGGAACCACAAACTCAAATAAACTGTCTTCTATAATTTGCCTTGGTCATGGTGTTTTAATACAACAACAGAAAATAGTATGTTGTATATAACAGTGGGATAATCAGAACATCTCCCTAAAAAGGAAGGAAAATGTTTCCTTATAGCTGGGAATGCCTAGCAAGCAGAAAACTCTAAGAATACCTATCCCAGATAAAAGTCATAGAAAAGACCATAGCCCCACCCTACCGTGCCACAGAGACTGAATCTTCCACTCAACAGGCAGTGACAAGGAGTGGGAACGTGGAATGTCAGAGGAAGCCAAGTAGGAATTTGTCCTGAGATCATTAGGCCATGCCTGCTGCCATTCATGTAAAATGTTCCCTCTATTCACAAGTCAAATCCCACTGGGAGTCCAAGAAAGAACCAGGAACATGGATTTCTACCCTTGTCTGGCAGAAGGAGAGCACTGTCCCCTGCCTCCTCTGTGACAAGGGTATCAGAAGAAGCCAGCTAAGTGGGTTTAAATAAAATGCATTTTCTTACAGAATAACATTAACTGTCCAGATTATTTTTAAAGGCACTTATTATACATAGAACCAGGAAGATCTCAAACTAAATGACAGAGCAATTGGCTAAGATTGACATGGAAAAGACAGAGGCGTTAGGACTGTCTAACACAAAACTCAAAGCAGTCATAAAAAAAAAAAAAAAAAAAAACCTACCTCGATGAGCAAAGGCAGACACACTGGAAATAGGAAATACAGAAAGCTTTGGCGAACCCCAGAAACTATTCTTAAAATAGAGCCAAATGAAACTAAAAATATGACAATAAAATTAAAGCTCAGGAGACGGGTTTAAGAGCAGGAGAGAAGGAAGGAAGGAAGGAAGGAAGGAAGGAAGGAAGGAAGGAAGGAAGGAAGGACACAGTCAACAAGACAAAAACAAGGCCTAGCAGATAACACAAACAAGAGAGACTCCCGTAGGAAGTGAACAGAGACCTGTGGAATCTACATCTGTGTCATCACCAACCACCCTGACAGGAAAGGGGTCTAATCAAACATGGCGGCGTGTGGGTAGAGACCTACAGAGCCAAGTATGTGAGCATCTGGGCAACATAAAGCCCAAAGGAATTCAGGGCAAAACATGTCCGAATTAAATTTCTGAAAATTAGGCCAAGAAAAAATACTGACATCAGAGAAGCAAAGCCTTTACCTACAGGAGGGAAACAGAGTGAGTGAATAGCACAGAGTTCCTCTTCTCGTCCACAGAGCCCTTCTTATCGTAGTCATTTTGTAAAATAAAATTACCAGGTCCACATGGTTTATCGGGAGGTTTCTACCAAATGTTCAAAGTATTCGCACAAATTCCATATATGTGTTCTATAAAGCAGAAAGATAAATTCACTTCTCAATTCACTAGGAAGTCAGTATAGTCCTGTGATGCAACCACAAACAATATTTTTAAAATCCAGACAAATATGGACTGAGACCTTTTTTTTTTTTAAATTAGCAAATAGAATCCAGTAAACACCTTAAAATCCTTAAGAGGCTGCTGTAGCTGGATGGAGGGGCACAGGTTTATCATGGACAAGCCACTTAAATTCAATCCTTAGTCCCCTTAACAAAAAGAAAGAATTATACACTATTAACAATTAATCAGAGGAAGGAAAGATTGTCTTAATATTCAAAAAGAAGCAATCAACATAGAAACTGATTAATGAAGAAAACCACATAATTATATCAATTGGTATAGAAAAGTCGGACAAAATTCAGTATCGATAAGTGATTAGAAAACTAGGAACATTAGAGAAACTAAACTTGTTTAAAAAAAAAAAAGACCTTCAAAACCCTGCAGCTAATATACCAAATAGCGAAAAGTTGGATGCTTTCTCTTGGAAATAGGAACAAGGCAAAGATGCCTGCCTTCCACACTCTTATTCAACTCAAAAAATTAAAGTGTTATCCAGTGTCCTAAGCCAGGAAAAGAAAAACAAATGGGGAGGTGTGACATGAGTCTGTTCCTAAATAAAAAAAAAAAGTCATAAATAAACAAACAAGACAAAACAAAAAGCCAGGCATAGTGGTAGCACACACCTTTATTCCCAGCATTCGAGAAGCAAGAGTAGATGAATCTATCAGTCTGAGGTTAGCCTGCTCTACATACATGGTGAGTTCCAGGACAGCAAGAGCTTGTAATGAGAATCTGTCTAATAAAAAAAAATTTTTTTAAAGTTTAAAACACCAATTACAAGTTTTTTTAAAAAGCCATCTGGAAAGAGTGCATGTCTGATTCCAACTGTGTGGTGTTCCGCAAAGGTCAGGATCACAAAGACAGCAAAATAACAGTGGTGTTGGGGAGTGTAGGATGAGCAGACCACACAGCAGATTTCTGTGGCAGTGACTCTAATCTTATGTTTCACAAACTCATAGAGCGTACAATACTGTGATGGTTAATCTTGAAGGTCACCCTGACTAGATCTGGAATAAATTAAGAGACATCCCTGGGAGGGTCTGGAAGTATGTTTCTTGAAGGATTGATCTGGGGGCAAGACCCTTCCCCAAAGCAAACATCACCTATCAGAAGGCAGCCCAAATATGAGCAGCCCTGAGGAAGCTCTTGCTTTAACCTGCCTGTCTTCACTGCCTTCTGGTGATTATGAAATATAACACGGTGAGGAGGTTCCTGTGGCAGGTCCGTGCCAAGGTGTGCCCCTGAGTCATTACACCACACAGCCAATCTGGGGTGAAAGGAGTTTACCGGGGGAGGAAGAGGAGTGAGGACCTGGGAAGGGGGTAGAGGCAGATGAGTGGGCACGTAGACAGACAGACAGATGGGGCCAGAGTGACAAGGACAAAGAAAGGGGGCAAAGGATAGATAGAGAGGACACTGGGAACAAATAGAGAGAGAGGAAAAGAGAGCTGTGGAGTGCCAGGCAGGTCCTTTTATAAACAGCATGCACCTATCGCACCCGGCATCCTGGATGCATATTCTATTTATATTTCATATAAATATATGATTTACATAAATTTTATATACAACTATTTATAAATCACATATTTACATAGAATATATAAGTGTATATATGTGTGCATGCATATAAGTTAGGGGCAGAAGATAAAGTTGAGTATGTTAGGGAGAAATTTTTTTCTTAGGTGTACATTTGAAACTTTTAGGCCCATTATCTTGGCAGTTGGGGGAAGAGAGTCCCAAAACGAGGGAAAGGGAGAGGAACGTCACCCTTGGAAATAGGCAATAAAAAGTGGGAAATTTAGGCTGTTGATTGGTAGGGGTTCTTATCTGGAGTCCACCTGATCCATGAGAGGTAGATTTGAGTGGATTCCTCGAAGCATACAAGAATCTTTTTAAATTTACAAGAAGAGATAACCATTACCATTGTCTAGTGCCTGCACAGAAACCCACACTGGACAGAAGGCAATAGACCCTCAAGTTTTGTGTCATAGCAGAAGCTTGAGAAGTGATATTTGGTCAAAAGCATCCACGCTCTTTAAGGTGAGCTCGGGGAAGACAGAAGCCTTTCGTGGAGCAGACGGGGCAAAAGTTCACGTGATCTTGGTTTTCAGTCTGACTACAGACCGTGAAAGACGGGCTTCTCCCCTCTCTCCAGAAAACTGGATATATATATGTGTTTAAAATGAAGTTGCCTTTTAAAGAGTGAAGACATAGAGAATAACCCTAATTTTTAGAAGGCAAAACCAAATTCTCTCTAAAATTAATACTGAGTAGGTTACTGTTATGTTGTGAGGTTTGTCTGTCAGTATGGTATGTTCTTATATACAGATGCGTGGAGGTGCAGCTTAACTACCTCATTAACAAGCCATTGTTTTAAATCCTATCTTTTATAAACCTGATTTTAAAGACAAGCCAGAATCATACAAATATCTTATCCCAATGTAAAAGTATCTTTGGAGACCGGGTTTCCTTGGTCAGCTCATGTCACATGTTGCTGCCCTTAGTAAAGATGGTGGTGAAGCCAATTCTTCTACCTTCTCCAACCCTAGCAAAGATGACAACCAGCCATGTGTTGTTTATATCTCAAAATGGGATATCAGAATTCGATATCTCAGAATGTCACATGGTTTAAGATTACCTAAGCACAGATTTTCAATTGCTAACCCTGACTTATGAGCTTTAAATTAAACTTAATGTTTTAGATATTATACATTTTTAATCATAGCCGAGAATTGATATGATCCTGATTTTGACTCTGGACTTTAAAAAACCATGCCTGGGCCTGAAAATGGGGAGCGGTAACCAATTTTCAGAGCCAGTAATAGAACTTCATAATGCAGAGAGGAAGTCCATTCACATTGTGTTAAGGTGTGTCTCTGTATATGCGATTGTTAACTGCTGATTGGGCAGTGAGCTAAATGATGGCAGAATATTTGTCCAATTCATTAGGTGTGAACCCTTATCCTTCTTCACCTGTCCAAATCATGATGCTTTGAGATCATCATGCCATGAAGGAGGTCACCTATCCCTCATCCAGACAAAGGACAACCCCAAAAGGGTGGATCAGGCATTGTCCTGCTGCTGATTGGTTCAGACTGGAATGTGGATTTTTTTGTAGACTAAAGGCTGGGCAAGATGTAGAAGAAAGAAGCGCTTCCAGGTAGGGAGACAGTGACTCTGGGAAGAAGAAAGAGAAAGGCTTATTTTGCCAGGAGACACAAGAGGAGACAGACATGAGTACAGGCCTAGAAGGTATAGTTAGCCATGCGGTGGGTTGGGTTTAGATGGCCAGGTTGACTTAGATGAGTTACTTTAGGGTCTGCCTAGCTAAGGCCTATGATTTAAAATACTAAAAGATCTTGGTGTCTTATTATTGGCTGTAGGGTCACCATGGTCATACAATAGTATAAAACAGCAGTATAACAGTAGAGAACAATTTTAATATAATCCATATTTAAATAACATTTGACTTCCTATCATAATAAATCCAGCCCAGACAGCTGGTGTCAGGAAAAAGTAACAGCATTTATTCATGAATTCAAGACCAAGCAAAAACAAGCATGCAATGGCCACACACATCTTAAATTAGCTTTTATTAATCTGGAAAGACCTTTATAACCTTGAAATGTCATCATTATATAAAGAATATTTTAAACCAGGATTTGATCACATATATGGTAGGTTGAAGAAAACATAACTTTGAATTTCTGTCATCATACAAAAATTCATACTAATTTAGAATATGAGATTTGTTGTTTTCTTAGTCTAAAAGGAGATGCAATGATAAACTGAGGGCTCAGTAGGACTGAGAAGTTTTATAATCGTTGCTTTAGACCATGTGGTCATCTTAAGATGGACTCACATGGCAAGTTGCAAGCCATATGTCACTTATATCCTGGTGAGGTGGTGAGGTCACCAGCAGAAATGAAGGAGAACCATATGGTTGCTATTTAAAAACATTTGTTTTTCTAATGTATATATATATCATGCACATATACACATATGGAGTTGAATTTGAGTTATATATACATACACATATGCCCTAAAGAAGAGCTGAATCATATATATATATATATATATATATATGTATATATATATATATATATATTTAAATTATGAGCCTTTTGTTATTTAAGTTTAAAGCCAAATATTGTTGCAGATTATATAGATTTAAAGCCATACCTAATGAACAATTTATAAATCCTTAGATAAAAGTTTATAGCATAATTTTAATTTTTTTCTTTTAAGAGCAGAGTGCAAAGAAATCAGAAATAAAAGATCAAGAGTGGGAAAGTAGAATTTCAGTTGTGGAGCAGAGGAAGTTTAGATATAAGATATTTGGAAATCATTTGTCCTTGGCAGTGAGAATTTGGAAATCAGGTGTGCCAATTTGTGATGAAATCTGAGTCTGTAAAGGGAGAGAGAAAGAGCACAAGAGTGAGCAAGCTCTTGGCTTAGAGCAGGCTAGCTGCAGGAAACTAGGAGGGGAGGGTACTTGTGTCGGCGAGGGCAGGCTGTGAAAGCCAGAGACACGTGGAGGAATCAGACTCTAGAATTTGGAATCAAATTCACAGACAAATGATCCCTACATACCTCAGGAGTGGCTTTGTGAACAGCTGCTGCAGTGGAGAGGGGCTATGTCTGCGCGCATGCGCGCGCGTGCTGCTTTTTATCGTCTCACCTGCTTCAACCTGCTGTGTACTTAGAGGCAAGACACAGGGTGGGGCGGGCAACCAGACAGAAAGAAACAGGGCTCGGAGAGAGGAAAAAGGAATAAAGAAAGGAGTTTGTTTGTTTGTTTTTTGTTTTCATGCTCCCATCATCGCTTGGGCAGTATATTGAGGCTAGATTCAGTAAGTTTAGAAGCAAGGTGTGTGAAGACACAGTTCAGATGGATAAGGTACGGAGGAGTCCTGGGTCCAAGGTGTCCCACAGAACTCAGGGGTGAAGGAACTGAGAAGGCACAGCTGTCCTGGTAAATCATCATTTATTTAGACAAAGATCAGAGCTAAAGGCATGAGCAGACACGGTTTACCCGGTACCAGGAATTTCGAGAGCTGAGGAGAAAAAAAAAAAAAAAAAGACAAGCTGGAAAAAATGAAACCTCATCCAGGGGAATGGTCAGACTCAGAGAAGCATTTAAGTTAGGGTGAGAACTCACCAACTGCAGTGTTGGATGAAATGACTAGCAATCAGTGGAGCAGAAAGCAAATCTGTTGTTAGCCAGTGAGGCGTGTGGGTAGGGGCCGAAGAGGATCCAGTGTAATCAGACCACCTTCACCACCACCACCACCACCGCCGCCGCCGCCGCCGCCAGTCACGGCAGCAAATGTTATGAAATATAATGTGAAGAAGGGATACCTTTGGTGGGCTCATACCAAGATGTACCCCTGAGGAATTACGCCACACAACAGAGCTGGTGGGAAAGGGGTTTCCTGGGAGAAGGGTGAGAAGTGAGGACCTGGGAAAGGGTGAAGGCAGACAGATGCAGGCAGAGCCAGGGAGGGGTAGAGAAAGGGAGGCAAAGAACAGAAAGAGGGGACAATGGGAACAAACAGAGGTGGGGGGGAGCTGCTGAGTGCTGAGTGGGTCCTTTTATAAAGCAGCACACACCTGCCATACCTGGTGGCTATGCAGGTGACTACGTTAGCAATTGCTGGGTCCCTGAGGGCAGGCCCACAGAATCGTCTATATGCGAACACCTCTTCTGCAGCTGACTGCTGCCACTGCCACCTGTCACTGCCATCAGAACCCAGCCTCTTCAGCCTTCCCCTGAGACTGCCCAGGGATCCTGCAGGCCTTCCTCAACATACTGGAACTCCTGAGTCACTCCAGCCTTGGTACTGAGCAGGAACGGGATTCCCAGCCTCTCCAGTGTAGGTGGCCATGGTTGAACTATGCAACCACAGTGGTGTAAGTCAAGCTAATGCAGATATATTCTTGAATGATATATATGTAATGTTTTCATTCTTTTCCTCTAGAGAGCCCTGACTAAAACAAATTCCAAGAATAAGCCCTCAGGCAAACCATGGAGGTTGATGAATGAAGGTGTATCCCCACAGGCACACTGGGTACGACAGATGAAACAGGTGGTGTGATGTTGCTAGTTAGAAAGGCTGTTGGTGTGTCTGGCTGGGTACCTGGCAAACCCATGTACCTTCTGTTTGTTTTGCTGTAAACCAAAAGCTGCTTTAAAAACCAGTCTGTCCTTTTGGGGGATGTTGGCCCTTGGGCCATGTTGTTAACCCTGAAACAGCCACCAGAACCATTTTTGTTCAGGGTCAGTCTGTCCAGTGGATAAGAATACACACCCATGGCCTCTGTTTCTGCCTCCAGAGTGCTGGGACTAAGGGGGCTGTGCCTCAGGCTTACTTTTTTTGGTTTTTCGAGACAGGGTTTCTCTCTGTAGCCCTAGCTCTCCTGGAACTCACTCTGTAGGACCATGCTGGCCTTGAAGTCAGAAATTTAGGCTGGTGAGATGGCTCAGTGGGTAAGAGTACCCGTCTGCTCTTCCAAAGGTCCTGAGTTCAAATCCTAGCAACCACATGGTGGCTCACAACCATCTGTAACGAGATCTGACTCCCTCTTCTGGAGCGGCTGAAGACAGCTACAGTGTACTTACATATAATAAATAATCTTTAAAAAGTGCTGGGATTATAGGTGTGTGCTACCACTGCCCGGCCTCAGTTTTACTTTTTAAAGGCACTGTTTTCTTGCATTTAGAAAGTCAACCTAGGTGTTATACCATCCTGGGTCTAGTACAGTTGAAAGCCATTACTGTTACAAGTTGCTGGTGTCAGAGAGCACAGGTTATAACGGCAAATGACTAGGGTCATGGCTAAGCTATAACCAAAACACGGTATCAGGGCGAAGGACACAGCTAGTGCTAACAGTGTAGTACCTAGTAGAGTAGAACCCAAGAAGATGTGCCCATACCAATTCCCTCCTGTCTCTGCCAGCCCTCTGCTGGTCACCGGGACCCAGCAATGCACTCCATACATCATAGTCCCTGGGTACAGAGCAGGACAGAGCATGGGCCAGGGAAGGCAGGCAACTGGCACAGAGACAGGAAGCCTTAGCTTAGAAAATATAACATCAAAATGGTACACAGGAGGGCTGGAGAGATGGCTCAGTGGTTAAGAGCACTGACTGTTCTTCCGAAGGTCCTTGAGTTCAAATCCCAGCAACCACATGGTGGCTCACAACCATCTGTAATGAGATCTGACGCCCTCTTCTGGGGTGTCTGAAGACAGCTACAGTGTACTCACATATAATAAATAAGTAAGTGAATTATTTTAAAAAGTGGTACACAGAAAAAACAGAGAGTCCTCAGACATTACTTAACCATCAGGACACGGCACCACTATGGTATAACTGACAAACTCTTCAGAGGACATTAGTGGACATTTGTACGTGCCTTGAGTCCCTTAGCCCGAAAATCCTGAACTATCTCCTGCACTGCAAATGCATGCTGTATCAGGGGCTCACCATTCCAGGATCATCTGGGTCCCCTCAACACTCAAACCAGAACAATATGAACAGCATTTAATGGGACAACCCATAACCCCAGGAGAGTAATGTCATTCCTACCACACGTGGGACCCAGGGAGGAAGTGAGTGCCCACCCTGTCTCATGGCCTGCATCAGCTTGCTGAGACCCCAGCCGAAGAGAGGCCTCCCTTCATTCTCCTTGGCTCCTTCCAGATCCAAGGGAGGCTGCACTCTAGAGGGCAAAGCCATGAAGAAAGGCAAGGCAGCAATTAAGATGTCTGGAGGCTTCCCAGATCTAGAGTGACCTCAGCTCCCTCCAGCAGCCCCCAAGTCCCAGCAAAGGCAGTGAGAGTCTGCCACCTGCATGATTCAAGCCTGATAGAAATACTAGTATAAACATCTGTCACAGCTGGAGAGATAGCTCAGGAGTTATGAGTTCTGGCTGCTCTTCTGGAGGACCCAGATTCGATTCTGAGCACCCTGTGGCCACTCACAGCCATCCATAACATCCAACACCGTCTTCTGGCCTCCAGGAGCACAGCACATGCAAGACGCACAACACACCTGCAAGCAAAACACCCGTATACATAAATTAAACTTTTAATTAAAAAAGCAATCTCAGAAGCTGGGCATGGTAGTGCATGCCTTTAATCCCAACACTCCAGAGACAGAGACAAGTGAATCTCTGTGAGTTCAAGAGCAGCCTGGTCTACAGAGCGAGTTCCAGGACAACCAGGGCTACATAGTGAAACCCTGTCTTTAAAAAAAAAAAAAAAAAAAAAAGTGTGCCACTACCACCTGACATCAGTAGAACATTCATTCTCTCTCTCTCTACCTGGCATCAGTAGAACATTCTCTCTCTCTCTCTCTCTCTCTCTCTCTCTCTCTCTCTCCCTCTCTCATTGATTCTTTGTGAACTTCACACCATGCACCCCAATCCCACTAATTTCCCTGTCCCTTTGCACCTGCCCTCTACCCTTGCAACCTCCCCACCAAAAGAAAATTAAAAACTAAAATAAGAATAAGAAACAAGAAACAAGAAAGTATTTCACCATGGCAGCTGCGGTGTGTTACAGTGCATCCCCACAGTATAGCCTTTTGTCCATACATCTTTACTTGAAGTGTTTATTGCAATGAACTTTGCAATGATCTGGTTTGACACCTCTGGCTTCTACTATACTATTAATACTGGATCATCACCGGAACTATGTTGTTGTCCTGGAGCTTTGGATCTGCAGGACCAGCCCCTTCACGAACCATCAAAGTTCTTAGATGGGGTAGATATTGAGGTGGCCAACCCAAAGCCCTGGATCTGGGCCTGGGTAGCTGGTTGATGAGCCTGGCAGCTCTCCCATATTCATGCCATCAGGGCCAGCTCTCCAGCACTGCCCTGACTAGCTTACCCAATGCCAACACTGGCAAGAGGCAGGGCCAGCTTTCTAACTTTCTGGACTTGGCGGGGAGGGGGGGTGCTCTCCCATGCTCCCCCATCCCCAAGGGCTAGCTCTACTTTGCTGTCCTACTGTGGCCCAAGGCCCACTTCCCCAAGTGCTGCAGCAAGTGAGGGATGGGGCCAGATCTGCACAGCCTCTACCCCCCCACATCCCCCACACACACACACACACACATCCACACTGCTCCGGGCAGCAGCCCAGACCAGGCACACCCGCATGGCCCTCAGCAGCAGCATGAGCCACAGGCACCGACACAGACCCCTGCCACTGCACGATCACAAACCCAGACAGGACCCACAAGAGCAGCACAGGCTGCGACCTCACCATGGCCCCAGACAGCAGAGCAAGCCACTCTTATCTACCCTTGCATCTCCAGCTCCACTCCTCCCCCCACTGTGCTCAAAACTTTCCATCTCTTCCTCCCCCTCCCCTTTTCACCACACGCCTGAACATCCTGGTGGTTCCTACAGCAGGAAGGCCACAGGGCTTCTGGGTGTCTTCTACCTGCCTGCCCCACATGGCTGCAGGCAGGCCTTATTTTCTTATTCTTATGTGTAGGAGTATTTTGCCTACGTGTGTGCCTGTGTACCGTGTGTGTCTGTGTACCATGTGTGCCAGTTGCCCACAGAGGCCAGAGAGAGCATCAGACCCCCTAGGACTGGAATTGGAGATAGTTGGGAGCTGCCATGTGAGTGCTGGGAATTGAACCTGGGTCCTCTGCAAGAGCAGTCAACGCTGCTAACCGCTGAGCACTCTCTCCAGCCTCATTTCTTGTTTGTTTGTATAAAAGTAATATTTATAATCTGAAAGTTTCATATATTCATACAATATATATTGAGTATGCCCACCCATTACTACCTCACTGATATCATCCCTAAGTGTGCCTGCCTGTCTCCCAACTTTCTGTCATCTTCACACACACATACACACACACACACACACACACACACACACACACACACACACACACACAAAACCTGTTAGTGGGCTGGGTGATTCTTTCAACATCTTCAGAGGAGTACTGACTGCTTGTATTTGCTACCACATTTCTCTTCAGAAGGAGTTGCCCTAATTCATAGATCTAACTCTTAGCATTTATTTGGAAGGACACCTGCCGGCAGAGTACCTCCCTGGACAGCACAGGCGCACATTACCACCAAAAGAAATCTATAATGCTTTAATGAAATATTATAGCTCTGCTCATTCATTTTGTAGTTTTCACTCCTACAGTTGTTAGTTATGTCCTCAAAAGTTTCTGTTATTGAACTTTAGGTGTGTTTTATTTGTTGCGATAACCCCCCCCCCCACACACACACACACACACACCCTTAGTTTCCTTTCTGTAACTTTTGTTGTTGTTGTTGTTATTTGAGACAGGGTTTCTCTGTGTAGTCCTGGCTGTCCTGGAACTCACTCTGTAGACCAGGCTGGATTGGACCTCAGAAATCTGCCTGCCTCTGCCTCCCAAGTGCTGTGATTAAAGGCGTGTGCCAGCCTTTCTGTAGCTTTATGCTAGTATTTGTTGAAGGAAATATTAGAATTAGAGACAACTTGTGTTATAAGAACAATCCACACGCTTCAACTAGATGAACGTTTCTTTCTCTTCTACAGAAGGTTTAGGGTAGGATGGTGCAGGCCCGGCCTGAGACCCACTCCACACAGCAGGAAGGGACCATGCGTCTATCTGTCTCACCTCAGCCATTCCCCACATAAGGCCTCATCCCCATGTTCCAGGCAGCAGCTAGGTCTCCCTCCCTCAGCTTCAGAAGCAGAAGGAAAAACCAAGATCCATCCATCTTCCATTTGCATCTTATTGGCCAAAATTCAGACCTGTGACCTCACCCAGCCACATGAGAGACTGGACAATGAGCCAGCTAAAAATCTGGACTAACGCAAGAGTGATTATCGTGAGGAGGCCAACTCTGCCTTCCACAGACAAGGGTGAAAACTGTGTTGACTACAACCCACTCGAAGGAGAACCATCGGATGTTTATGACGATGATGAGCGAATCTGGCTAACTAATGACTACAGTCCACCAGATAGCATTTGTGGGAGGCCCCTGGTTCAGCTTCAGCTCCTGCACTGACTCTGACTCCAACTAACTTCAGGCGGCTCTGAAACCAATTACGGAACTAAGCTGTAACCAATTAAGCGGTCTCTGCACACGCTCGTTCCCTCTCAGTGCTGTCAGATCCTATTATTACTGGGAGTTGTCTGAATTCGCCTTGGACCGCCCAATTTGCAAATCACTTTTGTTTTGTGTTGCTTTGTTTATAATTGCTCAAATTCACATTGAATTTAATTAGGTTAAGATTTCTCCTTTGGGCCGGGTGTGGTGGAACACATCTTTAACCCCAGCACTTGGGAGGCAGAGGCAGGCGGATTTCTAAGTTCGAGGCCAGCCTGGTCTACAGAGTGAGTTCCAGGTCAGCTTGGACAAGTTGGTGTGGGCACTGTCAAGGAGGCCCAATGGGGTTCTTCGTGGGTCTTTTCTCCTTTTCCAGGGATGGAGAGAAAGGATCTAAGCCATCTCTTTGCTCTGGATCTCTCACATGCTCACCTGTTACATTTGTGTCCCTTCAAGGCATTTTTGGTTCTTTGTCCAAAACACGTAGGCCACTCCAGGGGCTGATTCTGCATCCCCAGCAGCAAACATATTGTGTAACACATAGTAGGTGCTCAAAAAAAAAAAACAAAAATCTGTCTTTGGTGAATCCATACGCTTTATGATGGGTGCTGAGTGTGCAGAACTGGGAGGCAATGAGCACTACCCACTAGCACTCAGAGACAAAAGGAAAGGCCGGTGGGCGCCACGAGGAACAGCCCAGGCAAAGGCCCAGGGGCCTGCTGGCCAGGAGTCTGGGTAGCCAGACAAAGTGTAGGGAGTCACGAGGAGCACGGGCTTGAAGGGAGGTCGAGCCAGACTGGTAATTCCTTTCAAGTCCCAGTCGGAAATGTTGGCCTCAGCCGTGAAGGAATGGAGAGCCACCGGAGGCTTAAACAGGGGAACACAGATCAGGCACCTGGGACACTCTTGCAGCCGACAGAGAATGGGAGGAGGAGGAGAGAGCAAAATCAGAAGAGACTGGGTGGCCAGGGTGGCGGGAGGCACACCGAAACCAGGCTTAAGGTGGACAAGGAAAGCAGCATTGGGCTCAGCCAGGATGGAGGAGAGAGGGCTCGAGAGGCTCAGCCGGGCGGGCGGGCGGCGGTGAGAGCAGATGGGCTTAGAAGGGAGGAGGGGCCGAGCGAGGAGAAACAAAAGCACCCCAGATGGTCCAGGGAACTGTAGGAGGGGAAAGAGTGGGGGGTACAGACACCCAGCAGGGGAGGGGGCTGGGAAGGAGTTGGAGAGGGCCCTGGCTCCAGTCGAGGCAGACAGAGCTGCTGGCCGCCTGTATCTTTCTGCTCATGGCTCAGAAATGTCCCAAGCTTGCCAGGAGACTTCGGGCCCCTGCTGGCCCTGTCTCCTCCCAGGCCAGGCAGCTCCCTCATAGGGAGCTTTGGGACCGTCTCCCCTAGCCTTCCCATTGCCAAGTGAAGACCCCTGTCTCAGTCCCAGGGACACCTCTTGAGCAGACTAGTTAGGAAAGCAGACATCTGCAGAGGGCCTGTCAGGAAACAGAGGGGTGAGCAGAGGCCAGCGGGGGTTGCCAAAGGACCCACAAGTCCAGCAGGGCAGGAGGCAGAGTGGGGTCCAGGGTACAGTTGCGGCTGGTAAGGAGTTAATGTCTGGTTCACAGTGCTTCTCTGACAGGCCTAATGAGACCCAGGTGGTCCTCTGGCCCCTGACAGTGTAAGCTGATGCCGGGGGCCGGTTGTTGGGGTGGGGGTGGGGGGCATTCTGCAGTTCCAGGGGCGGAGCTGGGTCTGTGGGCTCAGACCCAACACATAACTGTGGGCGGCTGCAGTCTGGGGCCCCAGACAGCCAGCCTCTCTCAACTGAGCTGACACCATGAAGGTACTGGCCTGGAGGATCAAGACCATTTGTGGAGACAAGCCACTTGCCAGATAGGGAACAGCGAAGCTCAGTGGAGTTCTCTTGAAACTTAAGTTCTGGGGATATTGGGCCTTCCTCTGAAAGTTGAGAGGGGGTAAAAAAGACAGAGGGCAGAGTTCAGGCAGGGAGAGCCCTGGGAGGTGGGAGGCGTCTGGCCCATGTTGGGGGCTACACTCACCCCATTTCCCATCCCCAGGCCCTCCCAGCCCTGCCACTGATGCTGATGCTGCTCTCCATGCCTCCCCCCTGCGCCCCGCAAGCCTCTGGGATCCGGGGAGATGGTAAGCAGCCCCCATTCACAGACACGGCCTGGTCAGCAGGCTGGATGAGGCCATTCTAAGTGAGGCTCTGCAGGACTGCTTCCTCCTCTACAAAGTGGCAGGTATCCCCCTAGAGAAATCTCCAGATTTCTCCTGATAGAGTCCCTTAGGCCTGGAGCAAAACTGGGATATGGAGGGGGGTGTCCTTATGCCTTAGTCTTTCTCCTCACGGTCCCCACACTGCCACTCGCAGCTCTGGAGAAGTCCTGTCTTCAGCAACCCCTGGACTGTGATGATATCTACGCCCAGGGCTATCAGGAAGACGGCGTGTATCTCATCTACCCCTATGGCCCCAGTGTGCCGGTGCCCGTCTTCTGCGACATGACAACTGAGGGCGGCAAGTGGACGGTGAGTAGGCAAAGGGGCCTCAGGCCAGATGGGGTTCAGGCAGCTGCGCGATCCCGGCTGTCATCTCTGTGAAGTGGATTTTTCATCTTCATGGGGACTGGATCCAGGGCTGCTAGCACTTACTTGCCTGAGGAAGCTAATGCATGCTGTCCTCACAGCGGTAGGTTGGTGCCTTGTCTAAATGAGGAACTGCGAGCCCAGGTAAGTAGCATTAATAGCCTTGGCGGGCACAGTAATGAACTCACAGCCAAGTATTCTAGATCCTCCTGATGGGTTTTGGGTTTTTTTGTTGTTGTTGTTGTTTTCTAGACAGGGTTTCTCCTGGAACTCACTTTATAGACCAGGCTGGCCTTGAATTCAGAAATCTGCCTGCCTCTGCCTCCCGATTGCTGGGATTAAAGGCGTGGGCCACCACGCCCGGCCCTCCTGCTGGTTTTATCATGCAGTGCTGGGATGGAACCCAGGGCCTCTAAGCTAAGTGGGTGCTTTGCCACTAAGCTATGTCTACAGGTCCCAGCTCCCTCTTAATCTTTTCCCCTTCCTGTCTCTCAGCAGACAAGGGGCCTGGTAGATACCCCCTTCTCAGCAGCAGATGTTCAATGAGAGGCCTGGAGCCAGAGAGTGTGTTCTGTTTTAGCAGTTCCCTAACAAAATGGCTAAGAGTCACCCTAGGGTACTGGACCTCCATCATCCAGCCCCTTGTCCACTTGTTTCCAGGTTTTCCAGAAAAGATTCAACGGCTCAGTGAGTTTCTTCCGGGGCTGGAGCGACTACAAGCTGGGCTTTGGCCGTGCTGACGGGGAGTACTGGCTGGGTAAGGTGGGGCCATGGGGTGGGGGCTGCCCCTCAGCCAAGTCTCTGCTGACCGGCTGCCACCCGTCCCTAGGGCTGCAGAACCTGCACCTCCTGACACTGAAGCAGAAGTATGAGCTGCGCGTGGACTTGGAAGACTTTGAGAACAACACAGCCTATGCCAAGTACATTGACTTCTCCATCTCCCCCAACGCCATCAGTGCTGAGGAGGATGGCTATACCCTCTACGTGGCTGGCTTCGAGGATGGCGGGGCAGGTACCCCTCTCAGCTTCTTCAGGGGCAGTGGCGGGGGGGGGGGGGGTAGGGGGAGTCAGTAAGGGGTAGGATCAGTAGGGGGTGGGGCGGGTACCTCTCTCAACTTCTTCAGGGGCAGTGGTGGGGGAGGGGGTGGGGTCAGTAGGGAGTGGGGTCAGTAGGGATTGGGGTCAGTAACGTAGGATTGGCCCTGCTCCATTGGTTCCTAAGGCCCCTCCCTCAACCCTTCTGGGTGTAGAAGAGTCATAGCTCTCCACAGACCAACTTCAGCTACAGGAACCTCAGCCCCAGGGAACAGCCACCCTGGCCCTGCTCCAAGTGGCCCTGCTCCAGGCAGCTCTGCAGAAGAACAGCTGTTCTCTTTGTGGCTCAGGGAGGGTGCCCCCCATCCGATAGGATGCCACATCATGTCATCCCAAGAGTCATTCATCAAGTGCTGTCATCCTCTCAGCTCCTGGCCTCAGTTTTTCTAGTCTTCCTCCCTCTTGCCAGGTGACTCACTGTCCTACCACAGTGGCCAGAAGTTCTCCACCTTTGATCGGGACCAGGACCTCTTCGTGCAGAACTGTGCAGCCCTCTCCTCAGGAGCCTTCTGGTTCCGAAGCTGCCATTTCGCCAATCTCAACGGTTTCTACCTGGGTGGTTCCCATCTCTCCTATGCCAATGGCATCAATTGGGCCCAATGGAAAGGCTTCTATTACTCCCTCAAGCGCACGGAGATGAAAATTCGTCGGGCCTGAGGGGCTGGCCCAAGCAGGCCCCATCTTTCCCCTGAAGTCCCAAGGGTCCATGTTCTCCCTCCACGCTTTACCCACAATTCCTGAGCACCAGCCATGCCCTGGCAAATCCCTGTCCCACATACAGCCACGCCCTGATGCATTCCACCTGAGGCTAGGCTGTCAGCAGCCCTCCAGGCCTTTCTGTGGCTGAGCCATCCTAGCCTGGATCTGGCTGAAATCCATTAAAAACTCCAAGTTGCTTCTACCCCTTCACGACAGCTGAAAGCCAGAAGCTACCTTCTAGCTGCCAGCTTTTGCACCCCACCTCAGCAGTTTCCTTACTGCAGAGCCTTCTGTTTGGGGCTACCCTCGACAGAGTCATGCAGCACCTGTGGCATTGCCAATCAGCTCTTGCACACTGCCACACCCCAGCACTCACATAGCTCTCCTCAGAATACTTCCTACCTTGGCCTCATCACTTTACTCCCTACGTGAGCATCATGGAGCCCAATCCCATCTGCCTTCACTCATCCCTCAAAATTCACCACCAAAACAATACTCACCACGGCTACTGCTCAACTCTGAAGTCGTCATGGCAAAGATAGGCTTGTTGACTTGGTCCCCTACTTGCCCTAGCGATCGTCATGAGAGGCAGCAGGGATCAATATGTGGGGCTGGAAGTGGGTGGGTAGCAGAGGTCTCAATAAACTTCAGGATCTGATGGACTGGCTTTGTGGACAGACATTTACTTGGCTCCAAATATGAGCACCTGGCTCTTCCTCACTGTACCATTGTTGGTGTGTTTACCCCAACCCCAAAAATGACGCAGAGTCAGGTTAAAGAAAACCTTGTATTTCACAGGCCTCATTTTGATGGCAAAACAAATGCATATTACAACAATAATAAAAAATACAATACTGGAGAAGACTGCTCAGGGAGGAGTAGAGTCTCCTGGTCCTGTTATGGCTCGGTGGTGGCTCAGGTGGCTGCTTAAGGCTGAAAGGTGGGTCTGAGATGAACCTGCAGAGTAACTCAAGCCAAGCCTCACCTGCCAGGCCCAGGGTGCAGCCCTTTGGATCGCACCCCTGGACCTTGATGCTGGGTCTATCCTGGCAGCAAGGCACAAGCTGTGGGTTTCAGGGCTCTTGGAGGTCAGGCAGGTCAGACAGCAGCATTGGGGAGTCCATCTGGATCTCACGCTGCAGAGACTCAATGTCAGCAGGGTTCATGCCATGGCCCTCAAGCCAGTCAGCAAGGAGAGAGGCTGAGAGTGAGGCTGAGTCTGCCTGGCTGTAAGGAAAAGAAAGAGGGATGGGTTTTCTCAGCCTGGGCTGGCAGAGCAGCCATTCAGACCCCCACTAAAGCTCAGGCCAGCCATCTTACCCATCCTGTGGCCCATCAGCCACACCCATATCAAAAGATTGATTTAAGAATTCCTCCAGATCAAAGCCAACTCCGTAGCCAGCCCCACTGCCCTTTGGAGTGCCAGAGAACACAGGAGGCAGGGGGTCCTCCACCTGCAGGGGACAATCACAGGTTATAACACAGGTGCCAGGAAGGACAAAATGAGGTCAGTAGAGCATACCCTGCTATTCCTGACGACTCTACCCAGATATCCCAGAGCATGAACACTGCCTTGACATCACCAAGCACTGGTGCAGATAAGGCTGACTCTAAGGCAGACATTTTCCAAGCAGCGCCTACCTTCCAACAGGCTCTCCACTGGCCTTCTATGTTCCCTCTATGAGCAAAGGGGCAGGCTCAAGGAGGGAAGCCTCCCTCTGCTGCTTCCTCTCATCCAACGTGGACAACTAACCAACCCACCTTCCAAGACCAGATGAAGATATCCCAGGCTTTCCTCTTCTCACCTGAGACTTGGACAGCTGCTGAGTCACCAGGTTGACATCAGGTGACTCTGATGTAGAAGGCTGAGGGGTGAGCCCAGGATCTGGAGGTGGTGGGCCAGATGGGAAGTAAGGCAGAACTTCTGGGGCACCAGAACCAGGCAACCCACTAGGTGGCACAAGTGACTGGGAGGCCAAAAGGCTAGTGGAAGGGGCAGTCTGGAGCGGAGCAGGGATAGGGCCAGCAGGCTGGGGAACAGGGCCAGGGGGTGGGCAAACAGGCTGGGAGGCAGGACCCGGAATAGAGCCTGCAGGCTGTAGAGGACCAGTAGACTGAGATACGGGGCCAGTAGGAGTACTAGTGGGCTGGGCAGAGGACGGTGCTGGCGCTGGTGCTGGCGCTGGGGCAGGGGCAGGGGCAGGAGGCCTAGCCATGCGAGTCCACCGCTCTAGCAGGCTTCGGTCATTGTCACTGAGCACCAGTCCAGCCAGAGGGTCAGTAGAGGGGCCCCCCAAGGTACCAGCCCCCCTCTCCTTGCGTTCTCTCTCTTGTCGTCGCTTCTCCCGCTCCTTGGCTCTCTCTTGTCGCCTCCTGCGCTTCTCTTCTCGTTCTCGCTGGCGTTCCTGAGCTGTCACGGGCTTTCGAGGCTCAGGCGCCTCCAAGGGTGCACTGGGCCCATCTGCAGAAAAGTTGGACAAGGGAAAGGTAATGGCTTACAGATCTGTCCCAGAATCCCTGTCTACCACTCCACTACCCACTCAGCTGCTGGGCCCACACACCACCTCTGAGCCTGCTCCTTAGGGACTTGAGCAGGGCAGCTTTGAGGGCTGCTTTGGTATTGTCGGAGATGGCACCCTCTCTTTTTGGTGGAGCAAGCTCACTGGCCGGCGGGGCAGGCTGCAGAGTCAGATCAACGGTGTCAGGTGCAGGATCAGAGCATGGTGGCAGTGCTGGAGGAGGCGACTCCATGGCACAGTCTCCACTTGGAGCCCAGGGACTGGGCATCTCAACATCTGGACACACAGGCTCACTAGCCACAGGCTGCAGAGAAGGCTGGAAGCGGATTTGTTGGCGGATGCCCTCCCGTCGTGCATGGAAGTCCTCAATCTCAGCCACAATGGCCTCCTTAATGCGCTCCCTGGTAAGGGCTTCACGGTCAAAAGCAAAGTCAAAAGGTGGGGCGCAATCAGGCTCATCATCAGGGTCATGGTACTTAGCCAGGAAGGGGTGGCGAAGGGCAGCAGCAGCTGAGATTCGGGCACTGGGTTCAAATCGCAACATGCGTCCCAGCAGGGAGAGGGCCTGGCGGTCAGCACCTGGGTATACTGTCTCCCAAGGCACAGGTTGCCTTGGTGGCAGGCTCTGGATATAGGCTCGCACCCTTTCAGCCCCCACAGCCTGAATCACAGCTGGTGACGGAGTTCCCAACACCATCATGATCAGCTGTAACTGGTGCACGTAGTTTTTGCCTGGGAAGAGCTGGCGCCGAGCCAGCATCTCACCAAAGATGCAGCCCACAGACCAGAGGTCGATTGCCTGCGTATACTCGTGCAGGGAAAGCATGAGCTCCGGGGCACGGTACCAGCGAGTAGCCACATACTCAGTCATGAAGTACTGGTGCTCGGCAGGGGAAGTACAGAGGCCACGGGCCATTCCAAAGTCACCGATCTTGAGCTCACAGTTCTCATTGACCAGAAGGTTAGAGGGTTTAAGATCACGGTGGATGACCTGAGCAGAGTGCATGTATTTGAGGCCCCGAAGCAGCTGGTACAGGAAGTATCTCACATGTTCCAGGGTGAGCGGCTGTGAAGAGTGAATGATCTGGTGTAGGTCGCTCTCCATGAGGTCCAGTACCACATAGCTGAAAATGGGAAGAAACGGGTGAGCTAGCCTCCTCACATCACAGGGAGAAGCCCCCCCTGGCACTCCGTCCCCTGGCACTCCCAATTCCTGAGGTTATGGCCTTACAGTGAAACCCCAAAGGACTAACAGCATGGAAAGAGAGAATAGCAACAGGTTCTAGGTTTTCTACAACTTTCATTCTTTCTTTCTTTTTTTCAAGACAAGATGTCTGTGTAGCCTTATCTGGCCTGGAACTTGCTTGCTCTTGTAGACCAGGTTGGCCTCAAACCCAAAACTCAAGAGATCTGCCTGCCTCTGCCTCCCCAGTGCTGGGATTAAAGGCATGCGCCACCACCGCCTGGCCACAACTTTTATGAAAGTTTTCTTAAACGTATGTGTATGTTTTCCTGAACGTATGTGTACTACTTGTGTGCCTTGTGTCTACAGAGGCAGAAAGAGGGAGTCTGATCCCAACACCGGAGTCACAGATGTCAGTTAGCCACCGTGAAGACACTATGCACTGAAGCCAAGTCCTCTGAAAGATCGAGTGATCTTAATCACCGAATCGGTTTTTTCTAGCCCCAACTTTTTTACAGCTTTCTGACAAATCACTTTCTCCATGGACCTAATTTCTGTCAAAAAAAATTTTTTTTATAGAAATATTCAAATCTACCAAGATTGGCCAGTATGGTTAATTTTAGAGCAAACTCTACAGTTTGCCAACAGCTACTGAAAAAGCTATGTTGAAGACTCTATTTTTAAGGAGGTATTCTGTGAATAATTAGTTGTCTGCCATGAGGACACTGCTGTGTGACACTACAATGTATTGTGTCCGTTGTCTTACAATTTGGATCTGTCCTGTCTGTCTGTCCTCTCTCCCTCTCCTCTATTGCTGTTTTGGTTTTTTGTTTTGTCTTTTGGAACAGGGTCTAGACTAGCCTTGAACTTATGATATAACCAAAGGTGGCATGACCATAAAGAGGTAAATCCTCTTGATTCTTTTCCCCTTTTGTACAGGAGAGTCAACCTAAAACCTCAAAGATGCTCATCAGCCTACCAGTGATCGACATCCCCAGCCCTTGCCCTCTTGAGAGATAAGAACTGTCCCTACCAATGTCCTGGACTCACAGCCCGCATCACTCTGGGTTCAACCGCCCTGCCAGAACTTCAGTATTACTGAACCTGGGCTTCTAAGCTGATCCCGACTGTGTCTCCTCCTCCTGGCCCACTCCTTACACAGATCTGAATTCTCCATAGGGCACAGTAGGCTTCAGGATGTCCTTGATGGCGATGATATTGTCGTGTTTGAAGTGTTTGAGGATCTTCAGCTCCCTGAGGGTCCGTTTGGCATTGGTCACCACATCAAAAGCATTAGGTATCTTCTTGATGGCCACCTGCTGGCCTGGGGAGCAGGAAAAGGGCATATACCAGAGAGTACCTTCAAGTTAGCTGCAGGTCCCTTCCAGCACTGCTCTTCTGGAGCCCAGATAGCAGTAAGTACCTACTGTGTGCAGGGCCCTGTGTGTAACATATATCAAATTTTAATTTCGCAACTGCCTCGTGAAACGGCTGCTAATAGCTCACATAGAGAGGAGGCGCGGCTAGTTAGCAGTGGTTGTGACTGTACTAACTGATCCTCCCTCCCTCCCTCCTCACATAGTCAGTCCATCCCAGATCCTCCCCATTCTTCCACCACTCCATCGTGCCAATCTCTGGCTCTAGAACATATCTCTTTTGGACACCAAAGAGCATCTCTCTATTCTGGCTTACAGGGAATATCCTTTTCCTAAGGAGAAAGTAGGCTGACTGGGAGAAGCAGGGGTTCCTGAGAAGGGTACCTAACGGGGAGCTGGCACCTAGTCCGTAAGCGTGAGTGGAACCAGAATCCCCGGCGCAGCTGATCCTCCTGGGACCGTGCGGGTTCCTCACCGCCTCTGGAAAGCAGTCCACACATGCTGAGCCTCAGGAAGCCAGCTCACCCGTGAGGCGGCGGCGCGCCGAAGACACCACCCCGTAGGCCCCATTGCCTATGGTCTCGATGATCTCGTACTCGTCCCCCACGTCAAAGGTCACGTCGAAGGAGCGGGCTTTGAGCAGGGCCAGGTTCTTGGCCACCACAGAGGCAGCGGTGTGAACGGGTTCTGCCTTCACCCTCCCAGGGGGCTCCCCAGAGCCATCTTCGCCGTCCTCCTCCTTCAGCGGTTCGGCCATGGTCTGTACGAAGCGCTGATGAGAAGATCGTCCTGAGGGCCTCTCAGTTCCGCCTCTGTGGGTTTGGAGGCAGGACCTGTGCAGCAGGCGAGAGGGGACCGCTGGCACAGAGAACCCCACGGCCCAGGATCCAGGGGGGCGCGGCGCGGCCCCGGAAGAAAGGGAGGGGCGGGGCGCTGGGACTCCCGGGATCGCACTCACCGACCGGCCGGCACCCCGCCGCCACGCCTCCTCGGGAATTTGGGATTCCTGAGTCTTGCCAACCCAGTGATGAGTGTTCCCCCGGGCTCGCTCACTTAACAAGAACCGCGGCCACCACCAAAGCCTCGCGTGCGCCGAAGCAGACCACCCCACCGGCCGCCCCGGGACCACGCTCCTCCAGCTCCCAGCCAATCGTTGAGCGGCCTCCGTGGAGGTTCCCACCCCTTTATTTTACTCTGTCCAATCAAAACTTACCGGACGGGAAAACCGCGCCCTTGTCAATCACGCGCGCGCGCGCGCGCGCCCAGCTGTCCCACTCCGGGCGGGAGCCGCCCAAGGGGTGATGCGTGCTCCTCAGGGGTGCGCGCGCAGCCCCGCACCATGCTCTCACGCATGCGTACTAGCAGCCTCCGGAGCTTGGGTGGTGGGGGGGAAGCGAGCAAGGCCCCACCAAGTTCTCTTGTACTTCTGAGCCTACTCGCTCCACAGGCCCGAAGGGCGGAGATAAGGGAGGGAGGAGGGGTGTTACCTAGGCAACAAGCTCCGCACCCCCCCACCCCCACCCCGTCCTTTTGGCTCCTCTTCCTTCCTTGTTAGCTTTATTTCCTAGGGAATTTGCTGCGCACTCTTTCGGCGCCGGAAGTTCTGGACGCCTTACCCCGGAGTAGTGACCAGAGACCCCAGTCTTTAGAGCGTCGCTGACTTGTTTTCCCCCACCCCCCCAACCACTCCAACACCCCCACCCCCACCCCCAGCCAGTGAGGACCTGGCGGGGATGCGCATGCGCTCTGAACCGGGCCAGACCCAACAACTTTTTCCCTTTCCTCTTCCATTTTTCCTCCATCCGGCTGGGACGTCCGGTTGAGGCAAAAGTGAGCATTGTTAACTCGAGAGCTAGAAAAGTTCTCGGTAGGCAGCTTAAGTCTCCAATCTCCAAAGAGATTCGGGATTCCCAGTGAGACAAGAAAAGTGTGGAGAGGGAAACTGGGATGAAATCCAGTAAAGTCTGAGTGTCCCCTTGACATTTATTACTGAGTTCTCAATCAAAAGCCAAAGGTTGAGTCTAAAGCAGAAATGGATCTTAGATATCATACACGGTTGTTTGTGTTGCCCAGCATTTGGTACTACATGCAGAAAGTTTCACACATCAATTCATTTTCACAAACTTAATACCTGCGCCTTTGATTTAGATTAAAATTTCTAAAAAAACTGGATGTACCGGCTCATGCTTTTAGTCCCAGCACTGAACAGGCAGAGGCTGGCCTCAAATTGACAGAGAGCTGCCTGCCTCTGCCTCCTGAGCGCTAAGATTAAAGGTGTTCACTGCCTGGCTAAATGACTATTTTGACAGAATGTTCAGAGAGTCTCAATTCAGTGTTACCGGGGCATGGGAAAGAAGGTGGAAAGTATTTAAATGGATGTCTTTAGAGGTTAGTGAAGATTTTATCTTAAATTCAGCGTGTTCAGCTAAGACCCCTCAGGTAGACTTTGGCTGAAATGTTCCTCTGTTCCCAGCAGTCTTGGGTATTTTTTGCTGAGCAGATAGTTCCTGTGCATGGCACAGGGATCTGCAGAAAAAAAATGCCTGCAAGGGGGAAGAGTTGAAAGAGGACGGAATCTGGTATTTTACTAGATAATGCAAGATTCTTATTCTTTGGAGCTGTTCCAGGGTAGACACAGCTCAGTTGAAGATTATTTGCCTGTGCTTCAGATAGGAAGTTACCCCTCATGGAATCAGATTTGTCACCATCAGGCCAGCATTTGCACACAGCAGAAACAGGCTGGAACCCCACCACTGAAGGATATAGCTTCTTCAGTCCACCACTACCCTCCACCACTCTGCCATACCTCTCAGCCCTGGCTCAGTAAATGACGTCACTTTAGTACTTGGACCTCTGTGTTCTGCACCTTATAAAAGCCAGGAAAATGAACTGGCCCAGAAGATTATAGTTTCAAAAATAAAAGTGAGACCAAGCATACGGGTGGGGGCGGTCGGGGAGCTAATGAAGACTATCAACGTGACATGTACAAAACTCACCTTTCCGGCTTCTGAGCCCTGGTTGGCCATGGTCAGGCTTCTGACCTGGCTCTGGTTTAGCTCAGGATCCCAAGCTCAGGCTGCAGGAAGTCACTAGGAATTTTGAGGAAAATGGCTCTTTTGAGCTGTAGCTCTGAAAGATGCTTCTGGCAATCAGCATGGGGACACAGGTGGTGTGGGAAGGCTGGAGGCAAGGAGGGGATGGTTCATGACAGGTCCACCCCACTGGGAGTGTGGACTGGGTAGGGAGAGCACAAAAACAGAGCATGACCCATGAAAAACATACACGGGGAGTGTTGAGGTTTCTAGTCAGGTGATAGAGATGTCCCCAAGATGGATGCTCAGGAAGAGGAGGTCATTGGTGATGTCAATGAGCAAAGAACTTTGCAATGGAGGCTTCCAGGCTGCCTGCCATCTCTCTGGTAGTGAATCCAATCTGATCTGAGCCTTGTCCCACCATCTTTCCTGAGACTTGAGACCCATAAGTTCCCTGGCTGTGGACATTTAACCTGCCGTCTCCAGTCGACACCATACAATCCTGGAGAGGCTCTGTACCTGCTGTCCTGCCAGTAGGATTCTCTATCAGCATGTTACTCCTAAAACAAGGTGCTTTAGCACAGGAATAAAAGTATCTATCAAACAGAAATAATGTATCTTTTTAAAATAAAGAATAGACACTGTGGGCAAACACAGTGAGTTTTGAGAGACGGCAAGGAAGGGATTATGAATCACCCCAGCCCTGACCACAACCTATGAAGGATCATCCAGTTTAGGCTCAGAGAAGTGGAAAGATCCACCCTTTAAAAAGTCAGTGTCAGCTGGGCGTGGTGGCACATGCCTTTAATCCCAGCACTCAGGAGGCAGAGGCAGGCAGATTTCTGAGTTCAAGGCCAGCCTGGTCTACAAAGTGAGTTCCAGGACAGCCAGGGCTATACAGAGAAACCCTATCTCAAAAATAAATAAATAAATAAATAAATAAATAAATAAATAAATAAATAAAAAAAAATTAAAAAGGCAGTGTCATTCCCTAGGCTTGATTACCAGCTGGACTACACACGTTGATTCTGCATGCTCATCTTATTCTACTTTCTGACTATGGATACAGTGTGACTAACTGCTGCTAGCTCCTGCCACATGGACCTGCTGCCTTGATGGAACAAACCCTTTAAGTTGCTTTGCTTGGGTATTTTTTTGGAGCTACAAGGAAAGTAACTAAAAGAAGTAAACACAAAATAAGCTAAAACTGCTAATAGAATCTGTTCTAATTATTCTTAGGAATTTTAGGAGCTTCTGTGGATAACTAGATTGCTGTCTTTTCCTGTTTGAGTTGCCCTTACAACTGGGAATTTTTAGTGTAGTGGGGGTCCCTTTTCTTTAAGCTTTACCTTTACCCTAAAACAGACCATAACTACCTTTTCTTTCATATGGATTTCTGTTGGGGAAAAAGGAAAATGTCAGTAGAGGTATAGCTTGTCTTTGCTACTTTGAGTTCCTCTTTCTTGCACCCTTCTTCACCCATTTCCCACCCTTTCAACCCCTAACATGAGATAGGGGAGAGAAAAGGATAGAGGGGGAGGAGGCTACATTATCATTAGATGACTTCCTGCTGATGAGGGGGTGGGGCAGTGGGTGAGTTCCCTGGGGCAGGTTTGATCTTCACTGTCAGAATATCTAATTTCTCCTCCTCTACTTCCTCCTCCTTCTTTTCCTCTTCCCTTTCCTTCTTCTTCCTCCTCCCTTCTTCCTCTTTTCATCTTCTTCTTTGAGCACGACTATTTAACAAACTTCCACCAACAACCAACAACCCACCCCACCTCTAAGGGCTCTAACATTTACCCTCTGAAAAGTCCCCAGAATTTCAAACATCACATAACTGCAGCCACTATCTGATACTGGCAAAAATCACACCCCTGCTAGAGCATGAGGTAAATCATAGTCACCTGCTGTGGACAATCTGAAGGAGCTCATATCCCACACTTAGGATAAAAATGAAAGCATATTTTTATAATATTTCTGTGTTTTTTTAAAAAAGACCCACAAAAATTTCAAAAATTGTCAAAACAGAGAAGGTTGAGAAAAGTTAGATTTCTCAGAATTTATCTTTAGTTCTGGCATAATCTCTAAATTAATATTCTATTTCTTTTTTAATTTGGATGAAATTTCTACAACTATTTGTATATTACCACTTTAATTATTTTTTTTCTCTAGATGTTTTAAAATTGTAAGTAAGGAAAGTTGCCAATTTTTGATCTTTTTGTTCGGTTTTGGTTTTTGAGATTGAGTCTCTCTAGGGCTGTTCTAGAATTCATTATGTTGACCAGGCCGGCCTCCAAATCAGAGATCCGTCTACTTTTGCCTCCCAAATGCTGGGAATAAAGGTGTGTGCCAGTGCATCAGGCCCATTTATGATCTTCATTTATTTATTTATTTTGGCAGGGGACTTTTAGTTTAGTGTACAAATTTTTAAAAATATATATCAGTGGTCCCCATTGCAGGACACATAAAGCAAAGTCAACTTTAGTTAGATTTCTAAATTTTATTTTTCTAAATACTTTCAAGTTGAATTTACATAGTTACCAAACATATCAACAGCTGAAGTACCAAATGGAATCTTTTCGGTAAGTGATTCTTCATTTCCTGGAGGTAGTGGGGGTGCAGCAGGAGCAACAATGTGAATGCTAACAAATTAACAAACTCAACTGTGGTAGTTTAAATATGCTTGGCCCAGGGAGTGGCACTATTTGGAGGTGTGGCCTTGTTAGAGTGGGTGTGGCCTTGTTGGAGGAAGTGTGTCGTTGTGGGCGTGGTCTTATTTAAGACCTTCTTCTTAGCTGCCTGCAAGCCAGTCTTGTCCTAGCTGCCTTCAGAACAAGAGGTGGAGCTCTCAGCTCCTCCAGCCCCACATCTGCCTGGATGCTGCCTTGTTCTTGCCTTGATGATAAAGGACTGAAAGCCAGTCTCAATTAAATGTTGTCCTTTATAAGAGTTGATTCTTTGGTTATGGTGTCTGTTCACAGCAATGAAATCCTGACTAAGACACAAACCAAACAAAAAATAATTAGATGTCTGTCTGGAACAAAAGTGAAGACCTTAAACCTGAATGCTCTGAAACCAAAAATCAGTATCCAAATAAGATCCTCAGCTGGCTAAAAATAAACCAGTGAGTGGCACAGCAGTTACGAGCACTTCCTCTTTCCCAGGACTGAAACTCGGTTCTCAGCTGCCTGTAATTATAGCTCCAAGGGATCTGACACCTTTTTCTGGCTTCCATGGGTGGTCAAACATGAGCAAACCCAATACACACACACACACCGTATGTTATATACATTGTGTGTGTATGTGTGTGTGAGAGAGAGAGAGAGAGAGAGAGATACGTGTATGTGTGAGATACGTGTGTGTGTGAGAGAGATACGTGTGTGTGTGTGTGTGTGTGTGTGTGTGTGTGTGTGTGTATTAACCAGTCAAACTAAGTCAACAAGCTAGAGCTGAGAAGTGTCTCTGCAGTGTCTGTCACCTCAGTGCCCTGTCTGCGCAAACAGAGGTTTCTTTTCACCCCACCAGGGAAAAGTAATACAACAGAGTCTTTTTCCTCTGCAAGTGGGACTCAGAAGACAAGTCCTTGGATAGAAAACCGGGTCAGAGTGTGTCAAGAAGCAGCCAAGAGCAGACATTGAAAGGTTAATTCACAAACAAAGGGATCAAGGAGATCCGTGAGCCAAGAACAGGAGTAGAACTAGGTGTTCAAAACAAGGATTAGGCTTCCAAGGGAGCCTGCAGTAGAGCTGGTCTCCCTCTCAGGTGCTTGGCCTCTCCAGTATGGACAAAACTGCTTGTCTCCTCTGAGGGGTGCCTTTGGTATGGGAGCAGAGACCTCGTTCAGCCCAGAGCCCGGTGTAGCCTGCATGATAAGCAGTAGAGGCAGAAGTCTGTATACAGCTGTGCTAGCTAGCAACACTAATACTGCTCCTTGATTTCCCACCAGAGTGCCAGGCCACCATTACGCTGTGACACACTACACATGCCAGCAGCCTATTCACAGATCCTCTTGCTTATTCTCCAACAGGGATGCCTCCTGTACACAGATCTCACTCCCACAGGAACACACAACTTCACACAGGCAGGCAACACCCAGTGTACATTTACATTTACAAACTAGGGTTTTGTGTGTGTGTGTGTGTGTGTGTGTGTGTGTGTGTGTGTGTGTGTACACAGGGACTATATACAGAGATCCATGAACTTCTAAGACATACATGGGGACCTGCACAACTCCCCAAAGACATCCACACATAGAACACTTGGACCCATGCACACATACCCCAAGTATTTCTGCTTCATCCCAGCATCATGGCCATAACCTTCCTTCTTTCCTGCTAAATGAATCATTGGGCCTGAAAGCATCTTACATTTAGGGACTGGTTTGACAGTAGGTTCAAAGGAAGGCAAAAGTTATGCTTATAAAATTCAATACTTAGTTCATAACAGGCCCTGTGGCCAGCTTGGTGGGAAGGAGACTCTGGGGCAGCTGCCAAGGGCCCACACCAAGGCAACGTGGGCTTGATGAGGGCTCTGTTCTTAGAGCCACCTTCTGCTTCCCTGTAGGACAGGAATTAGCCCTGAGGCCAGCAGTGGAATATGTTTTGATTTGAGAACAGCAACATCTAGAAACTTGTTCTCTCCAGCTCCCAGCAGCCTGGGTAGATGAGGGTAACCTCAGGGCCAGATAGATGAAGACATAACTAAAAGAGTCATCTTGCCTCTATCATGATGCACAGTAAAACCCAGTGAAGAGCCCGTGGTGGCTGTACCACCAGGCACATGTGGTATCACTTTACCAGGTATTCTGCACATGGGCCTGTATTGTTCCTTTCACTTATTTCACTGGTGGTGATGTACTTGCATGTATATCTGTGTGAGGGTATCAGATGCCTTAGAACTGGAGTTACAGTTGTGAGCCGCCATGTGGGTGCTGGGGATTGAACCTGGGTTCTCTGGAAGAGCAGCCAGTGCTCTTAACCACTGAAGCATTTCCCCAAGACTGGCGATTTATAAAGACAAAGGCAATCACAGCATTGGAACTGGAAGTTACGTCGGGTGGCCCTACCAGCTGAGGCCTCTGGCTGCATCCGCTCATGACAATGGTCTCATGACAGAAGCATGGTTTGAAGGGGCCACATGGCAAGGTGGTCGGTGACTCAGGAGAAAGATGCAATCTTTTAAAACCATCCATCTTCAAGACAACTAGCTCACTTCTTGTTTTGTTTTGTTTTGTTTTGTTTTGTTTGAGACAAGGTTTCTCTGCGTTGCCCTCACTATCCTGGAACTCACTCTGTAGACCAGGCTGACCTCGAACTCAGAAATCTGCCTGCCTCTGCCTCCCAAGCGCTGGGATTAAAGGCATGCGCCACCATTGCTTGGCTGCTAGCTTACTTCTCAAGACCTTCAAAACCATGTGCTGAATTTCCCATTTTATAATATATACTCAGTGACCTGCTGAACATAGACAGGACTGAGGTCAACCTCAGCAGTATAGAAAAAAACGCTGCCATAAATCTCCTGCATGGCCTAATTACCTCATGCCCACTCCACCTGTAGGACACAAATCACAGTTACACTAGAGAAGGATGACTGGCCTCTATGTTTGGCTCTGAGGCTGATATTCTCCACCCCAGAACTTTCCTCAGGCTGGTCTCGCTTGCTCTGGGTGTGGAAATGTGAACATATATCTGTTGTCTGTCCTCAGAACCCAGATTTGTGAAGAACAAGACGGTAAGGGTCATCAGAGCTGTTGTCGTGGCAACATACCTCCTTGGTGATTTCTTCCTTTTATCCTTCCTTCCTAGGGAACAGTGAGAGGCCCCAGGCACATCCCAAACCCTCTCCTCCCCCCCTCTTCCTGTCCCCTCTTCTTTTGACCACTGTTGACCCAGGCATATTTGGAGATGCCAATACCATTGGATGACCACCAAGAATAGTAGCAGTGGTTGAGTGGAGCCAAAAACTCTGAGGTGCCTTGCTCTTCCACCAATATCCTCTCCTGGATTATTTTTAGGGACTCCAGCCATGCCATGGCTCCAAGTGCCAATCCTCACCTGCTCTCCACAACTCCATTAGGCCTTCAAATCTAACACCACTTGGGTGACTCTTACACTACCAAGTTCAGGTGCTAACATAACATGAGGTACAACCCGGGCCACCTCTGGAACAGCTTGTGTGCTGACTCAGGAAACACTTCCCAGGAGATTCCACCTCAGTGACGCTGGTCTCTTCTTAGTCACGGCTAATTTATCTCCAGCTGAGCAGCATCCATTGTCCCAGCCAAGCAAAGGTTTCACTTCAGCGTGTCTGGTCTCTTGTCAATCACAGCCGATTCTTCAGCCCAGCTGACCAGACACCACAGATTCTGCACACAGAAGGCCCAGTGGAGTCTTTGCTTCCCTCTGGAACGTCACAAGCCAGGCCTCCATCATCTGAACTGCTCTCAACGTTCTTATCTTCCTACAGACCAGCTCACTGAGCTCTCAACGCTCAATGGCTCTTCAAACCCAAAGCTCCAAAGTCTCTCCACAGTCCTCCCGAAAACAACATGGTCAGGTCTGTCAGCCATGCCCCACTCTCCTGGTACCAACTTGTCTTAGTTACTATTGCTGTGATGAAACACAATGACCAAAGCAAGTTGAGAAAGAAAGATTTATTCAGCTTACACTCCCATCATGGTTCATCAACAAAGGAAGTCAGGATAGGATCTCTAACAGGGCCGGACATAGAGGCAGGAACTGATGAAGAGGCCATGGGGTGAAGGGATCTGCTGCTTTTTACTGAAGTTAGAATCATCAGCCTTGGAATGGACTCAGCTCACAGTGGGCTGGGCCCTCCCACATCAATCAGTAATTAGGAAAATGCCCCACAGGCTCACCTACAGCCCAATCTTAAGGAGGCATTTTCTTTTTTCTTTTTTTTTTTTAAACAATATCAGCCAGATATTGGTGGTGCACACACACTTTTATTTATTTATTTATTTATTTATTACATGTAAGTACACTGTAGCTGTCTTCAGACACACCAGAAGAGGGCATCAGATCTCATTATGGGTGGTTGTGAGCCACCATGTGGTTGCTGGGATTTGAACTTCAGACCTTCGGAAGAGCAGTCAGGTGCTCTTACCCACTGAGCCATCTCACCAGCCCCCAGGAGGCATTTTCTTAACTGAGACTCCTGTCTCTCTGATGACCCTAGCTTTTGTCAAATTGACATAAAACTCACCAGAACATCTACCAGGGTCCTCGAGCACTCTACAGCTGCTGGGTGAGAGCCTGGGGATGCTTTTCATTATCTTACCTCTGCAGTGATAAGGAGAATGAAACATTTTATAAAATGAGGGTTCCTTGATGAAGACTTATGGCTTCACTCATATGCCCAAACCAGGAGCATACGGTATCTCCTGCTATGGATGCCTTTAGTAACTAGATGGGAACATTCTCCTACAGGACAGAAAAGGCCTGAGAGAGTACAGGTACCAGTGACTGAAATCATCCCCAGGTTTGTTTTCTCATAGAACTCAGGATCACCAGCCTAGGGTAGCACCATCCACAGTGGGCCTGGCCCTTCTCCACCAATCACTAATTAAGAAAATGTTCAACAGGCTTACAAGCCCAATCACATGGAGGCTTTCTCAATCTTGGTTCCCTCCTCTCAGATAACTATGGCTTGTGCCAAATTGACAAAAAAACTAGCCAGCACAGACCTCTTCCTAAATGTCTCATCCTGTTGGTTTAGGACAGAAAAGCCTTATCTAATGAGTAATTTGGGGATTGAGAAGGCTTCCTTTCAGTAGCCTGTATCTTTCCAACGCTTTCAGTAAAGAACAGCAAGTGGCAGCCACCGGCTAGGAGAGAGGGGCCTAGAGCCTCTGCTTGTATGACTCTTGGCTCTAAGCTAAAAGAATTTCTTACATGCTTGCACCTCGGCCCACCTAGAACGCTGTGACCACATGCCTTTCCTCTTCCCCATAGGTGGCTTTGGGAATCCCGCCAACTGACTTCCAAGCTAACAGTTAGCGTGACCTGGTGTCATTACTGCAGGCTGAGCTCCCTAAAGTATACACATCTGCATCCGTTTGTTTCCAGGCTCCCTCATCATTAATGTGCTCTTTGATGTTTCCTTATAAGCTCTGAAAGTGAAGTCTGATTCTGCAGCTAAATTCCTGTAACGAATATGGCTAAATTACCTTCCAGGTCTGGATTTCAGTCACGCCCTCCAGAAAACTGAGATGTGTTCAATTTTATTTATTAAAGAAGTAGTTCCCAAATATTTTGCACTGGCCGGGCAATGAGGACCAGGCATTCAATGCCCCTAGAGTCGAGCTGGGGATCTAAAGGCAAGAAGCTCGCATTAAGCCACCTTGAATTGGACAGTGATAGAGTAAGTGCAGTTGAATCCAAGCACTAACAATGGTGTCTACCGAAAAGGATGCTGGTGGCTTGGGACCAAGCTCTGACATCCCTGAGCTACCAGTGATTTTCCAAAATTGGGTGACTGGTTCCGTGGGCTCCAGCTTCTCATGCAGGACGCGGGACTTGGACAAATGGAGTCTCCGGGTTTCGATGACAAGAGCCTCATAGGGCTGAAGGGCGCATTCTTCACCTGAGACAATGTGCTGGGTGATGCCCGCTGGACCACTCCCGCGCACCAAGCCTTCCAACGATGGCGTCTTTGCCGTCGCTGTGTGTGGCAACAGCGACACCACCTGGAGAGAGGTAACTCTAGCACGTGACTTTCCGCGGGCCTGAGTGCCGGTGCTGCTTCTTCTCAACATCCAGCTTTGCAGCCTGCGAGCTTCAAGCATGGCCAGACGAGTGAAGTCACACAGTGCGGGTCCGTGGACCCGCCCCTGGGGGTTAGGTTCCGCGCGACAGACACGGAGGACAGTGCCCAAAGCCATAAAGACTACTGCGCCTGCGCACTCTTACCTTTGAGCGAACTCGTCACCGCTTGAGAAATTTGTCCTAGACGACTTACCGTCTGTTTCCAAGACAACCGAGAGCCTCCTGGCAACAGCGCGCGGCCTGCGCCGGTCTCCCGGCCCATCAGTGCAATGGCTGCAGCAAGTCCCAGCGTCTTCCTGCTCATGATCACCGGGCAGGTAGAGAGCGCACAGGTAAGCAGTCGTGGACTCCGCCCGGGGACGGCCTGTTTCTCTCCCCGGGCTCTTCGCTCAGCTCCTAGAAAGCCAAGATGCTCTGAGCATCTCAAATAAATGGAAAGGAGAAGCAGCATTTGAGAACCTTGGCTCCAGGTAGATGAACCGGACAAGCTTGAGTGAAAACAGACCTCGAGGCGTTCAGCTGGTACCACTTGGATCCTGTTTACTTGGTTGAGTGGTGGCCTAGGACTAATGGGACTGAAGACTCAGCTGATCCATTTAACAGCTGGGAACTTACCGGAAGGCAGTGGCCAAGGTGGGATTTGACCCGGTCCGTCTAAGAGACAGAACTTTGCTACATTATTCTTCTGGGCTGCTTGTTGAAAATGCCCATTATTCCTACATATTCTGAGGTTTGGCTGACATGCTTTAGGTTCTGCCAAGTCTGAAGCTCAGTAGGTGTTCCTGCCTTCCCATTCATTGGTACTGCGTCCTCCCTGTTTTCCTCTATCCGATTAGAGGATGTCTGGGCTGCTTACTCTGGACACCTTCCTTGGCGTCTGCCCTGGGCCTTCCTTTCTCCGGGACCCTCAGTTTTAGCCATGTTCTTTGGCCCTGTAGCTTCTGGGTTTCACGTGAGCATCATTTCTGTAGAGCTAATTTGTGCCCAGCACTGGAGATGCGCTGAGGCATGAAACCTGTTCCTTCTTCAGTCTAACAGGGTTATCAGATAGACATTAGGTACCCACATGCAGAAATGCAGAGAAGTGAAGGGAGCCAAGCAATGATCCTTAAGCCAGCTAGAGACTGAAGGGGAACTCTGAAAGATGGGCAAGGGGCCTACCACATGTGGACTGAGAAAGACAAGACAGAAAGTAGACCCTGAGCAAAATAACCTACGGGTATTGGCAGTCTGGGACTAAGCCTGACTTCCTGATTTCCATTCCCTGCCCGCCCTGAAACCCATGTCCACCTCCTCAGTCCCAGATGCCTCGTGTTCCTAATTCCTGTCCACTGCATCTGCCTAGCTAATGTGTGGGCCCAGTTTGCCCTTTCTAGACAGAATCCTGTATACTTTTTCTCTCAGTTTCCAGAGTATGATGACCTCTACTGCAAGTACTGCTTTGTGTATGGCCAGGACTGGGCCCCAACAGCGGTAAGTTGGACTCATGGGCCTCCTCTGGTTAGAGCTTTGGTGATTCCTGAATCATACCCTTCTATTCGAGACCAAGAGGTAGACACTAAGGTCAGAGATGACCTAAACATTGCATTTGTTTTTGGGGGAAAGCTAGTTTATAGAATACAGTCACTACTGGGTTCGCTGGTGTACCCCTGGAGTCTGTTAGTGGCAGCTGAGAGGGACAAGTAGCAGCCTAACCAGGCAGGCTCTGGAGAACCACCTGCCAGTGGCTTTGGACAGCATCAGCCAATACCCCCACCTGAAAACAAAACATGGCCCCTTCTCAGGCAGCAGAAAACAACCAGGAGCCAGGACAAAATGAAGGATCTCTTCTTAAGGTTTTAAGGAGTCTTTTTACCACAGGAAGCGGCTGCAGTGCAGACCACTATGATACTATACAATAGTTTAAAAAGTGGAAGCCAAACAGGATAGCATATGCCTGTAATCCAGCACAGAAGGCTGAGGCAGGAGCATCTCTAGGAATTCAAGGTCAAGCTGGGCTACATATATAATACCAAACAAATGGAAAAAATAAAATTAAAGCCCGACTTCTTTGAGCCCAAGTTTCTTCATTTGTATCACGGACATGTTAATATTTTTTGGTTTTTCTAATGCTTTCAATATATATTAGAGATTAATTCCATTTTAAATTATGTGTGTGTATATATCTGTGTATGGGTATGAATGCAAGTGGCTATTGAGGCCACAGGTCAGATCCCCTAGAGCTGTAATTATAGGATGTTGTAAGCTGCCTTTGGGGCTGGAGAAATGACTGAACAGTTAGAATGGGTACTTTTGCAGAGGGCCCCAGTTTGATTCTCAGCACCCACATTGTGGCTCACAACCATCTGTAACTTCATGACTATTTGAGTCCTCTGGGAGTGACCAATGTCTGACAGAAGCCCCCATCTTGTAGAGACATCTGTTCTTGTTAAGGAGACACTAAGTTGGATACATTCTGGTCTGTTAGCCAAAGATGGGTGGAATGAAGAGGGAGTGGATCAGGAGCTAGAGTGTATGACTAACTGGGAGGGAAGAATCTAGACCAAGGCATTGTGGATAAATATTTAAAGGGAGAGTGGAAAGAAGCAACATAGAACTTAAGTGACCTCCCCAACTTGCCTACTTAGACAGAAAGGTCATGGGTTCCTGGAACTCAAACCAGCTATCTCTATATCTATGTCTATTCAGGGTCTGGAGGAGGGGATCTCACAGATAGCATCTAAGAGCCAAGATGTACGGCAAGCACTGGTGTGGAACTTCCCCATCGATGTGACCTTTAAAAGTACCAACCCCTATGGCTGTGAGTCTGTGGGCCATGCTGGAAGGGGGAGATCTTCTGCCGCATCTGCCACCACTCTCCTTCTTTAGGCTGCCCTGCCAGTGTCTGAGTTTGTGCCCCAGCTTTTGATGCACTCAACATCTGCCTTTTTTGTTAAGTGCAGTTTGCACATGGAGCCTGCAATGCTGCAGCCACGTGGCCTGACCCCAAGTTGTCCAGCTTCCCATTGTAGTGCTCCAGTCAGCTCCAGTATCGGCTCATCCTGTACTAGTTGCTCAGGGCCCACTTCTGAGCCTTCTGCTCGTGTTCTGGGTGAAGCTTTCCCCTATAGCCCCTCGGTTTCTAATCTGCGTCCTTGCAAAGCAAGCAGAACAATGGAGATCAACCAGGGCAGGCTAAGGTTGATCTGCCAAGGTTAGCAAGCCTGTAGTCTCAAGGCAGTTCAGAGAACACTGAGTGTACTGTAGTACTGTACCTGCCTGCCTGAGTCTTTCTAAGCACATACCCAACAGAGAAGAGCACACAGTGTGACAAGAGCCCGTGAGTGACTGATCTGAGACTTACTGCAACAGTTCTCAAAGGAACAGCTCATGTGCCCACAATCACAGTTAACTGCAGTATACGGTGGTGGTCAGATATTTGGCACCGAGAATGAACAAGCCACTATACAGGAACTATCTATCTGAGTAACTCCCAGGTTACCTTTGGTGGCAGAGTAATAGTGTGGAAGGCACAGATTTCTTCATCCTTTACTGAGCACCCCCTGTGGTTGGTACTATTCCAAGGCTTTTAGACACAAGAAAGGTCATGAGAGAAAAGGTTGGACTTGTCTGAGGCCGTTCAACAGTAATTACAGAGCCAACTTCCAGGCCTTACCTGTCATTTAGAGTAGCAGATAGTAGTAGATCTGTCTGCTACATAGAGAGGGCAGACACCTTAGAAGGCCTGACTGGATATGAAAAGGAAGCATTTGGAAACGTCAATATGTTAAGGAAAAAATACCTGGAAAGCCATGATTTCCCACAGGGTATCACAGTTGGTGAAAACCACACGCATCAATCAGTGAGTAAGAAAGCAGGGCTCAGGGTTCGAAGAGGGCCTCCACAGGACTTCCTGTGTCTACTAAATGTTCTGGCTCTGTCTTCCTAGCTGTGAGCTGAGGTATGGAGAACACTCCCAGGGCACCAGCAGCGATACAGAAAGTGGCGGGGGAACAGAAGCCCTGGGTATGGACAAGGTCCCCAGGGCTTTGGCCATCATTCTCTTGAGCATCTGTTCCAGAATTGAGCTAGGCACACCATTTACTACTTCCCTTCCCTGGTTTTCCTAAATACCAACCTTGTCCTTCCCAAGGGCCACAGATTGTACTCAGTGTCTATGGGCCGGATGTGTTTGGGAATGATGTCGTCCGAGGCTATGGAGCAGTGCATGTGCCCCTCTCTCCAGGACGGTAGGTGCCCACTTTTGCCCTGGCCGCTGGCCTGCAGTGTGCCCCTGACTGAGCAGGCAAACCTTGAGAACAGCAGCTTTAAACTCAGGCTCTCTGACCACTGCTCCTTCCTCTGACTTGGGCAAGTTATGTTAAGGAGCCTGGGTGGCCTGGGTATAGTCCTGCACCTTGGAAAAGACCCACATAGGTAGGTGATGTGTACTGCTGGAGGTAGTGAGTGTAAAAAGAAGAAAGTCCTGTGTAAAGCCACATACCTTGATCTATTCCTCAGCACATCTCTCTATGAAAACATTTGTTTCAGGCACAAAAGGACCATCCCCATGTTTGTGCCAGAGTCTACATCTACACTACAGAAGTTCACAAGGTAGGTGTTCTGCTTGCTCTTGATCGAATAGGGCAGCACCTTCCACTCTCTTGAGACCTGGAAACCTCACAGGTCTTTGGGTTGCTGTGCCTAGAGACAGATGGAAACAGGAATGCAGGCAGGCGCCACTGCTTAGTCCTTGTACTTCTTTGGCCACTTTCTGGTAGCTTGAGGCTGTAAGGCTTTCTTCTGTGCCCTGCCAATCTTTGCCACATGGAAAGCAGCATGAGGCAAATGCCTTAAGATAGTCACAGTGACACTAGATTATGAGGCCTTCATGCATTTGCCCCCCCAGGGACAAGAGCAGCCGTCATGAGGAATCTAAGAACCATGTTCACACGTAGGGCCCAGTGATCTCTTTGCAGGCCCTGAGGAAGACTTAGAGTTAGGAGCAGCCAGTGGCCAGGACAAGACAGTAGGAAGGTCCTACACAACAGGACAGACACCTTGGGATGTCTTGGAGGAAAGGCATACCCTTTGCCACATCCAAGTAGGAGTTAGAAGGGCTGCTAGCCCCGCTCTACTGCATGCTACCTCTGCTCCCCTGTTGGTTGACAAGGATGAGAAGAAAATGAAGGGCCACTGGGTTCCCAGGCAGCAGCCAGTGAGCAGCTTCTTGTAAGTCAGTATCAGGCAGAGGGACCTGATAGGGAGAGAGTTCAACCGAGGAAGCCATCTGAAGTCTGTACAGGGAAGGGACAAAGTTCTTAAGGCTCCAGCCTTAAGATTCTGATCCCCATTGCTACAAAAATACCCTCTAGGGGTTTTCAAGTAGGAAAGGGCTTCTTAGCTGTACCTGGGCCAGCATCACCTGGAAGAGATACGACCAACCTTAGGGACTGAAGCAACCAAAAGAGAAGGGAACTAGACCCTAGTTTTGAGATGGCTGAAGAAAGATGGTTCTGGACTTCAAGAAGAAAAGACATGGCTGGCTGCCTTGACAGTGCCTTGCCTTTTACCTATGTGGATAACCCAGGATAATTTCTACCCTGCAGTCACCTTCCCAGTGTCTCTGGTCATTGCTCAGTATTCCTAAAGTTGTTACTCGGACCTCTGCAGTCTATCCACTCTAGTCTTTACAAAGTCTTAGGGTGGTGTCGCTGCTGGAAGCTGCTGTGGCTTACCCTCTGCATTTGGGAGTCTCGTGAGCCAGGATGGCAGTAGCCTCTCCCTTGCTTCCTTCCTTCCCATTTATCTGCCCTTGGATTTTTGAGCCCACAAGGTTCTGCTCTGTCTCAGCCCTTGCTTGTAACATTGTTCTGTCTCTTCTCAAATGAAAAAAAAAAAATTTTTTTTTTCATTTAAAAGAAATGTAGGGCTGGAGAGATGGCTCAGTGGTTAAGGGCACTGACTGCTCTCCCAGAGGTCCTGAGTGCAATTCCCAGCAACCACATGGTGGCTCACAACCATCTGTCATGGGATCTGATGCCCTCTTCTGGTGTGTCTAAAGACAGCTACAGTATACTCATAAAATAACTAAATGTAAAAAAAGTTTTTTGGTTTTTTTTTTTTTCTTTAATAAAAAGAAATGTATAGAGAACTTTGTGAAACAACGCCACCAGCATTCTGGTGTGCCTGAGAAGGTAGAACGTTGTCTTCTTTCTGGGAAGTTTGTAGCAGGCTTTCTGGTAACCATGACTATAGAAGAGAACTGGACATATGGTGATGGTGGGATTGCTCTCTGAGACTCCTCATAGTACTCAGGTGAGTGCACTTTCAACTTTGCTCTATGATGGGGAAATAGAAGAGAGACACCCACTCACCTAGTTTCTTCTGGAATGCTTAGCTGTAGGAACCCTGGCTTCTTTACTTTGGTTGTCTGAACAATTCTCCTCCTCCTGGGGCCCCCTCAGGAACTCCCACCCAGCAGTCTAACAGGCCTGGAAGCCCAAAAATCTAGCCATACCCTCAGCATAGCTGTACGTAGTGGATGTGTAGTCATGGTTACCAGAAAGCCTGCCACAAACTGCCCAGGGAGAAGACAAATCTACCGCCTCAAACAGGAATGCTGGTGTTGTTCCACAAAGCCTAAGTTGGTCCTGGCTGCTATGCTTAGACTAATCCTATATGCTCCAAGCCTATGGTTTCCACCAAAACGCTGGATCTGTAACCATTTGTCTTAGAGGCATGGGTAGGGCCCAGGATCTGAAGTTTGGGTGCAGTAGGATTGTGAATTACAAGACATTTGTAGGAGTGCTTCTTAGTTTGCCAGCTAGGGCCTGGGGGCTAACTTAGCTAGGTGAGACTTAAAAAAGTCAGATGACCTGTCGTTATCCACAGCCACCCAGGGCCAGATCCTCCCTAGAAGGGTAATGTTTTATGCGGCAGGTGATGGGGTGCCTTCACTTCATGTAGTCTCATGAGGTAGGTGCTATTACCTTATAGTAGACAAACAGGTTCAGTGATGGGGTGTGGCTTGTTCTGCATCCCATATAAGGAGGCAAAGCTTGGGAAGCTGGATCTGGCCCTTCTTGGGATTAGGCTCTCTCTGAGGAGATTAAGGGTCACACTGTTTTGCTTCCACCCTTCTGACCCACCTGTTTCTTTTGGGGGTTTCCATGGGTTCGGGTTGCACTATTTGCCCCACATCTCCTTTAACATTCATCCTTGGTTAAAACCACCAAAGAATTGGCTAGGCAGGCTGGATGCTCCTTGGGGCAGCTGGCGTAAGCACTGCTAGAACTGTTGGCAATGGACCCTTCAAATAGTTAAGAGGTTGTCCTAGCACCTAGAGGAGGGGTTGTAGGAGAAACACTTCTTTAAGCCTAGAACACTCTGGCTCAGTGTCTGAAGTCAGCAAGTCCCAAGTACTCCTCACCGTGTTTTCCTATGTTCTCAGCTGGTTCATGGGACGGCGACCCGAGTACACAGACCCCAAGGTGGTGGCCCAGGGTGAAGGCCGGGAAGGTAAGACTGATGCTCCCAACCGTAACTTGAGGGTTGAGATGGGCCCCCAACTCCCCAGAAGCCCAGAAAAGAGATTGTAAAGGTGAGGGAGCTTCCAGACAACTGGGACCTAGTAATATACAAGACACCCACCACTTACACAAGGGCTTCAGCGGGTGGTTTACCATGTCTGCCCCGGTCAAATCCAGCTAATGCCCAGCTTCTGTCCCCAGTGACTCGTGTTCGCTCTCAGGGATTTGTTACCCTCCTCTTCAATGTGGTGACCAAGGACATGAAGAAGCTGGGCTATGATACTGGGCCTGTGGACACACAAGGAGTCCTGGGTCCTAGCCTGCCACAGGGCAACCCACAATAAAAATCAGCCCTTCTGTCCGCCACTGTGGACCAGATGCCCTACAGCCCACACACAGCCAAGGACATGCCAACCAGGCTGGGAAACAGGGGAGCTAAAGGTAGTTTTATATAATAAAGTGTCACATGTTTTTCAGAGGTTCTGGGGCCTTCATTTCTTGATTAGCACCTAACAGGAACAGGCCTGGGGCCCAACAGAATAGACCCAAGTAGGATGCTATGGTCAGTGGGGGCCTCTCCAGGATTGTCAGCAGCTTGCACAGAGCTGACACCCACCCCTTCACTGCCTCAGCACTCCTTTCTAAAACTTGTCTTCCTCAGCAGCAGGAAGTTAAAAGTCACTTGTTCCATGGCTGCCGCTATGACTGTTTACATTGTTAGCAGAATCTGTAACAAGTACTCCTTGGGGCACCTGCCTTCCACCCTCCATTCCTATTCCCCACACCCATCCTAATTCTCATGTGCTGGACCCTGAGGATGGGGCAAGAGCCATCCCAGGCAGGAGGCTGTACCACCAGCGTGGGTTTCTGGCAAGCTCCGCAGCCTAGCACCCTGGCATCTATGGGAAAGCAACTGGGCCTCTAGTTTTTTCCATGTTTGTTGGTAGTGGTGACACATAAACATGTAGTCACACTACACCACAAATGTTGGTCTCACCAAAGAGCTTGCTGAGAAGTGGTCATCTGCAGCTGTTCTTGTGAAGATCCTCTTCCACAGCCTCCATCCTTCAGTAGTCTACACCCCACAGTTCAGCGACCTCATCGCCCAAGGATCTCTCCCTCAGACCAGAACTCCCTCATGCAGCCTTCCTCTTGCCATTCAAGATCTCCCGCAGCCTGATGATCTTTCTGCACACTGGCACTCATAGGTGCCATCTGTACACACTCCACTTTCTGTGTGTCCGTCCTTTCTGCATACTAGCTCAGTAGAGTCTCACCTGCCACAGTGATCTTTTAAGTCACCATCAAACCCCCAGAGCCTCACTCTGCCCAAAGTTCCCATGTATTCCTCGGGCTACTCCCTCATGTTAACCCTACCTTTAGACCTTAGCACATCTGTAGCCACAACATCAAATACCTCCTCTTATCCTAGAGATGCTACCATACACAAATTCCCTGCACTCTGTCTTTCCCCAGGTATCGCATTCACAAGGAGTGGTCCCTTCCTTTCTGCTCAGGCCCACTGGTCAGCCTTCACTAAGCTCTTGAGTCAGGAGCTTCATTTGTCCCTCTGCATCTCACCTCATTCCACTGCAGGTCTCTTGCCCCAACACCCATGCCACCTGGCTTTTTGCACCTCAGAATTTGCCCCTTTCCAGTCCATCTCCAGCCTCATTTGCCAAAAGCTTTGAGGTGGTGGACAGCCCTCCTGTAGGCAAATATCCCTTTCTCTAACACTATGAAGGTATTTAAAAACAAAAAGGTTGAAGTGACTTTGCAATAACATAACCACCATCTAAAGTATATTGACATTTTCCTGCACTCAGGATTCAGTATCTGCAGGTTCCACATCCAAGGTTCCAGGGCCATAAACCAAACATCTACAGAAATGTGCAGACTCTGGTCACCATCCCTTGATCTTAACAAGCATGTATTCTTTACCTTGTGTTTGGCATTACTAGTCATCTAGAGATAACGTAAACTACAGGAGGACATGGGTAATCACTACACATTTATACAGGGTACTTTAGTGTCCTCCTTTTAGTGCCCCAGCAGGGTTCTAACCACCCAGGACACCAAAGGACATACATGGTATTTGCATTTTCACATTACTGCACCTCTCCTCTCCTCCAGTCTACCCTGGACTTAGCAAACCTCTCACTGTAGACTGTAGCACGCTCCTAGCCACTATTCGGTTTTATTAATCTTTCCAATGAGCATTTGCAAGTAAAAAGAGTCATTTAAATCTGTGCTATATGAATGGTTTCAATAAATACATACCCCAACCCCAGTCAAGGCACAGAAAGGTACCGTTACCTAAGAGCCTCTTGCACGTCTGCCAGTCAAGGTGAGAAATCATGCCATGGAGAACTTTAGAGGCCAATGGCTGGAGCATGTCTGGATGTGGGATTATACTAGACATGTCTATTAAGACACATGACACCTAGGTTTATCGTTTGCTTATTGTCACAGTTGTATCTACAAGACTGTTCACTTTTTCCTAATCAAACCATTAGACTGCATTTCCTAGGCCTCTTGTGTCACAATGTTGAACTTATAAAATGCTGAGAGGTTGTTCACCACATAGGAAGCCTGACCCCTGAAACCTCCAGAGTTGAGTGAGCATCTTGTCCATGGAGCCCTTAGAGGCCCACACTAAAGGCAGCAGCGTAAGAGAACAGTGTAGTGTCAGATTCCCGCCAGAAGGGGCGCTTCAAGAACACTCCTGCTGGACATTTTGTGGAGGTCTTATGTTCTATCCTGAACAGAAAGAAAGGAGGCAGTGGGACTTATTCCTGTATGGACTCTTGACAAACTGTTACAAGGAATGAGCTTATACTGTGACTGAATCAGAAACTATGGTATATGGCACAGACTCCCCAGCAGGGTAGCAGGCAGGAAGAGTGCAAACACACACTGAACAGCAGAGACACTGGCAGAGCTCAAGGTAGGCTCCGTGGCTGAACCAAGAACTCTGGAGAGGATATGGCAGAAAAGCAAAGTTTGGGGCCAGTCTGCCAACGAAGAAAGGAACAGAAACAAAGCTAAAAAAAAAAAAAAAAAAAAAAAAAAAAAGCTAAAAAGAAAAGAAAAAGAAAAAGAAAAATTAACATAAAATTAGGAAAGGACTGAGAGACAGCTCAGCAGAGAGGACTGGATGCTTTTCTATTAGACCAGGATTTGACTACATCCTGGCAACCATATGGTAGCTCATAGCTGTCAGTAACAGCTGTCAGTCTGAGGGGATCCACTGGCATCTTCTGGCCTCCAAGAGTATCAGACATGCACATAGCGTAGAGATAAATTCAAACAAAATACTCACACACAATAAAAATAATTAAAGAAAAAAAGGACTCTAAAACCCAAATATAAGACTAAAAATTAAAACAAAACACCTAGTGTTTTAATAAAGAACAAACAAAGAGCCAGACATGGTGGCATGTGCCTTTAATTCCAGCACCTGGAGGCAGGCAGGCAGGCAGATCTCTGAGTTCAAGGCCAACCTGGTCTACGAAGAGAGTTCCAGGATAGCCAGCGCTGTTACAAAGAGAAAGCCTGTCTCAAAAAACAAAACAAAACAAAAAAAAAAAACCCAAACAAACAAAAAAAGCAGTATGTGTCAATGGAGCTTACAGAAGTAAAGAGCTCACAGCCTGCTCAAGTTCTGAGGGAAGCAGCCTCCTGTAAGGGTTTCTGTTGCTTAATAAACACCGTGACCAAAATCAAGTTGGAGAAGAAAGGGCTTAGTGGCTTACAGTTCTATATCACAGACCATCACTGAAGTAAGTCTGGGCCATGGAAGAGTGCTGCTTACTGGCTTTCTCCACATGGCTTGCTCTGCCTGCTTTGTTATAGCAACCTGAACCATCAGCCTAGGGATGGCACCATCTACAATGGGCTGGGCACTTCCCTACTAATTACCAAATAAGAAAATGCCCTACAGGCCTGCCTAATCCTATGAAGACATTCTCTCAGTTGAAGCTTCCTTATCTCCCAGTGACTCTAGCTTGTGACAAGTTGACATAAAATTTAGCCAGCACAAAACCTTGGTATCAGAGCAAGTCCTGGCTGGCAATATCTGTGCAGGCAAAAAGCTGGCTCCCGACTGCTCACTCAAAGGGTGGGTTTCCTACAGAGCTGAGCTTGAGGCTATCCTAGACCCTTTCTGGTGCTGGAAGGCTTCCTCGGGCCCCAGTGCCACCCTCACACTGTTTATTTATAGCAGTGTCACTTGCCCTGCTGCTCTGCCTCCATAAGCCCTCAACTCTTAGCTGAACACAGAAAAAACCAATCAGACCTTTTGGTCTGAGAGGTAAAACTGAAGGCCTTGGTGCCCAGAGGGCTACCTGTAACAGTAGCTGGTAACCTGCTAATCAAACCTACCTTCTACTATCCAGGACACAGAAGATAAGTGCTCAACTGACAGAGAAATCCGGTCTGTGGAGAGGTGCAGGTGCTGATGAACAGTGATGTGGAAGCATAAATAAACCCTAGCCTTCCCAAGTTGCTTTGGTCATGGTGCTTCATCATAGGGTACTTAGTAGTAACCCTAAGACAGGAAGTGAATGTGAAACCACTAAAGCATGCTGAGAACTGGCCTCAGAACTGATAGCCGTCTGGGCTAACATCTGCCCAGCACAACCTTCACACAGACCATGGCAATGTCCATCAAAAGCAGACCTGAGCCTGTCCTTGAGCCTGACTGCAGACCAAGCTGCTTCCCTAGCCAGCCCTGCCACATCTTGTCCCACTGGATTGTTAAAGACAGGATAGTGAAAGGACACAGCCAAAACCCACATCATGATACAAATGATAAATTATATTTATACAGTAAATAAGTATCAACAGTCAACACAAATCCAAAACCACCCACCAGCCCTGGGACTGAGAAATAGCTGGGTGACTTCCTTCAGGGTATTCATCAAGAAGGGCATGGTGGCACGTGTGCAACACACATGGCAGTGGCCAGCGGCTTCATGATCAGTGCAGCGGGTAACAGGGACATGCGCTGGATGGCCTGTTGAAGGAGGAGCCCAGTGGCTACTGGGATGGGGCCCCAGTCAGATGGGCTCTTGTCTTCTGGAGTAGAATCCCAGGCCCACAGCAGGCAGTTCTGGCCCTAGCATGTACAATCTGAAGGAAGCACAATCTGGACTGGTGACTGGCCTCCATCCTGTGATGTCTCCATCTCTCCCAGGTAGGAGCCCAGCCATCAGCCTTCCTGAATAGCAGAGCCCAAACCTTTCCCTCGGCCTCTGGTCCTGGGTGGAATGGGTAGTTAGGAAGGGCCCTTGGCTTGTGGGGCCTAGGAGCAGCATGTAGACTCAGACCCAGGAGGGGCTTAAGTGCAGTCCTCTCTCAAACAGGAATCACTGAGTCAACTCTGTGCGTGCTGGGGGCCAAAAGTTTCTCTGGATGCAGAGAGGAGCTGGCAGGTGGCTGGGTGTCCTTGGAGCTTAAGGTTAGAGAAGTCCATATTGCAGGAAGGACACAAACTGCCAGGACCAAGAAGGGGCAGTCCTTTCTCTGAAGAATGCAAGTCTGTGGTCTCTTAACTCAAGATTTAATACTTTTCTTAACAGTGAGTAGTGAGGACATCAGGAGGTTGGGAGAGAAAGGATAGTATCAGTGCACGTATGTTAAATCTATGCCATGTGAGGACTTTTTCATCTCCAAAATAGGATGTGGTTACTTCCTGGTCAGCAGCCTGAGTTGGAGCTGGCAGACAGACAAATCTGGGCCAGTCTCTGCCATGACTCAGCTAGGGGACCATCCCTGATGACCTCTGAGCCCACATGTATAGAATCACCCCCATTTTCACACAATCTCATTAACCTGAGCATGATGGTGGGGCAGCCAGCCACATTTCTGGCCTGCAGTAAATGGAAGTCCCTGGCAATCCCTGCATTCCAGGTACAAAAAGGGATTAGTTGATAAAAACTGGCAAGTCACAATCATGCGTTGTTTTTCCTTTTAACCTTAAGATGCCAATATACTAGTAGCAAAAAGCCTCTCCAATCTCGGCAAAAATGCTGCAGAGTCAACTGACTGATAATTCATCAAAAGAGTTGAAGAAAGGAAAAAGGCAACTAGAGGCTGCGGGGTTTGTTATTGTTGGAAGTTTTTGTTTTGTTTTAATAAAATTCTTTTTTGTGTAATCAAATTCCGTTTTTTTTTTTCCTATAAAGAATTTGCTTAGTTTTCCATAAGGCATATTTTTGTCATCCAAATATCTCTTCTTTTAAAGTTTTCTTACAGTTAAAACCATAAATAAGAGAAATTAGACCACTAAAATAATACATGCCAAGACCTTAATTCAGCCAGACTTGGTCAATTCTATCAAAACTAGACAGTTAAATAAGAACCACGTTATAAAAATATTAGCCAAAAAAAGACTATTAGATAATTTTGCAAACTCAAATATGAAACTGTACTCAACAAACTGTGCAAACGTGCACAAGCACAGAGCCACAGGGCAGGGTTGCGCTCAGTCAGCTTAAAGCTCCACACTGGTAGGAGTGTTCACCTTGGACTCACATTGAGTCAAAGGAAAATAAAAAATGCACAACCACTTCCCAACAGTCAGTGTCAAGTGGGGCCAGAGCTTTACCTTGTCCACACCCTGAAGATAACTGGGGGTGGGGCACACACAATGTGACTGTCCAAGTTCTGGGCTAGACAGCATCCCAGAATCTTGAGCAACACTGGTAACACCTCCTTTCCAGACCTCAGTAGTGCTGAGCACTTAGGAAGAGACACAGGGGCCCGACTAGGACAGTGAGGCCACCCTACCCACAGCCTGAAGGTCTGGATTGTAACAACCACTCTTTCACCAGGAAGCTGGACCTGAAGCTCTAATACCCCTACCACCGTATTCTCAGCCACTACACAAAACAGAGTGAGTCCCCACTTGACATCCTTGGCTCGGCACTCTGGGTGTTCACTCGGGCAAGTTCCCACCTGGTCACTAGAGAAGGAAAGGGTTTGTTGTGCCTGTTGACTGAGCTGCTGATGGGGGAATGCCCACACTGCCTACCATGTTCATTGCTGTAGGGCCCAGTGGTGTCAAGGAGGAGCCACTGGCCCCCACTGATGAGTGTGGAGCTACTGAGGTCATGGGAGCCACAGTCTCCACCCCTGGACCAGACCCAAAGGATGCACTGCTTCCCAGGACAGGGCTTCCCCGGAGCTGGTTCAGTGTCAGCGGCTGGGGCTGGTTGACCTGGAAGGGGTTGACAGGGGCTGGAGCAGCAGCACCTGGTAAAAGAGCAAGAACACAGGATGAGCCACTGGAAGACACTATCTCATCAGGACAAGTGTACAAACCCGGACTCCTGCCTCCACTTTTGGCATTCCAGAAGTGATCTGAAGGGCAGAGCTTTGTTTCTGTAGGGTACAGTCTCCAGGAAACACTGGCAAACATCTATAGACTGCTAAAGCCAAGAAGACTATCACTGTGAGGAGTGTGGAACCAGTCCAGGGCTACAGAGATAAACTAGGCAGAGCCAAGAGTACACAGGCTTGGATATTCCAGCTCCTCTGAAGAGTGGGTATCCAGGATGTTGCCAGCTACCCTGCTCCCTCATTCTGTCTCCCAGTTGTGGTTACAGGTGCCTAAGAAAGGCCATGCAGTGTCCCAGGCCACATACACTGGCACCAGGAAGACTTGAGAAGGCCTGCTGCTGAGAAGTTAGTCAGCCCAGTCTTACTCAGCTTCTCTAAAACTTACTCAACCAAAAGGCTTTTCTACCTGCTGTGAAATAGCTGGTGGGTCTTGCCAGGATACATGGAATGCTGTCAGTAAGTCCTTCTGAGCTTATTAGGCACCACTTACCATCATGGTCTGCTCATCAAGGGGCACCATGACAAAGAGGAAGCTATAATACTCTGACCCACTCTAGGGGTTATTTCTACCAGGACCATTAAGTGCTCTGATGTAACCCTAGGTTCAAAGAGGCTGTGTAGCCCCTACTCAGGAATGATAGATCCAGGTCTACCCATGTAGCTCGGATATCTGCCAAAACTTCCTCCATCTGGCTATGGCCCCTAAAGTCCATGAAAGGTTTGTAAGCAAGGCCTACCACAGTGCTAGACCCCCTGACAGCTCTTGGACTCTGGCACTGGGCACAAGAGTCTCTTGGGCAAGAATGGGAACCAATCTAGCTGAGGACTCCAGCCACAGGGCAACCTTTCTCTAGGGATATCATGCCTTCAACCATTAGGACCCTCAGAGTGGGATGGAACCTAGAAATTCCACAGTCATTTTTGCCCACAGACCCTAAACCTCAGCTTCTAGAGATCATATTCCTCTGCCAAGATCTGTAGGAACAGAGAAGTCAAGTCTTCTAATCCCCTGAAATACAGTGCCAAGTTGGAGTTGACACTGCTGGAGATACAGTTCACCTCTTCAGAAGCCTAAATCTGAAAGAATCCATGCAAAGCAAAGGAAAGGGGGATGTAATAGATGAAGAGCTCAGCTGGGGGGATGTGGAAAGAAGAGGAAGAGGTGCAAGCAGAGTGGATCATAGCCTGGGAGTGAGTAAAGTAATCCCCAGAGTGATGAGCAGACCATAATGGTAAGTGGTGCCTAATAAGCTCAGAAGGACTTACTGACAGCATCTTTACTGCCAAAATCTTGCAGATGGTTATTTAGCTCAGTATAGCTGAGGTGTGACTTACATGGGGAAAAATGGCTAAAAACAAAAACAAACAAAAAACCCACCACGTTTAGAAGAGAGTAGAAATGAGGTAAGAGATCAGAGGTCAGAGGCAAGGCCATGGGGATCACAAGTACTAAGTTAAATGATTGGGCCTGTCTTCTGGCCAGTGCAGTACCTGGAACATGCTGTGTAGAAACTTGTGCCAGGCATTATAACAGGGGCCCTTCAGCCTCAAGGGGTGGCTTATGCTAAAGGGCTAAGGCAGTACTTCTCCTATAACAAGTGACACACACAGGGCAGCAAACAGCCTTTGCTAGACCCAAATCTAGTACTAGTAAGATCTAAGGCATGTTCCCCTCCAGGAAGTGGTTTCTTCCCTAACATCAGCATCTATACCAACCCCATAAGGCCTAGAGACAAAGAGCAATGTGGAGTTCCTGGGGCTCTGCCTCTTCCCAGCCACAGGCCAGCAGTCCTTGAGAGGGGAAAAAGGACTAGAGGCCAGCCGTGGATAGCACAGCAACTGCTAAAACGAAGCACATGCCTACCTGGTGCCAGGAAGGGATTAAGGGACTGAGCTGGTGGAGCAGGCTTAGTCACCAATGAGTCCAGGTTCACCAGGGCTGCATTGGGGCCCAGGAAGGACTCAGGTGTTTTCCTGGCACTGCTAGGCTTGCTTGACGCAGAAGTCAAGGATTGAGACTCAAAGAGGTCAGGGCTCGTGGTTCTGCTGTCCTGGGGTGGCACTGAGGCCCCTGACTCAGCTGCAAAACAGGGACAAGGCAAGTTGTCTTCTCACCATAGTGGATACTATTGTAAACAGTATATACAGACACACACAAAATACAACTACTAAATAAATACATGAACAAATAAAATACAATTAAAAAGCATTAAGTGGACAAGCAAGATTCACCAAAGTATACATAGTAAGTCTTCCAGTAATATTATGATGTTATTTGGGGTTGGTGGCAAAGCACAGATGTGTACTTGTTCACATTCACTTTCCAGTTTCATTTTCTCAATATTCTTTCTGAATTCTTGTTAAGATATAAAACTATTGGGCCAGTGAGATATCTCAATAGATAAAAGCCTAAAGTTCTGAGTTCAAATACCAAAATTCTCCCCACCCCCGCTGGAGATGACAGGGGGGAAAAATACATACACACACACACACACACAGGCACGCACACAAACATGCATGCACACACACAAAGTTGAAAAAGCATGTTACTTCTAAAATCAACTAGGTGGTCAGATGCACAAAATGATAGATAAAAACCATCTATATCTACCTGGTTTTTTTGAAGTTCGAAGGTTGTCAAATTCAGAAAAATCATCTTTAACTGTACCGTTGAAATTACTGAAGAGCTCAAAGGACCCTGTGGGGACATACAAGCTAGTGACTGAAAGCATCTCTTTCCACTCCCCAGCACAACAGGTATCCAATCTGCATGGGGATAATGGGTTAATACAAGCCATAGGGGCTTCTCTCCCTGGTACTCCACATCATAGAGTTAAACTTGGGCCCAAGCTTCAGTCACTTGCTAGACTGGGAAGGCAACAGGTGGGATAAGAGAACACAAGTGCCTCCCACTGCCTCCACCATACTACTCCAAACGTAGTAAGGGCTGGCAGTGTAGGAAATACATGTTGTTCTGGACATTGGGATGAGTCTGTGGGAAATGTCCCCAAGGAGTCCTGAGGTCAGTCTGCCACCCAGAAAGGAGACCAGAACTCACTTTTGGGACCCAATGCAGCACCACCTCTTTCAACTGTGGGCATACATAAGGGCCTGTGATGCCTGCTCCCATTTGGGATGGGTGCAGAAGTGGTCGGTCAGCCAGCTACTGCCAGTGCACCAGGAGGGAGGAAGAAGTAGTGAAGCTATAGGAACCAGGCTGAGCAAAGTGATCACCTGAGGCAGAACTGGGCTTAGCAGCTCCCCAGGCATCTGTTGTCTTTCCAGCATTGGAGGCAGGCTGCTGTGAGGCTGCCCAAGGGTCTGAGTTCTTAGGGACAGACTGTGTGCTGGCTGTGGTAGGTACTCCCCAGGGGTCCACAGAGGCAGCTGGCTTGGTACCTGCAGAAGTCAGAGTCAAAATTCAGAACAGGGGCTAGAGAGTATTAAAGAGTTTCTACTGCTTTTGCAGAACATCAGGGTTTGGTTCCAAGCACTCACAACAGCATTCTCACAATAATCTTTAACTCCAGTTCCAAGGGATTTGACATTCTCAGGCCTTCTCAGGCATGTGCAACAAAAAATGGTACACATCAACTCACATAGCCTCACACATATACACAGAGCACACCAGTAAGAATAGGCAAAGTTAGAGTCCATAGGCTGCCAGATAAAAATGCCTAGAGACAGTCTTCTGGCAAGTGCACCGAGAGGCAAAGCTAAAGGCCTTCTGAACATTTCCCATCACACAAGGGGCTCACAGGGGTTCCCCAAACTGAATGAAACTATAAGGAACATGTCTACTTGCCCTATAAATGCAGGCCCCACCCCAGACATGAAGCTTGGCAACCCCCATTCGACTGCTTGGCTCTCCAGAGGTATTCTCCCATCAGCCTTGGTTGGGCCCTGCTCTCAAGTGGCTGAGTATCAAGGAAAGAAAGTAAGAGAATAGGTAGGTGCTCATCACCAGCTTTAGAGTAGAACACTTCCAAATTTTGAGCAACAAAGGTTAGTCAACTTAGTGTGTCATAACTGCCTCTCACAAGGATGGCGCAGGGTTGGTGGGACAGGTCAGCAGGAAAGGGGCTTGCAATCAAGCCACTCAGGGTTCACATGATAGAACAGACTTCCATGAGCTGTCCTCTGACTTCTACACATGAAACACCCAACACACACCCAACACGCACTCACATACACACACGAACTCACTCACACGGGGGCAGGGGCGGGACTTTAAATGTTAACCCCGTGTGTAGATTTTTCAATTACCATGTGAAAATATGAAACAAGTCATCCCTTCTGTAGAAGACAAGAAATGTTTAAACACTGCTTCATTTCCAGATCCACCGCAAAGTGTCCTGAGCCCTGAGCCATTCCTTTAGTTTATCACACCTTGAAACAATATGCTGGATAGCTATGCCAGATTTCTGAATTTATTATACAAATCAGGTAAAGGGGTGTGTGTGTATGTATGTGTGTGTGTGTGTGTGTGTGTTCTACACATTTTATCTGCGGCATTAGCCTTTGTTGACATGTAGCTCACAACTAACTACTATGATAGACCCTGGGTATGCTTTGTGTGGCTGCCTATTCTTGTATCACATCCCTTTGTTCTGTGCACACAGTGACAACTGTTGGGCCACAGGCCCCTGCGTTTTCAGCAAGTAATGCCAGCACCGTTTCCACGCTGGTTCTAACAGTTTATAATCCTCTCAGCAGGTCCTATCACCCTGGAAGTTGCCTCTTTCTGATGTAACCTAGTTTTTTTCCATTTGTGTTGAAGTGGTGCATATGAAGCCTATTTTGCAACCGTTTTATGTTTACTTGCTCCCTAATAAACATGTATATCCTTTTACACCCTCCTCCCATAAGGCCTACGTCTTTCATCAAGCATCCTCTAGGGTTATCTCTGCCTAACTAACCTCAGCAGCATGAATCACAGTGCCCATTCACTCCATCTCAGTCAGATCTTCAGCTGTGTATTCCTGGGCTCCTTAGTCTCTTGCACTGGCCTACTTCTGACTGACTCCTTCTCCACACAATGTTAAACATCTTCACACATACTGTGATAATGATCCTTTTCTCCCCTCAAATCAGAGTCTCACATACCTCAGGCTCATAGGCCTCAAACTCACTATGTGGCTGATACTGACCTCGAACTTTTTTTTGTTATAGTTTTCCTATTTCGGTTATCTGAGACAGGGTTTCTCCCTGTGTAGCTCTGGCTGTCCTGGAACTCACTCTGTAAACCAGGCTGGCCTTGAACTCACAGAGATCCGCCTGCCTCTGCCTCCACGGGATAACTATACATTTGTTTTCATTGTGAGTAGGCCCACTTCTAAGGAATTGGTTCTGACAGAGGAATTTCCACAATATACTCTTAAAAAAAATCCTGGCTTACATTTCTTTCCAATAAATCAATATTCCTAAGTGGCCTTGGCCTAAAATAGTTAAACCCATACTGTCTAGTTTAGTATCAAGTTTACCTCAGTCTCCAGAAAAAAACCAGGAAGTTCTTATTTTCTGTTCTTTTAAAGGAATTTAGATGTTTCTGAATGCTAATAAAATTTACCTATAAAGCTCTCTGGGTGGACTTAGAAAAGTTAAGTACTCTTTCCATTTCTCTCATGGTAATTAATAAGCCCCCTTGTATTGTCTGCCTTTAGGAAGGAAGACAGGGAGTCATGTGACCAAGGTAGAACGCCACAGCCCTTAAACTGTTTTTTTGTTGTTGTTGTTTTGTATTTCAAAACAGGGTTTCTCTGTGTAACTCTGGCTATTCTGGAACTCACTTTGCAGACCAGGCTAAACTCAAGAGATCCACCTGCCTCTGCCTCCCAAGTGCTGGAATCAAAGGTATGCACCGCCCTCCCAGCTGTAACAATGCTTTAGTATTAACAAAAAGATAATTAGTAACAAATATGCATTTTTAAACTACAGTCAAATCTAGTGTGAAAAATATTTCTGCCTCTATTGTTACTATTAATATTTATTCTATAAATAATAATAAAGTGCGGTGATTAAAGGAATATCAACACACCACCTGGTGCTTCCAAAATTTCAAACATGTTTCCACAATTATCCTCAGAACAAAAGAGGATTTTTTTAGGACTGCCTGCCTAGGTAAAGACTATGGTTTCCTACAAGCACACTAAAGTTACTACCACTGCCCTCAGTCCTGGCACAGTCCAGTTCCTTCCCTGGACACAGTCTTGCTTTGCTCACATAGGGTACCTAGATAAGCTGCCTTAGCATTCTTCAGCTTCCAGAACAGTAACTTTTATAATGTTCCCTGGCTCATTATCTCCTTTAAAAATGAACTCTTCAAGAACCCCAAAAGATGTGAACTAGTGGAGATAGTCACACAGCTTCCATGCTTAGCCTGGCCAGACTCCCTATCTCCTTGGACACACCAAAGAAACTCTCTGCCTTCTGTTACAGGCCCTACTGAGCTTGACTCTTGCCCTGGCCATTCTGGAATCCTTCACTTACCACTCATCTAACCAAGGGTCTTTTCCTGGATTGAATTCCCTATAGTAAAAGAGTGGGTAATTGCAGTCCCAATTCTAGCCATGGAGGAACACCCAGCAAGACTGTGACAACTAGGATGTACCAGGGCTCAGAGAATAGGGACTTGTCAATCTTAGGAAGCTAAGGACAATGTTCTTTGAGATCTGAAAAGGACTCCATTCCCCTGGGCCACTCCTGTGAAGTAGGACACTCCATGGGTGTTAAAGATGACCCCATTATTAGTCTTTCAAGCACATAACTTTATACCTACAAGACCCTAAAATGCCAAAAGGCTTACTTGGGTGCTGCTCAGATATTGCAGTCACTATCCCTATACCCTTGTAACTTCTGGTATGACCAGGCTACTGGCTAGTGTAGTGTAGGATGGAGAGGAATAAAAGCAGGCTTCACTTCTCCCCAGGCTTGCTGCAGTGATACACCCAAAAGTTGTGTGCTAGCTAGATGACATGCATTGTCAAGGAGCACTTCCAAATGGCACTTTTCCTGTTCTCATGTCCTACCAACTCTTATTTGGCCTTTCTGGTTCTAATGCTCCAGAACCACTAGGCTTCAAAACCCTCCAGAAACAACTGTCTCCTGGGGAAGTACCTCTAACCTTTCACTCCAAGCCTGAAACTATACTTCCAGATCCTCTCCTATGTGTGGGATGCTTTGCCAGGTCTGTGAACCCAGCCTCAGGTGGATTCACACTACAGGGGTGGTACTTCATCAGGCATGGCTCTGTCCCAACTGGAGAGAGTATTATGGTAGAAATGGTTTGCCAGGGAGAAGGCTGGGCAGGAAGCCAGAAAAGCTGGTATGATGACACACAGATCCCAGGACCAATGCCATAAGGGAATCCTAGGGATACAGCATACCTTCCTAGTCTCTTCCCTATTCGCTGGTGCTTTACACAAAAGAAACACCCCACTGCAAGGTCAACTACTCTCTCAGCTAGATAGATACACTTGAGGGACACAGTCTGGGGAGACCTCACTGTACTGTAGTCCCTGACAACACTGAGCATCAGTGCCTCTCAGAAGACTGCTGTCGTCTTTCTTCTTGCCCACGTAAGGAGACACATCCTATCATATCCAGCCCCTGCTGCCCTTTTTTAAATGAATACCTTAATACTCCACCAAAGAGTTTTCCCCTCACCTCACCATAGTCTAAAAGGGTCATATACTGCCCTGACAACCAGGGAGAATCCTTGTGGCTAAAGTAAATCCCAACTCCCAAAAGTGCTACAGGATCTGCAAAGTGAGCTTCCCTCTCCCTAGGCCATGGGGACAGAACACGCAGTTGGCTTTCCAGTGGGCCACTGGGCTTGTAAGAGAACACTGTCTCAGACAATACAGCACAGCAGTTCCCACCCTGCAGTAGTCCTACAATGGCCTCCATTCTAAGTGAAGGTACAAGCCTCTGGGTAAGTGCACGTGCCCTCTCTCCACAGGTGGGGCTGGAGCGCCTTCCTACTCTCTATATACCATGTTGGCATCAGGACTAGAGGGAACAAAGAAACCTAGAGTTACAGGTACAAACATGAAGAGCCACTTTCATAGCTACACTGAGAATCCACACAGGAAGAACCCCAAGGGCTTAGACTCAGTGAGGTACTAGGGACAAGGGGTGTGAGACCATGGCTGTCCTCAGAAAGCCCTTGGAAACTTTAGTAAAATATCACAGTCTCCCTAAGCACACAGACTCTGAGGAAGACCTAATATAGATATTTAGTGGGTCTGTTTTGAGATAAATAGGAAGCCAGAATGCATGCAAATCTGAGCTCCTAACACACAAGAGCCCTGCCCAAGGCCCTCTCAGGCAAGAGCCACCTAGCTCAAACACATAACACCCCAAGCTTCTTGCATAGTTGTCTTACTCTACCCTATCAATTTGATTAGCATTCCTCCAGCCAAGCCCTGGGATGGTCCCTGCCTCTAAGAAGAAACAAATCATTGTACCAACCTGAAGACAATAGAAAGCCAGGAGCCAGAACACAGGGCAAGAGGGGATTCTGAGAATAAGATGACCACATCTCCATAAACAGACACCCACCCCATGTCTTTAAGAAGAGTGGAGCTGGAGAGATAACTCAGCAGTTACAAGTGATTGACGCTCTTCCAGAGGATAAAATTTGATTCCCAGAACCTACATCAAGTGGCTCACAACCTGTACTGTACTTTCAGCTCCAGGGAATGCAATGCCTTCGTCTGGCTTCCACAGGCACCCCTACACTTGTGGCATACACAAACAAAGAAAAATGAAATAAATCTTTATAGATAAAGTTTCTCAGGCAGAATAAGACAATGCAAAGATTAGGAGTCTGAGAGGATAGGCTGCCTATACCTCACAGTTCAAGACCTGGAGCTTATTACCCCAGCTACCCACCACCAGTCTGGATACCTGCAACACTCCTCCTGAGCCAGCAGCATGGAGAGCCAGTGGGGACAAAGTAATCAAAACTCAGAGCTCTGAACAGAGAATGAAATAAATGCATGCTCAGCTCAAACCCTTGCCAATCCCAAATGACATAGATCATCAGGGATAAACAGTTGAACCCAAATGAGCTGTCAAGTCTCCATTCTGCAAGTAACACTGCAAGTCCAAGGTGTGTGTAACGGGGACTCTGAAAGCTGATGGGCTGAATTTAGTGCCAAATGAATAGAAACCATAGTCACAAGCAGGTAGTCCTGTAGCCAGCAGTCTGCTTCAATCACTCTGTAAAGAGAGTGCCACCCCTAACCCCTAACTCCACAGGAAAGCAGCAGACACGAGGCTGGCCCGCCGCCCTTAGGAGAGAGAAAGGGCAATGAGGCCATCACAAGGCTCTTCTATACCTTCAGGGTCTGGCATCAGTAGGTCCTGCCATGCCACACACCCAATAAATAAAGGCTTATTTAAAGCTCAAGTGAGTAGAAAGGAGAATGGAACCAAGTTCAGAGAGACAGCAGCTTCCGCCTCCTCTGTAGATCCATTCACATGGAGCCCAGTGGATAAATGAATATTCATGTGCACAGCCGGCAGTCACAGTCCATACTGGGGTCATCAAGAAGCCAGAGCACACCTGCTACCGGCAGGCGGAACTTAGGCTCAGTCCTGGCCTTGGCTCTGGTAGGTGGGTAGACTGTAAGGGTGACAAGCCAGCCAAGGCCTTCTGAATTAACAGGCTGTGAGGCCTCTTCAGACCAGGTGGCAGCTTTGTGTATCTAGAACAGAGGAGGAAGTGCCCCGCTGACCTGGCAGGCTCCAACTTCCCTCCTCTGGGCTCTTAGCATTTCCTCCCAAGGCCACTTGGCTCAGCAGTCCCCAGTGCTGCTTGGAAAGAACTGGTAATAACAGGACCCACTACAAATGGTGGCTTTCAGAAAAGCATTCCTTTCATGCAGAGAGTGGCTCTGTGCTGTGGGAAGAGACTTTAATAATTATGAGTATCCTGGGACTGAGGAGTGGCTCTTAGCCACTCAGTTTTAGCAGAGGCTAAGCAGTAAGCCCATATCACAGGCCTGCTCTGGAGCCAGCTCAGAGCTTCAAGAAGCAAAACACCTGCCTGGGTCAAGTAGCTGGGGCCAAACCCAAAGAACACAGTGACTTCAGCATCATTTTTCAATAGCACCTACACAGGACACATAGCTGCTAAAGAGCTAGTGGCCCAACCACAAAGTGCCAACCCATACCACACAAATGAGTACTACCACGGTTTCCAATGACACCTACATGGGGCACATACACAGCACAGCACAAGTTGGGAAATGTATGTGTGTCTGAGCGTAACAATACACAATGTGACCTCAATTCGGTTACACAATGTAAGGGGGAAAGAAGTGGATAGGTAGTTCAGATTTTACCAACAGCTATCTCCATGCTGGAAGGATACACTTTAACTTATCAGGGTGCACAACCTCCCAGCAATCTAAGATGTCCTACCACAAGCTCTGAGCTGGCGGGGAGAGGTGGGGAGGGGACATTTCTGGGCTTTGGTGATCTGTGTATTCCTCCAGTCACCAGTAAAAGTGTCAACTGTGTGGGAGCCGAGAGTGGGCAGGTCCACAGAGAACAGGCACAGGGACCAGCCTCAAGGAGCCGACCATGAGCAGCACCCTTGTTCAGGATAGCTTTAATCCTCACCACCATGTAAAAACAGATAGTGATCATTTGGGCTTTAGTTCAATCTTCTCTTTTGAAAATTAGATTCACAATGGCCAGGAACTAAACACAATGCAAATGTCCAATGGGAGGAGAGTGTACCATGAGTTGCCACATCCACAGGGGATACTTCTGGCCAGGAAAAGACTAAACACCTACTATATTGCAGACATGCTGCCAACAAATGAAGGCCACAGTAATGTGACTTTGCTAATAATATGATAATGTCCACATCAAACAAGTCTTCATGAACCAAGGCATAATAATAGCAAGCTGGTGGCTAGGAGTTGAGTATGGATTCTTTCTGGAGTAATGGAAACAAGTTCCATTCTACCTAGTAACAATAGTTATACAGCTCTGTGAATGTGTGGGGTTTATTGTTTTGTTTTGTTAAATATTCCAGTTTTGTTAAATAGTCGGAATGGCAAATTTCATCTCCATTTGAAGAGCAAGCAAAGGACATATCCAAACAGAGCTCTTGGTACCTGTTCCCACAGCAGGCCGTGTCCTACTCAGGCTCCCTGTCACAGCCTCTGTATGCGACCCTGGTCCGACCCACTAGGAATTCTCTATAGCTGGGCCTGGATAATGGTCACTCAACAAAAAGACTGTGTTACAGATCTGGGAGAAGAAAGCATCAAAGCCAGTCCTGGAAAGCCGACTATCCCCAGAGCACCACAACACTTCCACAGCTGCCTATACTCTACTCTTTTTATTTTTTTTAAGGATTTGTTTATATTATGTATATGGGTACAGCTGGTTTTAAGCCTTCATGTGGTTGTTGGGAATTTTTAGGACCTCCGTTCGCTCAGTCCCTGCTTGCTCTGGCCCAAAGATTTATTTATTATACATAAGTACACTGTAGGTGTCTTCAGACAGCACCAGAAGAGGGCATCAGCTCTCATTATGGGTGGTTGTGAGCCACCATGTGGTTGCTGGAATTTGAACTCAGGACCTTTGGAAAAGCAGTCAGTGCTCTTAGCTGCTGAGCCATCTCGCCAGCCCTACTCTACTCTTCAAGAGTACAACCACCACAGGTTTTTCTGGTCTCCAAGGATAAGAACTCAGGTAACACTAATTGGCCCTAGGAAGTTGGCAAGCTCCACTGTAGCCAAAGTACGCTAAAGAGCAGCTGAGGCTGACACAACTTTTAGACCAAATACAAGCAATTGCAAGAGAGATCAGTCCCTGAATTATGTGACACCCACTCCTTTCCCCTCACCCTTCTACCTGCTGCCCATGTCACAATGCATGGGTCTCCCCCCGCCCCCAATTACCCACACCTTCTAACACACTATTCTACAAGACACTGTTTCTCAGTGCCCACCGACCTCTAAGATGCTCAACTCACTATTCTGATCTGACAAGTCCTGGCCAAAGCCTGGTTCACACAGCACTGCTCGCTGCTACCAGGACAAAACCATTCATTATCTGGGTGTCCCAGATAATTCATATGGGAGGACAGAGCCTAGCATTAGGTATACTTTAACAAACATCCAGAGAACTGGGCAGAGCACAAAAGGTCCACTTTATGAAAAAAAAAAAAAAAAAAAGAACACAGGTACACACATCACAGGAATGTCCAACAGGGTTCAGAGAACCAGGCCAGAAGCATAAAGCCTCTAAGACCAAGCTCCCTACCAGCAATTAAGAAATTTCATGTGCCAGGAAAATCACCCACAATAGATTAATTCTGCCAAGTTCCTGTTTTAAATCAGACAAAAAATTCTCTCACATTTACCAATAAGCAAAACTCAGAAATAAAACTCACTAGACTTATTATTTTAAGTAATAAGAATAGCAGCAAATATGTCCTCTCTTCACTAGTAGTGGTAGTAGTGGTAAGCACATCTCATGTCCAGCTCATGTCTTTAGGTTTTTCTCTGTGTATGTATTATGACTTCTTGAGCTTGAGCTGGGTGCAATTCCAAGAACTGACATGCTGCCTACAACAGGAACAGGTTGTTTCTGACACATGGGATGAGGCAGTAAGAAATGAGCCAGCTAAGAGAAAGAAAGCACCTCTCCCCATCAAACAGGCAAGCCCAGGAAAAAAAAAAGCAATCTATTTACCAAACGATGGCCACGGGTCAGTAATGTTCGAAGGAGCCACTGTTCCACCCCAGGGGTTGGTCTGGTTAGCAGAGGCTCCTGCACTCCAGGGCTCAGTTTTCTGTGTAACAGGGCCTGAGCTGGGGAGGGCATCCATTAAATCCAACAAGGTAGTCTGCTGGGAGTGGGAGCCTGGCTGTTAAGACAAAGAGAAGGAATGGTTTCACTTGGTTACAGTCAAAGCAAATATCCACATACTAAGCATAATATTAGTTCTCACCACAGCACAGGCCTTCTGGGCTAACTCCTGAATAACTTGGAAATTGAGCTGCTCCAATCCCAAAGCTCCACTAACATCCCCGCTTCCCAGAGAAGCCAGGGATCCACTACACCAAGGTCCTTTTGTCACATGCCCACAAGTTTTAAGAGTTCTCAGGGCTCCCAAACTCTCTCAGAATAGCTCTGGCATTGGCCCAGACCATGATTACTCATCATCATCCCTCTTTACCTGCCTTTGGTTTCCTGGCTAGCAGCACTCAGTACCCAACCTAAAGGAGGGAGAGGGGGCTGGCTCTTTCTGTCTCTTTGTCTCTTTCTGGCTCCCCACCCTCCCTAGTCTCATGACGGCAACATCTATCATCAGGGCCCTGTGGCACCACATCAGGTGATACAACTAGTATGCCTGGCCTGGTAAGTTTGTCCAAAGTAGAGCCACATCCTGGTCACCTCTATGTCATAACCTAGCAAAGTAAGGGGGATAGGGGATGGGGTGAGGGGATGAAGACCAGTATAACCAATGGCTTCTGGAGACTAAAAAATGTCCCTAAGTATCACTGTGAGGCTGACACTGCTGCTGCCATTCTCCTTTTACTGGTGGCATCAAGTGTCTTCCTCCTGGTGTGTGTGTGTGTGTGTGTGTGTGTGTGTGTGTGTGTGTGTGTGTTCGTTCTCACTGGTGTTCACCACAAAATGGGTTCAATGTGGAATTTAGCATCCTGTTGTGTGTCCTACACCCTCACTGTAGTCCACAAGGGTACCTGAAACAACCACCCAAGAAGAACTTCAAACATTTACCTTGCAACAAGCTTTCGCCTCTTTCTTTTTTGGAACTTTTACTGTGTCTCTCCGGCTTTCTTCCAGAGCCATCTGCAATCTGAGGTCATCACCCCGCCTGAGGCGTTCTTCCTGGAGTGGGACAATGGAGCTTGAGGCTGAGGGTAATGTTGACAGCCACACAGCAGGGCACAAGGCCACACTAACCAGCAACAGGAAAGGCCCAGCATCATGTGGCATTTCAAGGGAGAATATAGTTCCGCTGGAAACAATGGCTTTCCATTCCCAGAGGACTCATGGAGGTTCCTCCTTCAGAGGCTGTCTGAGGTCATACCAGCAACACTCAGGCACCATCAAAATGAGGAAACAAAATATTTAATCTAAAATATTTCTCAGGGCTGGAGAGATGGCTCAGCAATTAAGAGCACTTGCTTTTACAGAAGACCCAGGTCAGTACATAGCACCCACATAGTGGCTCACAACCATCTGTAACTGCAGTTACAGGGGATACAACAGGCATGCATGTGGTACACATACATGCATGCAGGCACATCATTCATCCACATAGAATGAAAACAGTGTTTCCTTCTAGGACCCAAATCTGACAACCAGGAAAGAATCAGAAAAGCTGATACTCCAATCCCCACAGTGGACACTGCTGAACAACTGTGCAGTTGTATGGTTTCTAGTAGAAACAATTCATCTTGTTTAAGGGTAAGTCACTTGCAAAATCAGAGTCCTGGCCTAACTTCTGTATGATTAAAACATACTCTTGGCTTTTAGCTAAAAAGGCTGAAGCCATCCACCCATCCCAGAAACTTGCAGTAAGACCTCCTGGGCACCTTGATCCTGTGGAGCCATGAACTTCTACATGGGCAGATTTAATGGCTGCAGGTTCTCTACAGGGGGCAGAGGCCAGGATCAAAGCTGCCCATTGTTGCTGTTACAGACATACCAACTATGCCGGCCAAACCTCTCTGTGTTCACATTTAACACCCAACATTCTTCTCTCCATACGAGGGGTGTACCTTGCTGCCTCTGGCTGTCTGCACGCTTTCTGATGACTGAAAGCAAAGGGACACTGTCTAAAGGTGTTTGAATTGCCCCTTTCGCTCCTCCATTTTAAAGTAACGCATGCTTATTAAAAAATAAGGTATAGAGGGGAACAAAACCACACACAGGCTCAATATTAGAGCACTTCCTTACAGAGGGGTCTGGGTTCCATCTTACACCATATACTTTTTAAAACTCTATGCTGCTTCTACCATGCCCGCATGCACACTCTTTTCTGAAGCTTCCCTTCTAGCCTTCTAGTCTCCCACACATCTGCCACAGGATATATTGCCCTGGCAGGGACCAGGCCCACCCCACCTACCCACCACCCTCAACCCAGGCCTGTCCTGCTCATTGCCCTGTATGCTGGTACCTCAAGGAAGCTGGAAGCACACAGCTCCCTCAGAAGTCCCTGGACAGTAAGTCTACATAGGAACTTCACTCGGAGTTAGCCGTTTCTCTGGACACTGATCTCCCTGAAAACCTTTCGTAGTTATAGCTCTGCCTGGGCTAGGGGCTCAGAATGCATTGTAGCCACAAGACATAAACTCATCAAGTAAGTGCCTTAAAGACAGGGCTGTGTGTGTGTCATCCTTTCTGGGAGCCATAACCCTCCCCCAGGAACACCAAGGTAAAGACCCCATGGGCTCAACCACACAAGCACTGACCTGCTCAGCAACCTCTCTGCTCATGGCAAGTGCCAGTTGTAGCTGCAGCTCCTCTTCTCCGCTTGTCTGTGGCCGGGCCTGCTCTAACTCAGAGGATACTCGTGGGGAAGTAGCTGTGAGATCGGGGGACAGGAGGGGAGGCAGGTCATCCCATGCAAAGGCAGAACTGTCTCTCTTATTCCTAGTACAAGATAGTACTCAGTTTTCATCTCAAACCCACATGGCCCAGCAAAAGGATAACATAAAGCTACAGGTATTTCAGAATTAAAATTAAGCAGCAGTCAAACACAGTTGCACACCTAGAGGTGACACATAAAACCTTGGCTGGAGGTCAGGCCTCAGGAGAATCAAATCTGTCTTCACAGCAGATCTCTACTCCAGAGAAATGGACCATAAAACAGAAACCAAATTCAAGAGTTCCTGAAGAGCCTTCAGCCACGTGAAGGAGCCCAAGAGCCCAAAGGCTCCAATCAAAACACTTCACACTTAGAAGGCATGCTTAGGAAAAGGAAGCCCACACAGTTCTGTGTAGACCAAGTACTTGTGTAACAGTGCAGACAGGTGTGTTTTGCTCAAGTATCTAGCTAGGTTCCTGTGAATATTATTTTTATTGAAGGTGTGAAATGCAGAGACCTAGCTGAGATACCAAATCCCCAACCAGGAAATCCAAATTCACAGTAACCCTGGGACTTTCAGATTAGGAGATGAAATGCAACAGGATCCAATGTACAGAGTACGAGAGAGCAGGAGCCTGGGTGTATATCCACCTCTGCACACTCCCAGCTTCAATAAACTGCAGATGGACGCCTACCCATGGAAGGAGCCATTGTGTCTAATGGCTCCTGGCTCCAGTCTCCTCTGGGTTTCTGTGTAGCTCAGCACACCCTCCTTCCCCTGTTCACCAACTGCAGAGCTTTAGCCTCCTGCACCGGGACCCACAGAGTAGCCAGCCCTCACTCCAGGCCTGTAAACCTTTCTACTTTACACAGTGAATGGCTGCCATTCATGGATGGATGGGTGGGTAAGTGGGTAGACAAAAAGAAGGACAAGTTAATTTCATAGCTTGGGCTAATTGTTTTAAATGTTCTAATCTATACTAAGAACTTCCTTCTTTCATGCATTCTAGCAAAGGTCTACCCAGACTGCTTACCACAATGCTTTCTCCAGCTCTAGTCTAAACTTGGTTCCTAGAAGCTGCCTCCTTGGCATAAGAGGTCAGGAATAACTGATGACAAAGATGGTTTCTAGATAGCCAGCCACGCTCAGGCTACAGTGATAATAAGATTTAACGTGGAATCATTCATGGTGGTGGTGGTGGTATAAACAACCAATTCCCTTACATCTCCTGTCCTGAGCAGATAAGACAAAAGCTGCAGTAAAAAACTCTATCCTAAATAAAACCAAGCCTAATCCTATCCTACCCAATTATAGTTTTCATTGGACCTCTTCAGAAATGCAAGTGGATGGTAATAAAACTGCCTCCTATCCACTTTGCTGATTAGATTTAACAATGTACTTTAAAAATATACACACACACGCGCGCGCGCGCGCGCTCGCGCGCACACACACACACCTACCTACCTACCTACCTTTTGGTTGATTTTATTCCTAATCTCACTGACACCAATCAGAATACTTAGGTCTCTACTTTCTCATGCTCAAGAAGGAAAGACCTCATCAACTACACTGAAGGAAACAGAGGCAGTGAGTGAGTGAGACATAGACATCTCTAGGAGGCATACATGGGAAATTCCTGCTCACTCAGAGTGCGGCTTCTTTGTACAAATCCATACCTTGAAAACTGGGGAATGAATGGTTAACAAACCCCTTGCTGAGATTAGATACAGCACTGATATCCTGTTTACAACTGAATGAAAATCCGGGAAGAAACGTCACACTGGCATGGAGTGTTCACTCAGATAGTGAATCTTATCTTGCAGGGAAGGCTCTCATTGGCCATGAAGTCACAGGAGATCCACCAGGTCAGGAAAAAACAGGGCTCTGAGCAGACATGCTGCAGCAATGAGGTCTCTCAGTTTTCAGGGCTGCTAGATATACCTGTGAGGCCAGATGGGCTTCAAAGGCAAATGGAACATATACTACTGTTACAGTTACCGAGGCAGTGAGAATGATGCAAAGCCGAATGTGGAACTTCAAGACAAGGGGTACTAAAAGTAGGATCACCCCTACACACTGTAGTTTTATAAACAGATGCAGTTCTCAGCCCCACAGGTGGCAGAATTCACAGCCACCACCACACAATCAGCTGAGTATGCACACAGGCCCTGGCTTATTTAGAGACACTCTAGCCTCAGTGATGGCATCTCAACACAAAGAGACTTTTGTGCCCAGGCGCATGACAGGGACACAGATGTTCCTGTGAGCCAGGCCTGAATGGATTCTCTGACTAACCTGGCCCTACTCTGAGCATCTGAAAGCTCACATTTACAGAGACCCAAGGAAAAACAAGCATTTCCCTCAAAGTCTGTCCCTGAAGATGAAGACACAGACTCAGTGAATAAGAGTGCTTGCTGAGCAAACAGGAGTTCAAATCCTCTTTAAAAAGATGGGTGTGGCTGTGCCCTCAGGTAAACTAAATACCAGCGGTGGGGAGGAAAGGAAACAGGAGAATCACTAGGATTTGCTGGCTGCCAGCATAGCTCCACGTACAATGAGACACCTGTCTCAAGTATAGAGTAGAGAGTGATAGAGCAAGACACTCACGGGTTCTTTGCTGATCTGTAAACACCAACAGTTGGTCCCACAGGAAGCCAGAGACATGAGTTTACCAACTAGGCAGTGTTCTGTCTACTCCTGATGAAGCCAGGTGTAGTGACACATACCTATAATCTGAGCCCTGGGAAGATAGAAGCAAGAGAATCTGGAACCCAAGGACTTCAATTGCTACATCTTAAGTTAGAGGCCAGTCTGGGCTACCAGAAGACCTGTCTCAGTAAGACAAATGTGAGCACATGAAGCTCTGCATAGTGGCACATGCCTGTAATCTCAGCACTTGGGGGTGGGGACAGCAGCAGGGGGGGAAGTTAAGGGGGGTAGGCAGAAGAACAGCTCAAGGACAGCTTTCACTGTTTTTTGAGTTACAGGTCAGTATGGCCTACCCTGTTTCAAAACAAAAACTGAACAGATGAGCAAACAATCTAACCAAGACATATGCTCATGAACACTTTGTCCACAGTGTGTGTCAATGTGTCCATAATACACAATATTTGACCCAAATTCAGGCCTGTTGTTCAGATGGGTCAGACTGGCTATCCTTAAGGTAAATTCTCTTGTTGAAAGACCTGCTTGCTGTCAATCATAATAAGAGTTTCACTACCTGGAGCCTCCCAAATCCCCTCAGGGACCAAACTGGGACCTAGTCACTGAAAACTGCTGAATAAGCTGGTGACTAAGATAGAAAACTGTTTTGTTTTGTTGTACTTTGGTGTTTTTTGTTGTTGTTGTTGGTTTTTTGTTTTTGTTTTTTTTTGAGACAGGTTTTCTCTGTATAGCCCTGGCTGTCCTGGAACTCAACTTTGTCGACCAGACTGGCCTCGAACTCAGAAATCCGCCTGCCTCTGCCTCCCCGAGTGCTGGGATTAAAGGTGTGCACCACCACGACCGGCTGTTGTTTTGTTTTTTAAAACAGGCCTCTTTATGTAGTCTTGGCTGTCCTGGAAGTCACTATGTAGGCTGGCCTAGAACTCACAGAGATCCACCTGTACCTGCTTCTGTCCCTGGAGAGCTGGGATTAAATGTGTGCACTACAACACCAGCTTAAAATAGAAATCTTAGGCAGAGCAGACAAAGTCAGTCTTATATCAGTGAAGGGAAAGGTGTGCAGATTTTTCTTCCTTTTCATTGCTCCCTGATGGATACATAAAGCAATGGTTCCTTTGCTGAGCTTTCAGAGAGAACACCAACAAAGCCCACAGCCCAGCCAGCAGCAGGCTGCAGGACACTCCGCCTTCGTTCTTCCTCACTCATGTAGTGAGAGCTGAGCAGGCTGACTTACCTGGGCCAACACCACACCCACTAGTGACCACAAGAGAGGTGAGCCTAGGAGAAGCAGCTGGACTGAGCACTAGAGGAGGAGAGTGCCTACCTGCTGCCTCTAACTAGCCAAAGGGCCTTGCCACAGGCCATCAGGAAAGGGGGCGGTGAGGAAGAATGCTGAAGAATACTGCAGCTGAGTGAAACCTGACAGAATCTAACCCAGAGCTGCACTTTGCAGTCTCCCAGCACCTCACACACCACTGTGACAGCGTTTTTTTATTTGAGGTGTGGTCGGGTGTGGCCTAGGCTTTGAGATTTTTGGAGCCATTTAAAAATTCCTGGGCCGGGGCTCAATATGGCAGAGTGCTTACCTGGCATTAAGGAAACCCTCAGTGTGATCCCACACCATACAAACTGGGTGTGGGTGGCACATGCTGGTGACCCCAGCTCTTGAGAGGTAGAGGCAGGAGAATCAGAAGTTCACGGTCATCCTTGGCTATATACTGAGTTTGAGGCCAGCCTGGGCTACATGAGACACTACTTATAAAAGGGTAAGAGGTGGGAGTTAAACAAATTAAAACACTGCAGCAATTAAAAACACTGTCTGCTCTTTCAGGACTCAGGTTTGAACCCCAAAACCCACATGATGACTCACAACCATCTATAACTCCGGTCTGAGGGGATCGGATGTTTCTGACCTCTGCTGACACCGGGCACAAACGTGGTTCAGGTATATACACATATGCATAAAATATTTAAAACACACATTAAAAAATAAAAGCATTCTTATGCAGGCAGCTCTAATTCAATTCATTTAGTATGTCATGCCCAAGCCCCAAAATAGTAGTACTTACAGTTGGGAAGAGAGGACTTGGTAGAAGTAAATAAGAGAGAACCTGAGACTTCAGAAGTGGATGTGACAGCTCAGGTTGGCAAATGCTTGGAAGCCTGGCCATGTGTGCCTGTCACTGCTTTCTATGAGATAGATCAGGTTCTAGGGACCACAAGCCCAGCATTGCTTGAGACTCAGGAGAAAAAGCTACTGAGACCCTTCTACAACTGCCCAGAGACCAAGATACCCTCATTACAGAAAAAGAAGAGCACTGTGTACTTCTATTTGAGGCCCAGAAGTAGTACATGAGAGCTCTGGAATTTAAGATATGACATGGTGCCCTGGTCTGCTTACAAATAATCCCTGAAGAATAAAAAATTATTTTGAAGAACTTTGAGAAGTGGATAAAATATTTATAACTTATTATTGAAACAAAAAGGAGTATTTTAAAATAAAAGTTTCTGCACAAGCAAGAAAGAGAAGACAAACCAAAAGCAGCATGAATCATACTGTTTCCTAACTCACCCTTTGTGAATTTGTGTTTTGTTTTTTGAGACAAGGTCTCATGTAGCACAAGTTGACCTCTAACTATGTGGCCAAGGGTGTCCTTTTAACCTTTGATCTTCCTGCCACTTACATGCCAATTAAAACCAAAAACAACTAAGGTCTAATTAGATTCATGAAGTAAGTGGATTTGACCTGTCTCCTTAACCACACTGACTTCATTCACCTGCTTTCACGCATGCACACACACGTGCTGCGCCCGGCCCGCCGCCTTACCCCCACCCCCCTCACTCCCGCTGTGGAGAAAACCCAATGACAATATTGACCTCAGAAGGACCTGGAATCTGTTCATCTGTTTGCATGTCTGCTGGGCAGCCAGGTTAAAGACAGACAATCTACAAGACTGCAGGGTTACAGAGCTGCATGGTGACAGCCATAGGCAGCTACAGGATGTGGTTCCACAGTGGTCCAGTGTCTCAGGGCAGCTGTTCCCTAGGCCTGCCCTCCTCTCCTACCTGCACTGTCACAGTAAAAAACACCGGGTTCTCTTGTACCTCCTTTGGATCCTGAGAAAAACCAGAGAAACTGCCCAATTTGGGGGTCTTTCTTCTATTACCTAGTTATTCCTGTGGCATTGCATGTGTTTTGTAAGCCCACTCAAATCCTCTGTGAAGCGAGCCCAGCAAAGACATGAAATGGTCATAATCTCCAGTAATCTCCTGGTAAGCCTGTCAGGATATAGGAGAGCAGTAATAGTCTCTGTACAGATTGTTGAAGCTCAAGGATCCCCAACATTTTCCTAGGGACTTCCTAGAATCACACCTGAGTGCTAAAGGCTTCATCTAGATAGAAGGGGTTACCAGGTCATTCTGAGAAGATGAGGTGAGTGCACCAACCTAGAACAAACTACCAGCGCTGCCATGGTTCCTACACTACAATGTACTCTGAGGCACTAGAGCACACTGGAGGCAGCAAACTCTTCTGCTTTCCCCTCCTCCTCATCCTGCTTCCTTACTTTTAAAGAACAGTAACTCTCCCCACAATACCAGACACCAAGGAACTGCTTCCTGGCTTTTATCAGGATATAGCAGCAGCTCTGGCTCCAGAGGCAGATTCAGGAGAACAGCAAAGTAACCCATGACATTGGTGGGCTGTGCACCATAGCAGGCAGGACAAACAGGAGGGAGGAGGGAGGAACACTGGCTGTACCTGAGCTGACACTGTCCAATTAGACTATAGCAGTCTTCTTCCCCAGGCCTTGTTTTTGAATAAAGAAGGATTCTCCCATCCCCCTCTGCCACATTTGGTGCAGACTCTCAACCCCTTACCAACAACTTGCTTGATCTCTTCACAACTGTAGCTTTGCTAGTCCCACAGTACTTGGTGGCTAGTGCCTCAAGTAGGCCCAACAGGTGGACTGCTCACATCTGTACTCTAATCCAAGATAGCTGTCATCTTTATGATCTGAAACAAACTCCAACCTTCTGAGCCTGAGAGACTCCCCTGATCTACACGGCTTCTGTGGACACAGCAGTCTCAAGCACCAACTGCATACTTGGACAGGTGGCCAACAGAGAGACACAGGGGCCCAGTCTTTCTGAGGAATAGCTTTTATGTGACTATGGGGAAGCTAACAGTGCAAAGCTGGAAGCACTGGAACAGAACTGCCTCTCTGTACTTCAACAAGCAGCCCCAAACTGCTATAGCCACAACCCTCTCTCTTCCCTGCCTCTTGGACACTGAGTTTTGAGCCCTTAAAGCTGCCTTCATCTCCTCTCCACATCAGCATGATCCAGGCCTCCAATAAGCCTTCTTGGGTCTTCTCTAGAACAAATCCAAGGACTGGTTGCTTCCTGCCTATTAAGCTACCAGGCCCCTCATCCTCCAGTCAGTAAGGCCTCCTAGTCCAGCTCTGCCAACCTCCAACCAGAGGAATTCTCCCAACCCTTCTCAAGTGCTTCTGAGGTTTAAGCTTTTTTATCCTTGACGATTCTAGTCCACTGAACTTGTGAAAGAGTCAGCACAGCGACAGTATCTAGAAATTCCTATCAGGAATTAGGAAAGTCCTGTCCTACCATCCCTCCAACTCCATCCAGACTCCACCAGGCCCTCTCTAAAGCCATCGTAAGAATGAAGGGTGGGTAGAAACAGATAGGTTGAAGGCAAGGAAACCAAAGAGAAGCTAGCAATGGATACAAGTCATAGATGAGTTAAAGAAGAAAATTGAAGAGTTTTCCAAGGTTATTTCTACAGATTTGAAGGCAGTGAAGAGAAAAGGAAAAAAAAATTGGCTTGTGAAAAAGCTATCCTCAAACCACCATCATGCCATCTTTGATCTGGACAAGTCCCTGCAGGGTCTGGGGACCTAGTTGTTACCCATCTCAAACAACTCACCTGAGTCACTGCCTAGGACAGAGGAAAAGGAGAAGAGCTCCATGAAGCTCTAGGAGAACCTGAGAACAGATCCTAAGCAAGTGGTAGCAAAATAATGGGTATGCAACTTCCATGTCACTGGGAAACCCTTCCAAACAGTTCTAACCCTGACATCAGTAACTGTGTAAAGCTGGTCTTCCTTACCTTTCCAAACAGTAAAGCCAAAAGCCCATACAAACTCTTAGAAGACAGGACACAAAGGAAAATATCCCAGATCTAAATATAATGATCACAGAAATACTCAAGTTAAGCAGGTTGTAATATTAGTGAGGCATGAATGAGTGAGATCTGTCTCCAGGGCTCAATAGAGGTTGGCTACCTTATCAGGGAAATTACACAAAGGCTTGCTGTTGGTGCCCCTTGGGCAAAAGTAGAAGAGAGCTTTCTTCTCCAGTGAGAACCCATTTATGACCAAAGGGAGATTAGACTGAGACTATTTTCTTGTGAGCAACAGTGAAAATCTGTTTCCAGTTTAACCTGCAACAGTGTAGCTCTGACCAGGATGCATTATTAATTAGGCAAAAGAGAAGCCCCATTTTTTAGTTACCCATTGAATTCAGCCTCTTCAAACACAGTGACCTAGAATTGACAGTACAGCTAACTCTCTGTTCATTGTGACAATGGGGATTTCAGCAATGATAACAGGCCATTGGAAAGCAAAAATAATCCCACTGGAAGTCCAACAGTTTTCTACTCCTACACTGGGAACAGTGGCTTCCAGTGGCTATCACTGAGGGTCTGCTACTAGCTTTCAGAAATTGAAAGCATACATTTCCATCTCAAAAAGGCCAATCGCTTGGGTCCACTACCACTCTGTGGCCTGGCAGGCAACAAAGCACCTCTAGTTCATAGAACAAGGGATACAGGGAAGATAGAATCATCACCCATGCCTACCCACTAAGCAGCTCCCCTCTAAGCAGGTGGTTATATGAGTGTGGGCAGGGGAGCACAGGGCTGTAAGCTCCCAGGAAAGAGAGGCAGAAAGGATTCCAAGCACTGGAAGCTAGCTAGACAGGAGGTCCAGCAGGAGGCAGGGAGAGAGTTGGCTGTACTGACATGACAAGCCCCACCCTAAGCAAGCTGCATGGCATTTCTATGAAGAAAAGTAAACCGCTGTCCCACCTCGGGCTGCGCGGTCACAAGTGAGGCAGGGCTGGGCCCAGTCGCCATTAGGGTGGGAGGCTAGGCCCAGGTGCGGCAGGCAGGGGTGGCGCTGGCTCAGTGGCTGCAGCTCCTCACTCTGACCCAGCATGGCCCCTGTGCGGTGCTGGGGGCACAGCGAGGCCTCTGGCGCTGTTGAGCAGGGACACACACACACATACACAAAAAGAGACACACCATTAGAGGATGCGCAGCAGTGTGTAGGGGACATAGGCCAAGACCACCCAGGGTTCTGCCTCATCCCTGAAGTCAGTGCCCTGTGCCTGGTGGTCATGAAGAGCCTGTTGCCACACTCTGACCCTGGATTTCAGTTCAAGGTCAGAGTCTAGAAAATAAGAACATTCAGAGCATTAGGACCTTAAAAGCAAGGCAGGATCAACAGCTAAAGATCTCAGGCATGGTGTAAGAAGGGTCTGATGAAACAACCAGGCTTCTACACTACCATCTCACCCTGTACCTTGATGTTCTGCCCTGTTTAAAACTATGAGGGTTCCAACCCGCTTTGTATCCTCCACAGGAGGGACCTTGAGGAAAATAAAACTTCTCCTGATGGGCCAATCTTATTTTTTTAATTAATTAGTTTGTTTGCTTATTTTGGTGTGCAACTTAATCCTTAATGCAGGGAGATTTCAAGAGACTTACGGCTACCTTCAGATATAAGTTATCTCACAAGTCATCATCAGATTAAAGAAAGCAACTCAAACTTGAAAATTACGATAGCCAGAAATACAAGAAAATGTTAACCTGCTCCAACCCTAATAATAACTTAGAATTCCTAGAGGCAGGAAGCCTGACTTTGATATGTAAATCTCTTACATAATAAATACATTCCTCAAAATTCTAATGGTGGTACAAAGAAAGTCAAACTGAAGCCTATTATACAAAAGTGGAAAATGCTGGTGTGTAGCAAATTAAGAAGGAAAGGTGTTCTGCCGTGCTGGTCATGCAGATAGCACACACCCATCATCCAGCACCCTGAAGGTTGATTAGGAAGATAGCAAGTTTGCAGCCAGGCTGGCTACCCAGGGGGACTCACTTTCAGAAAGTAAAAAACAAAAAGGTTTCTGTTATGTTGACATAATGTACTGTTCTGAAGGATATAGGCTTGGAAGCCCGTTTCTACTGCATCCTAGGGCCACCAGAGCCACCTTTCTCTCTGAGTTCAGGATCCTTAGTAGCTGCCCAGCCCTAAGAAATAGAGGATGAACAGTGTAGTGTGCCTGAGATAACTTCTTGGCAGTGCCCAGGAGACTAGCAGGATCAGAAATCAGCTTCTACAAGGCCCAAACACCACTTCCTCTCCCTGAAACGTCTTCTGAATATAGAACAAAGACCCAAAGTGATCCAACACACAATCAGAACGCAGATCAGTCCTGCACAGCACAGACCCAGCCATACAAATCAAATCCTGGAGACTCTTTTGCATATGTGAGGAGAAAGTCTTACTGATGCTAACCTAGAGTGTTCCTTTCTAGGTGAAACAGAGACATCCAACCTTGTCTGGTTAATGAAATACTAAGGACTGAGCTATTATAGAGACCTGCAATTCAGTTGGTAGAAAAAGACACTGAATGCAAGATTCAGAAATAAATGATCAAGTACAAGGGTCATTTCCTCCTGGCTACTAGGTATTTGAGTCCCTGTAGGTTTGGAAAGCAGGACAATCCCTTGGCTGACTGACATTCTAGGACAAAAAAATAATCTGGCGAGACTGGCCTTGGAGTCCACGTTCCCCTAAGAACTTAAGAAGCATGGCATAGCCTTGACTAAATTCCCAGAAGACCCACAGAGCAGCCAGGGGGACCAAAAGCCCCTTTGTAAGTAACTCAATCTAGATCGAGGACGCTGTCGCCTGGGTCTCAGCCAGAGGCTGAGAACTAAGGTGCTCAGGTGTTCAGCCCCAGCACCTGCCACTCAGCTTTCGCATAAAGGTGAGGTACTTTGTTTACTCACAGCCGTGGTAGGATGCCGGCGAGCCCCCAGCCTTGCCATACTCCTGCTCTGAGTAGCTGGTAGAAAGGTTGGGCTGGCTGGAGCCACGGCCAAAGGTGATTTGGTTGCTGCCCACGCCAGTGGCCACCTGAGCCATGCGCTCTTTGGTTTTGAGAGCCTGAACTCTCTCAACCTTCAGCCGCTCCTCATCCTTGAGGAGCGCAACCAGTTGCTTTGATTTCTCTCGAACGTTAATACCCTGGTCTTTGCCATCACGGTCAATGTACTGAAAGTCCTTCAGAGTCTGTATGGCAAAGATGTTCTCACGGCACTGCTGGGCCACCCGCTCAGAACCTGTCTTGATAAGGTAGTCCAGCAGTGTCAGTGCCTTGTATACATGCCGCCAGTTCTTGCCATGGTCATTAAGTCGCTTCCAAACCATGCTCATGATCTCCGAGAACGCTACCACATTGTAGGTCAGGTCAGCAATCTCAGTCATCAGAGAGCTGGATGGGCCCCACGGGTCATTGGAGGTGGCCTCCCGGACTTTGATTTCAGCCTCTGAGTAATTGTTCACAATGTTTTTCATCTGCCGTCTGATAGATGAAGTTGTCATTTTTATCTTCTTTGTTACAAATGTGAAGCCCTTCAAGAGAAACTTTCCTGTCCCCTAAGCCTGCACCCTAGGAAGTTTCCGTGTCAGAAATGCAGATGGAACAAAATGGCCCTCCACAGTCATTTCCTCCTCCAAAGCCTCAGGTCCCAGAAGCTGGCAGCCATGCCCTAGAGAGAAAAAGAACACATTGCTTTTATAAGAAGCACTGGTGAGGATGGGAGAGCCCAAGACAAGCAGTGTACAAGAACATACCTAGTTCCATGGATACAAAAACATCCATCCTGCTTTCAAAACTAAGATCAGGTCAGAAATGCCACATGCTAAACAATAAACTCATTTAAACCTTAAGCAAACACCATGATCATTGTTCTATCTCCTAAGGTTTTTGCCGGAGTGGCTAGCTTGCAGTGGCCTATCTTTTTGTTTTGTTTTTTGTTTGTTTGTTTGTTTGTTTGTTTTTTCAAGACAGGGTTTCTCTGTTTAGCCCTGGCTGTTCTGGAACTCACTTTGTAGACCAGGCTAGCCTCGAACTCAGAAATCTGCCTGCCTCTGCCTCCTGAGTGCCGGGATTAAAGGCGTGCACCACCACACCCGGCTTTACTGCGGCCTATCTTTAATGCCAAACAAAAGCCGAATGTAGGAAAACTGAGGTACTGGGTGAGATGTCGTGATAAATGTATTTTTAACCTTTGGTGCTGGGTACTGAACTCTGGGCCACATGCATATCAACTATGTACCTCAGCACTGAGATGTACTCCTGTCCAGTCCTTAGAGTTTTCCGTGTTGGGGCAACAAAGTCTCATTTCAAAAATACCTTAAGCCTAAAATGCCTGTCTATGACTTTAAAATTGGGCTTTGGCTCATGAGCCCCTAACTGCCTAGAAAATTCTCCTTAAGTGCCATTTCTCTGTGACCCTTCCTGAGCATGAATTAGTGAAATGCTGACTGCTCTTCTATAGAAAAGCTAACAACCTACACTACCACCTTCCATTCCCCATATACCCCAGCTCTCAGGATCTTCTGACCAGGGACAAGCCTAACACCTCATCTCAGAGAGGAAAGCCGAACCCCAGAGCTGAATCACAGGCTCCAGTGCACACATCTCCTTCCTTTCTTCAGATGAACAAGAGCTAGAGTAAGGTCCACATCTCCCATCTCCAGCATGTATGGTGATCGCCATCTGTCCCATTCACAGTGAAGAGCCAGGATCCAACACTGTGCCCAACATGAAATAAACACCTGAATAAACGATATTACACTTACAAACAGTATTCCTGTCCTCAGGCCACAATCCTCATCTGTAAGATAAAGAAACAAATCTCAAGACAACTGAAGACTTGAGAGAAAACAAGGGCCCTCGGCAGCCCTGCTACAGTTGCTCAGTCCCTATGGCTTAATTCCTTGTAACAGTAGAGGTAGTTCCTTCCCATCAGAAATATAAAATACAAGGTGTGGAATCTTAAAGTTGGCTGGCTACTGTAACAGGCTGAGACCCTCCCTACAGATCCTCAGGCAGCCCAGAACCTGGCACCTAAAGTGAACCTTCCTCTCCCTGGATTGCTGTGGTGTTTCTGTCAGAGAAATACCAGACATCCCTAGTTTCTTTCTTCAAGACTCAGTTAAGCAGGCAATGGGTGCATGAAAAATAAACAAAAAGGCGACACAAAGAATACAATGGTCATTCATCACCTACAGCCACAGAGATAAGGAGACAATTCATAAAGCCTCAGCTGCCTTCTCTGCTCACTCAGATAGGCTGAGGAGCCCTGTCTGTGCCTGAGGCCAGAGCACTGACTCCATTAGATGGCGGCATGTTCTGCCTCTCTACCCATCTGTTCAGCTTTCATGAATCCCCAAAACCTGTCAGAAAACAGATAAAACCTTTTTCAGAGTGACTGTACATCTGATTTAATTAGGTTTTTCACTTGTAATTTACTGTATGCAGTAACAGGTTGGGCCTCATAGAAGAAAAAGACACCTCTGATTTCCAGTCAATCCGGATTGTAGTTCATTCCAAATATTGTCAAGTTGACAACCAGGAATAGCCACTACAATCCACCCCTTGTCAACTTGACACAAATAATATCTCATAGTCCAAGGATCTAGCAGTTACTCAGTCTCACGCAGCAAGCAGGCGAAGGAGCAAGAGCAAGAGCTAGACTCCCTTCTTCCAATGTCCTTATATTGTCTCCAGCAGAAGGTGTAGATCAGATTAAAGGTGTGTTCCACCACACCTTTAATCCCAGATGAAAGGCGTAGCCCAGATTAAAGGTGTGTTCCTTAAACTCGGAGATTCAATCTTCTGGAATCCATAGCCACTATGGCTCAAGATCTTCAAACCAAGATCCAGATAAGGATCTCCAAGCCTCCAGATAAGGGTCACTGGTGAGCCTTCCAATTCCGGATTGTAGTTCATTCCAAATATTGTCAAGTTGACAACCAGGAATAGCCACTACAATCCACCCCTTGTCAACTTGACACAAATAATATCTCATGTTCACATGAAACAATAACAAGGTTGTAAATACGCCTAACATGATATAACTATCCCTCGTACAATCGCAAACGCATTAGTAAATTTACAATGGGCATTCATATTACTTTATAATCCTCGTTTCTGCAATTGGTTACGTGGCCTTAATTGGTATTTATAACTACCTTCCTCTACTACCCATTCTGTATTTCCTTCACCTTCAGCCAGCACCTCAGCAGGTCTTGGCTCTTTTCCTGGAGGATTGAGCATTTCAGCTTAACCACAGATGTGTCAAAGTTGTTAAGTCATTTCAGATCCACCTAATGCCCACAACTTTGGGATATGTCATGTGATTGATTTGATATCCAGCAGTATGCCTGGCCCATACTTAGAGGTCCCAGGTTCAATTTCCAGAACCTATGCGACAATTCAGGGAACCAGGCATATATGCAGGCAAAGCACTAATACAAATAAAATAAAAATAAATCTTTAAAGCCAGACACAGCACTCAGGAGGCAGAGAATTAGAGGCCATCCTGGTCTACAGAGTAACTTCCTCCAGGACAGGCCCTGTCTCAAATAAATAAATAAATAAATAAATAAATAAATTTAAAAAATAATAAAATAATCTTTAAATGAATAAAAGTTTCTGAAAATGACTATGATTATAACCACAAAAATTGGTTAAAACTCCAACCAAGAGCAAAGCTGAGCACAACAGCTGCTCTGGAGAAATGCTGTGACCAGTACAGTGGCAGAGGTTACTTGACCAGTGAGGCCCTGGATTCTAACTCCCATTCAACATAAGCAGTAAGGGGCTAGAGAGATGGCTCCATGGCTGGTTTTGTTGTTGTTGCTGCTGCTGTTGTTGTTTTGCTTTTTATTGTTTGGGGTTTTGTTTGGTTTGTTTTTTTTTTTTTCTTGGCTTTTTTGTTTTTAAATATTCAGTCAAGTTCTAGGAAATTGACAAAAAGCACTTTTTTTAGTAAAATGTGTCAAATCAAAGGGAAGCAAATAGAGACTGAAACAAATGCCACTATTCTTTAAGGAAAGGAGGGCCAAGGCATCACATCATGTGACCCCCTACATCTACCTTGCCCTGGACTGCTCAGTTGTATGAAATACCTGTACTCCACAGCAAGTTATGTTGTTATAGGCAACACCTGAGAACACTGAGTGGGAAGCTAGCAACAGCAAAGGGATTGGGTAAAGAACTCCTTGAGCCCCAGCAGGGCCTCAAAAGCCCAGCTCATCCATACTAGACTCTCAGCACAAATGCCAGGCTGACATCAAGGGAACTCAGTGCTCCCCAAGAAAGTAGCATAGTCAACAAAAGAGAGGGGGGCCATCTACTCTCCTGCTAGTAGCATGACAGAAAACACTGTAACCATTACGTCACTAAATCTGGGGACACTGGGGAGATAGAGTTTACATACTTGAAAATGTAGTCAGAATTCAAGTGACAGTGAGTACTGAAAAGAGACAAACAAAAAACCTGGAAAAAAATTCCAAGGCTAGGGTGATATCCCATAGACATATGTCCTTAAGACTTGTGCAGCTAGGCAGGGAAATGCCATCCAACCTAGAACTGCATGGCTCTGAGCAGCCCAGCAAGGAATCTGTCAAACACAGGGGCTGGACAGATGGCTCAACAGTTAAGAGTGCTGGCTGTTCCAGAGGACAAAGGACTGGAGTTCAGATCCCAGCAACCACAAGGTAGCCCCCAACCATCTGTAATTCCAATTCCAGGGGCTCAGATACCCATTTCTGGCATCTTTGGGCATCATACAAATTATACATACATGCATGCAGACAAAACACTCAAACATATTAAATAAAAACAGTAAGGAGAACCTTAACCACTAGTTTACACCAGGCTCCATGGTTACTATCAAGGATCAATACCTACTCTGAGGGACACAACACCACCTGTCGTCTGTCACCACTCCCTCTCCAAACCTCAAAACACAGGTCATTCCACAATGATACTGCTAATCCAGGCCCAATCAATAAATTATTTGATTGACTGGGTATTCTTGTCTCAGATGGAAACTCAAAATGGGAGCCTAGGAGCTTCCTGTGACTTTACACATACTTCATCTTTCTAAAAGAAGCTAACAGCCTGTGAAGTGAATGTGCCTACATTTCCACCAGTATCATGCCAATATGTTCCACATACCCATTTTACCACGAGTTCCTGGAAATGTATTCATAATCCAGAAGCAGAAGAGGGGTGGGGGGCAGAAGACACACTGAAGAGAAGCCACAATGCCTACTGCCATATGAGGAGCAGGGACCTAAACAAGGTGAAACTTGGTGATCCTTAATTAACTGGCTATCGCCTGTATAGGGAGTCTAGAAGAGGAAAGACTTAAGTCTTCTTCAGAGACAAGTACCATGGTGTCCCTCCGAGGAGGGTACTGAGACCACACGGTCCATGTGACAGAACCAAGCAGGCCCTCCAGAGGACAACAGCCCAGTCAGAACAATATGGACAGTGCCACATTCTTTTTAACAGTGATCATTTTAGTTTGAAGAGAAAGGGCTATTGTGTCTCTGCCTCAGCCAGGCTAGCTTTAACTTAAAGCCTCATAAACTGTTGCTCACACAGAGGGGACAAGTGAAAAGGGAGTTCTCTTTCCTCTTACAACATAAAAACAGTGGAATTCTGCCACAAAGAAATGTCCTCTTCTCTAACAGAACCTAGCCACCTTCATTCCAGTAATTTCTGGCTAGTTAAAAAATACCAATTGTTATATCCATGGTAAGAAAATGGGCTTAAGAAAACCTTTACATTCAAAACCTTAAAGAACCCAGACAAACATGACTAGGCAGGTGGGTGGTGGGGCAGATTAAGTCACAGTTTTACATTTTTCTTCATAGAACCTGACAGTGTCAGTCAGTCCAGCTATATCAGCATGGAGACTGAGAGCTGCCTGAGCAGAAGAACCAAGCCCCATGTGGCTCAGCATCATCCTCAGGCAGGCAGGAGGTCCTCCCCAAAAAGAATCAGACAGCATTCCTGAGGATCTGCAACAAGCTCAGGTGAGCTGACAGGTGCCACGCAGCCTCCTTTGATTCTTATGTCCATAACTTAATCCAAAAACAAAAACATACACGAGGTATTTTTCTTTTCTCTATATTAGCAGGCTCCTGTTTAGCCCTTAGGAAGAGCACAAGCTTACACAGTTAGTGACACAGCTTACACAGTTAGTGAGATACAATCATGAACTTGGCTAGAGCTGTTGCTGCTGATCCAAAGGATAGAACTCTGATGAGCTCCCACTAGAGCAGATGATCAAACACCCTGCTCTCTGCACAAAAGGGCCCCATAAACAAGCCAACAAGGAACAGTCTTTTGTCCCATGTCTTCCCACCTTGCTTGGGTATTTTGCAAATAACCAAATCATGGGCAGCGTTATTAAAATCATGCGAAAAGGCATACCATGTGGCATTGATGGAAAAGAAGCAGAGAACAAGAGACCAAGCTACTGAAGGCTGTGCTGGCCCAGCAGCTACAAGGTGAAGGACCATCGTTCTTAACTCTGAAACAATGGGATTAAACTAGATGCTCTCTGCCTAGATGTTCTGTCAGCCCACAGATTCCTAATTGGGCCAAGGGAGGGTTTCTGCCTTTTGCAAATACAAAGAGCAGCCTTCAAAACTTCATTCCTCAATGCCGTTCTAGGCTACAAAGCAAGTTCCAAGAGAGAAGAGGTTGGTTACAAGGAGAAACCTCGTGTAAGGGAGACAGGCAGAACACTCACTTCCTCCAAGAATGTGAGCATAGTCTACTTGTTAGATGCTGTAACTGACACTGGCAACAGCTGGGAGGGACAAATGCCCATGCTAAACACACCTGGACTGGCCTCTCCACCTAGGGGCAGGCTGTAGATGACAGTCCCAGAACTGTCCAACTCAAGAAGCTCAAGGAAATACAGAGCAGCCTGGGAAAATCTCAAGTTCCCACGATTTTATGCTTAATTTAGACCTGGCTGGTGACTGGATGATGCTACTCCTTAGCTGTTGGCATCTCCTAAGGATCCAGAGCATGGAAGCAATGTGGGTAAGAAGTGGAACTCTTAGCCACATGCCACAACCTCTAGGCTTCTGGCCCTGCAGTGATTTCATGCTTTCCCCAAAGGGAGCTGATGGTGGGTGTCTGCCCAGAGTAGACCACAATTAAGCAAATTGTTTGGCCCCCTAATGCACTTCTTGGGGTCAGCTTAGCCTCTACCCACAATGCTGTGAGGGAGGGTATGGATTCCTGTGGGTGCAAAGGGAGTTACTTACACAGACTGCTGGCATTGGTGGCTGGCATCCCCTGAACCTGCAGTTGGCTATGTGCCCCACTTTAGCAGCACTAGAGCAAAAGACAAGAGACGTTTAAGCTCCTTACCAAGCCTAAATGACCGAAAGCATCCAAAACAAGATTCTCTGGGGAATGGTCAGGCCTGAAGGGTCTGAAAGTAGCTCCTCTGGTGCCACCTGAGTACAATATCCCCTTTTTCAGCCCCTTCCTCAATTACTAAACAATACATTTTCTTCCAGAGAAACCTCCCTGCCAGAAAGGCTCTTGCCTAGAGCCATTCCCACAACTGCTTCCCCAACCATCTTTATCCTTCTCAATTGTCACTGGGCTGGCTGCTTGTCATTGATACGTTAGTTAAATAGGGCATGCTCAAAAAACAATGGCATTCTGCAGGGCCCTCTTCCACGTTTTGTTTTGTTGTGATTTTTTTCTAATTGGGGGTGGAGATAATTCAAGACAGGGTTTTTCTGTGTAGCCCTGACTATCCTAGAACTCTCTTTGTAAACCAGGTGAGCCTTAAACTCAAGAGATCCACCCGCCTTAGCATATGCACAACCACGCCCAGCATCGCTTGACATTTTCTTGTTTCTAACCTGCAGGCCTCACATACTCCCTCCCCCCTCTATATTCAGTGACAACAGAATGCCACCTGTCACTTCAACACTGTCTCTCCGTGCCTAGTGTAGCACCTGGTACCTGTAAGCACTCACTCCCAGTTAGTGAACGCAGAAGCCAAAAGTCTTGAATGTCTACATTCTGCATACTTAATTGGCCTAAGTTAACCCTAACACTGTGCTCCCACTTCCTGCCTCTCCCCACTCAATATGGCCCCTCTAAACTGCTGCACTACCCAAAGATAATCTGTTTAGTGCTTAGCACTCACTACTTCTCACTACAAAACAAATACCTGCTGCACCCTATGCCCACCTGGAGTCACTTAGTACTCTCTTAGCCTATACTTGGCAGTTCTGCTGGCTAGTCAGTCTGGGCAATGTGCACAAGCTCAACCAGACAGTTCTTCCCACCATAGAACCACATCTTGCTATAAGGCCAGAAGACAGTGGGTATTCCTGCTTTTCTGGCTAGCAAAAAGCAACAGCAGCTGCAGCTGAACGGAACTGGTAAATGACAGGTATCTAACGAGCTCTTCCCTTACTTGGCCCAGAGACACATGCATATCACAGGAGATAGAAATTCACCAGGCTCTGGGGACATTTTGCAGGAGACAACACAGAAACTTCTCTCCCACAGAAGGCAGAGAAAGAGACAGCCTGGAGATGCGATCTCTCCTTCCAGACCCAGGAGCACTCTCCTTATATGGACTGCTCTGTAAAGGTATTGGCTCCCAGGGACAGTACCAGAACTAGAAGAGTTCTAGAAAGCAGAAGGGCCCAAGCAGAAGCTATGAGTGCAGACTGAGCACTTACTACCCACCAGGTGCTGTTTCAAGGTGCTGCAGGTGTCTACCCTTTAATCTTCATAATTCTATGAGGGAATTATCTCATCTCCATTTTTATGTGGAGGAAGAACTAGACCTAAACTACATCGACAACAAGTGGCAGGGCCAGCGTGATCCCAGACCTCAGATTTCTAGTCTCTTTTTTTGTTTGTTTTTTTGTTTGGTTGGTTTTGTTTCATAGACAGGATTTCTGTGTAGTCCTGGCTGTCCTGGAACTTACTCTGTAGAGCAGACTAGCCTCCAACTCAGAGATCCACCTTCCTCTGCCTCCCACCATGCCTGGCAGCTTTTTGCTCTCTTCTTTCTGGCTTTAGATAAATCCATCCTGGGCTGGTGAGATGGCTCAACAGGTAAAAGTGTTGACTGCTCTTCCAAAGGTCCTGAGTTCAAATCCCAGCAACCACATGGTGGCTCACAACCATTTGTAATGAGATCTGATGCCCCTTTCCCGTGTGTCTAAAGACACCTACAGTGTACTTACATATAAATAAATCTTTGGGACACAGCGAGGGAGCGGGGCTGAGCAAGCAGAGGTCTTGAGTTCTATTCTCAGCAACCACGATGGCTCATAACCATCTGTACAGCTGCAGTGTACTCATATACATAAAATAAATCTCTAAAAAAGGAAAAAAAGATAAATCCATTCCGCACAGTCATAAGAACTAATTTCTCCTAGTTGGATCTGAACTGCAGGCCTAGGAAAAACCCTCTTGTCTGGGTGTCTGGAGGTAGTGGATGGGGAGCAACTGTTTCTTGCCCACCCATGATCAAGACCTGGAGTATCCAGTTCCATCCAGTGCAGCCACCACTGGAAAGGCTCTGCCTCTCTTTAGGAAGGGCCTTCCCACCAGGCAGATCAGGTCTGAGTATGAAACAGTGTGGTCTCAGTCAATCACAGAGACTCCAAAAATGATCAAGAATGTGTTTTTTCAAGCTGCCCATGGTATTACCAGCCTGGACAAGAACATCTTGAGTTTGAGACTACCATAGGCTATCTACTGAGATCATGCTTTTAAGATATATGGATATTTGTTTTCCTAAACTTATATTCTTAGGAAATGATGTCTCTCTGGCTGTTGTGATTATCTTCTGCTAAAGATATCATCCACCTGGACTGTGAGGACCTGAAGTCCCCATGCTTCCTGTGAAGTGGCCTCTTGTCATCTCAAACAGCAGAGAAGCCGGGCGTGGTGGCGCACGCCTCTAATCCCAGCACTCGGGAGGCAGGCGAATTTCTGAGTTCGAGGCCAGCCTGGTCTACAAAGTGAGTTCCAGGACAGCCAGGGTTATACAGAGAAACCCTGTCTCGAAAAACAAAACAAAAAAATAAATAAATAAATAAATAAATAAATAAATAAATAAAATAAAACAGCAGAGAAAAACAAGCCTTCAGAGGCTGAAAGGTAATCTCCCTTTTTTGATGCCCAATTACTTCCTTCTTTTTTCCTTAGAGGTACCCCAGGTTTTTTATCTACTGTTCAACACTGACTGGTATGAAACCATGCATGCATGCATGTGGTCGTGTGGTGTGTGTCTGTATATGCATCTATGTCAGAGAACAACTTGTAAAAGTAAACTCTCTCTCCTTCTACCATGTATATTCCAAGAATCCAATTCATTCAGATTGTGAGTGGCCACAAGTACATTTTACTTGCTCAGCCATGTCTTCTAGCTGTTCTTTTGTTTATTTAATGTTCTACTATGTATGCTAGATATAGAAAGGTTATGGACAAACCAGATGCACAACACAGGCAAGTGAGCCCCATGGCACCATAGCCCTCAAGGCCTAAAGCACCATAAGGTCAAAGCAGGACCTGCTTCCCTACCCACTTCTCCTCCTTGAGGCAACAGCTTGAGGCCTGGGTCTTCAGTCCCTTGCTATTATTTATTATATGTATGTGTAAGGACACACGTGCAAGCCATACATGGAGGTCAGAGGACAACTTTTGAGTTGATTCTCTCCTATCATTCCATGGTTTCCAGATTATCAGGTTTGTACAACCTTTTCTGACTGAACTATCTTGCCAAACATACTTTTAAAGGAGGATGGGGGTTGGGAGGGGCTGCACTAACTCACCTAGGCTAATCTCAAATGTCTGTATTTGAACTATCCTCCTGCCTCCATTCCTCAGTAGCTGGGACTATAGGCAGGCCCCACTGTGAATGTGACTAGTTCCTTGCTTTATTATAACAACTATACCTCACACTGCAAGCCTAAACAACCATTTGTTTGTACCCAAGCTTCATCCCTGTCACTCCATACAAGGTACAGCTCAATCATCTTTTAGGAAGTAATTTGTGAGTCTAACACCACATAGCAGTGAGTGTATACATACACACACACTCACACTCACATTCCACTTCTGCCTGGGAAAACGCCTCAGTTACTCCCATATCTCTATTGTCAGTATGGTATTGTAGTGTATATGTATGTTTCAAGGCACATGCTGAACCTTTCTAGAACAATGTTCCTAGAACTGCTCAATCCTAAGGCCCAAGTGCTTTCAGCACTGTATTTTAAACTATTTTTGCCATCCCATTTTACAACATGAAGTCATCATATAAATGTATTGAGAGTTTAGTTGATAATAGATGACAGATACTTTCCACACAATGGAAGGCAAGGTACACTTTTCTGGATTAGAGGGCAGCACCCCACACAAGACAACAGACTCAAGTGGGCACTCTAGACAGTTGATGAGACAGGCAGGCAGGACTCCAAGGACCCCTTGTGGCCCTGCCCAGGAGAAGGAAGACTGAGCCAGTGTCTCATGGAAGGAGAAGGAGCCTTGGAAAGGCATGGAAATAGTGGTAGAAGCAGCAGGCTGGCCAGCCAACAGACTAGCACACCAGGAAAATGCACAGGCTGTACAGCCAAGGCCCCACCAAGCAGGCTAACCAATTCGGTCTCACCAGCCTGTTATCCACCTTCAAGGCACTTGTCATTTCCTCCCCTAACAGTGCCAATGACTAACAATGACAGTTCTTACCCAACGCTGGACCCTCTTAGGAATGAAAACTAACTACCGCTTTGATATTTGAGGGATTTAGGATTTCTTTTTGTGTAAAAGAGTTTGCCTGCATGTACACACATGTACCATATACATACCTGCTGCTGTCAGGGCCAGAGAGGACATCAGGTCGTCTGGAAATACAGTTTTGACCTGTCATGTGGATACTAGGACTGAAACCAGGTCCTATGCAGCAAATACTCTTAACCACTGAACCACCTCTTTAGCTGTGATTTTCTTTACTCAGTAACTTGCTTTTAAACTCAAATACCTGTTTTGAGTAACAATATATGCAAAATCAGTTATCGCTATGATATGGGAAAGTGGTTTTTTTTTTTTATTAACAAGACTCACACAACAGAAAAACTCACCATCCTAAAACATACAATTAAGTTTTGTTTCTAGTTTATTTACAATTTTGTGCAAGCACCACCATCAAATTAGAACATTATCAAACAAGATCACCTTCATCCTTCTCAAATCCCCCATATCAATTAGTAGTCATGATCCTCTGCTACCTCTAGATCCCTAGCAACTGCAGATCTATTTTCTGTCTTTATGGATTTCTCTATATATGGAATCAGGCAATATATAGCCCTTTTTTTTGTTTTGTTTTGTTTTGTTTTTTCAAGACAGGGTTTCTCTGTGTAGCCCTGGCTGTCCTGGAACTCACTTTGTAGACCAGGCTGGCCTCGAACTCAGAAATCCGCCTGCCTCTGCCTCCCGAGTGCTGGGATTAAAGGCGTGCACCACCACCGCCCAGCAATATATAGCCTTTTATGTCTGGATTTTTTCACTTATTTCCAAGACTCATATAGCTGGGCATGGTGGTACACACCTGTAATCCCAGTACTCAGGAGGAAGAGGCAGAAGGGATCTCGTAAGTTCGAGCCTGGTCTACATTGCAAGTTCCAGGACAACCAGGAATACATAGAGTCCTCAGCCCAAAACAGTAAATGAAGACTCAATCACACCACATCAGTGAGCCGCTCCATTTCATGGCTAAATGATTTGCCACTGCATGGATGTGGCACTCTGTGTCTCTGCTTTATGAATAATGATGTTAGGAACATCTATGTTGTATGGCTATGTTTTCTCCTTCTGAGCATACACTAAAGAGTAGAACTGCTGGATCCCTATGTTTATTGTTTACCTCTGAGGAACTGCCAAAGTACTAGGGCATTTTGAAAGAACTAATTTTTTGTTGTTGTTTGCACACTGTTGTTGCTTCTCTAGACAGGGTTTCTCTGTGTAACTCTGGCCGTCCTGGAACTCTGTAGACCAGGTTGAATGATCCGCCTACCTCTGCTTTGAACACTGAGATTTAAGGAGTGAGTATGGCACTACCACCTGGCTGATAAAGAACTGTTAAAACTACCACTGAACTGCACAACACTGGAAAGTATTTAGGAAATACTGCCAAGGGTCAAGCTACTAAAAATGGGTTTGTTTGTTTTAGTCAGAATGGTATTTCTGAAATCTTCATCAGGGAGTATAGACAGAGGCCAGGTGGGAAGGATGAAGACAAGGCACAACTTGAATGCCACAATGAGAAGAGCTGGATGGGGCAAAAAGTGAGAAAAGGCAGGGAAAGCCATCAAAATCACCATGATGAATGAAAGACTCCTGATAACCATGTCATAAGGTCCAAGGCCCAGAACAGCAAATAAAGATGAATAGGCTTCGGAGGAAGCGGAAACTTAGTTTTCACATCAGACTCAGCTAGCCGTGACAAGCCTGAAAACAGAGATAGCAAGCGGCAGTGAGCACTGGGAGAGGCATGGGAGGAGCCTGTGGTCAGCATGTTCACCTGGGAGGACCAAAGAAAAATAAGGAATCAGGATGCAGAGTGCAAAGGGATATGCTTTCACACAGTACACACAGATAAGAAGACCTGCCTTCTACTAAGGATTCTCAAGAATAATTACTGTGGGGCTGGAGAGATGGCTCAGCGGTTAGAGCACCAACTGCTCTTCCAGAGGTCCTGAGTTCAATTCTCAGCAACCACATGGTAGCTCACAACCATCTGTAATGGGATCTGATCTGATGCCCTCTTCTGGTGTGTCTCCCTCTTCTGGTGTGTCTGAAGACAGCAACAATGTACTCATATACATAAAATAAATAAATCTTTTTTTAAAAGGGGGGGGGGATGGAGAGATGGCTCAGCGGTTAAGAGCACGGATTGCTCTTCCAAAGGTCCTGAGTTCAAATCCCAGCAACCACATGGTGGCTCACAACCATCTGTAATGAGATCTGATGCCCTCTTCCGTGTGTCTGAAGACAGCTATAGTGTACTTACATATAATAAATAAATCTTAAAAAATAAAAAGAAGAAGACGACAACAACGACGACTACTGCAGGTGCCCCTGTGCACATGCAACTGCACATCCATCCCACAGCAAATCTGACAGCCCCAATAATGGCAGGGATTCCCTACCTAGGATCTACCACCTGCTGCCCATCCAGGCCTGGGCAAAGGATTAAGAGGCCCAGGAACTTGCCTAAACTTACTGCATTGTCTGTACCTTAACTTCTTCTTCCTATAACGCCACAACTGAAACACTCTGGATAATCTCCATACTGATTCACACCAGGCCTCCCCAAGTGCTGGCACACATCTGCTACAAGAATGAATGACACCTCGCAGCAATGGATCCAACCATACCTACTCACATTCTCCCCATCCTCTCTCCTATGGGCTCACTAACCCTCCATGCCCTCACTGAATATAAAGCAGGGCCTATCAAGATCAAAAATGGGGTGTTTGTGCACATCTAAAATTCTATCATCTCTCAGGAGGATTAAGTAATATTGTCCTGAGTGTGAGGCCAGGTCAGTCTAAGGTATACAGTTAGATCCTGTTTCAAAAACAAAACAAACAAAACACTACCATGGCATATGGATATTGTTACAGCTTTAAAAACAGCTCAGCAAGGGCAGAAAGACTACTGTCTACTTACCCCTAGCCACCACCAGGTACCTCATCTATAAAATGTGTCCTCATTTACAAATTCAGACCAGTCTTCAAGCATCAGCAAAGGGCCTGAGAACTACGGGGGGAAATGGCTAACAGCATCTGTTCCGCTACAGGGATCCCAGCACCCTGAAGAATTCTGACTCATCTTTTTCGTCCCACTGGCCCCTTGAACATACCCTCTCCAGAAAAAAAGCAAGACAGAGCAATTTAACAAGCATAAACAGACAAGTTTGCATCCCATAATTTCTTAATTCTTTAAAGATTAGAAGTATGTTGCCAAATGTCAAAACAAGCGCACCAAAAGGAAATGAAAGTCATTATTTTCCCTTTGGTTTTCTACCAATTGGCTAAATGTTTTAATTTAGTGTTTATACCACCACTGTCCTGCTTTGTTTAGAAAAATAATAATCTAGGGGTTCGTTTCAGCCCTGACAACTGCAAGTTATGCAGATCTACATGCCCAGTTGCTCCTTCCTTTACCCAGGAAAAACCACCCTCTCTACTTTAGAAACTCCAGCCTCCTCTCCTCCTTGCACCTTGTGGAGGGAACAAGGCCAAGAGAACTAACTGGGCAATCCTGAAGCATCTTAACATGTCTCCCAAGAGAACTGAACCCCACTCCAAATGCCTCAACAGTCCACAGCAAAGACACAGACACTGTATGTTCTGCTGTTCACACATACTTAGGTCACTGTCTACTACCTACCCGACTGAGTGCTAACCACTGTACCCAGAGCTGACCCAAGCAGTTCCCAGTACTGGGTCTGAGACTCTCTGCTGGGGGAAGTACTTCATAAACTAAATGGAGCAGAGCTGGATGAGGCTCTGTGCTCTCACTAATGAACTACAAATGAGATCACCAGCCCTCAACTCCAGTCCAGTGCTCACAAAGATCTGCAACTCCTAACACAAAACCAACCTATGATATACAAATATCATAGAAAGAAACTTAAGGGCTGGAAAGAATGGCTTAGTTGGTAGTGTCTACCTAGCAAGATGAAGCATACAAACTGGGTATTGTAAAAGTGGTAGGATCAGAACTCCAAGACACTGGAGAGACGGCTCTGCAGTTAGGAACACTGGCTTTTCTTCTGGAGGACCCAGCTTCAGTTCTCAAGACTCACACTGAAAGACCCATACACAGCCACACAGAACTTCAGCTCCAAGGAACTCCAATGTTCAATGGTCTCTTCTGGACTCCACAGACACACATATACATACACAATTTTAAAACTCAGTATTAGGCATGCATAGTGATGCATGCCTTCAATTCCAGCACTTGGGAAGCAGAGATAAGCAGATCTCTGTGAGTTTGAGGCCAGTCTGATCTATGTAGTAAGTTCCAAGACAGCCAGAGTTACATAGTAATACCCTGTCTCCAAGACAGACAGACAGACAGGAAGAAAGGAACCTCTAAAAATTTAAAATATACACTTTAACATGTGATAGTATGATAAGCTCAACTTGAGAAGAATATAAATTAAAACTATACTGAAATACTTGTTACACTTGTCAGATTGGCAGGAATCTAAACAGGTGATTCCACCTGAGGCTGGCAAGGCTGTGGCGGAAATGAGCAGCCACACTGCTAGTGGTTAGACAATGTGAACACTCTGGAGAAAATCTGGGCAATCTGTCAAAATGACTCAGGAGGTAACGCCTGCCACCAGGCCTGATTTCCTGAGTTAAATCCCTAGAACCCACACAAAAACAGAAGTAACTCCCGAGTTGTCTTTCTGACCTCCACATGCGTATTACGCAGCATATGCCTGCCCACAGATACAATCAATAAATGTAAAAAATGGATGGGTGGGTGGGTGCATGGATGCATGAATAGATGAATGCATAGATGAGGTGGAAAGTGAGAAAAAGATGCCTGGTGCTGACCTCTAGCCTCCACAAGCACATGAACTAGCATAGCACATCTGCAAATCTCCATGCATACCAACAGAAGGGGGAGTGAATACATCCACATACCACATCCTTAACTTGATTCTATTCCACTTCTGTGAGTTCCAGGGTATCCAGAGCTAAGGGTGAGAGACCCTCCTCCCCGCACACCCCAAAAGAAATAGAAAGGAATGAGAATATTGAGATTTATAAGCAATATGCTTTTATTTCATAAAAAGAGAGGGTAAGAGCTGAGCTTAGAGGCATATATCTTTAATCCTAACACCCAGGAAGTAGAGGCAAATGTATCTCTACGAGTTTGAGGCAGCCAGGGCTACTTGGTAAGATCCTGTTCCAAAAGAGAAAAAAAAAAAAACAAAATAAGAAAGGACCCACACCTGTATGCTATACTACCAAGCAGTCACCAAGGAAAGCAGCAGGCAGAATTCGGGTGATCAGGAGTGACGAGAACTATTTCCCAAAGTATACTTTTTTTTAATGACATCTATTTATTTACTTATTTGAGCAACACACATGCCACAATGAAGATGTAAAAAACAGAGGCCCCTGGAGTATTTTAATAACCTATTTTAGAACTGAGCATTCCACTTAAAAATATATTAAATGTCCTATCCATTTTTTTTTTCATTTAAAAAAGAAATACCAGAGCCATACCAAAACCTTTAGTTAATCAAGCACCAGCCCAGACCCCACTGTGATCTCTGCACCCTGCCATGAGCAGGGTGGAGCTAGGCACCAACAATGGCCAGCTAGGGGCAAGGTACCTGGCCTTCCTAAGGTTGTCCCTCCCTCAATGAGACTCTCCTCTAAGCCCTTCCAGTTTCACATTTCAGTGGCTTTCACCCACAGTCCATTCAAGCCTAAGCTTTCCTTCTGGTGGGCCCACCTATAGCCATGTACAAACCCTACCCAGTGAGTATCCTAAATAGGTCTGTGCCCCATCACAAAGTGGCAGATCACGCAAGCTCCCAAACAGGTTTAGCCAATCATGCACCAGGCCTTACCTAGCACCCATCCCTATCAGGCCTGGACACAAACCTGGAGCATACAGACCAAACAGACACCAGCTCACTCTCCAAGAGCTCAGTAGACACAACACACGGAGAGCAGAAGGACAACAGCAAGGACAACCAACTTATCCTTTCCTTTGAGCAGATGGAGAGGAGCTGCTACCCCACGAGCTTATCTGTCAGTACACAGACATTTCCACCTCAGTCAACCCTCAGCTTTCCCCTAGATCAGGAAATAGACTTGAGTGACCTAAGGCTCAAAGATTGGAAAGTCATCAAGCTACTGTTCTCAGTCACCAAAAGCCACAACAAAATCATGTTTCCACATCACCCATCAGAAGGAGAAAACCTCAGACCAAACTATTTCCGTGGGCCTCAGAGGGCAGAAGTCTCCGAGTGCTTGACTAAGCATCACTAACCACAGGCTGAGCTTTCTTGCTAAGAAAAATATTTAATTCCCCTTTCTGAGCTCTAAACTGATTTTTTTTCCTTCTAAATAAACTTTTATAAGCCTTTTATTATAGCCTTATAAATGTCTAGCAAAAGTTTTTAAAATAGTCAATGTGGCTTCCTTTTGCTGGACACACTGTAGACCGATACCTGCCAGCTTACTGATGGCCAAGTCTTGGGGGAGATCAAAGTATCTACACATCTGCACTGGAGGTGGCTCTGTGAACCAGCCAGGTAGACCTAACACCGCTGCATGGTAAACCCAGGATTTTCTCACCACAACATTTATTCACAGGGATTCACGCAACTCTGATTTATCCACATGCAGAATGAATGCCAAAGTCCCCAGAAGGAAATGACTAGGCACAACATGTCATGGAGAGGCCTGGTTGGCCCAAAGCCTGTTCCAGCTCCCTGCTTGCACCACAGTTAGCCTCAGGCAAACACATTTCCTGGGCAACAGGCCTGTTTTCTCTTCTCCAGACTTCTGCTTTAAAAAAAAAAAAAAAAAAGCAATAGGCTAAGTAGAGAGGACCAACCCTGTCATCAAGCCAACTTAGCCTACCAAAGGGATAGCACATACCCAGAAAAAATTTCCAGTCCAATGCTGCTCTCACTTGGGACTGAAAGGTCTTAGAGGCACTTGGCAGTGTGTAGCAAATATCTCTTTTCTTTTATACCATGAAGATAGAGAAAATGAGACTCAGTGACTATTCAGTAACCTTGCCCAAAGAACTACCATGCCACATTGTGGAAGCCTCCAAAGAGCACGCAGCAATGCCAAAAGTTTGGTTCTACAACCCAGCCTTAATCTTCCCGCCCTGCAACTCTTCCTCTACACCCTTCAGCTCAGCAACAGTACAAAGCACCCCAAACTGCTGCTTATTCCTACTTCCAGGTGGTCACCAAGTCCTCTGTTTCTCAAAAAGCCTCTCTCCTGTCTGACCCAGGCCTCTGAGAGCTTGCTAACCCACTACAGAGGAATGGGGACACACCAGCTCTCCTGAAAAAAAAAAAAAGCAACACAGACCTCCTCACAGACAGTGAGCCACCAAAACCCCAAGGGTAGGAAAGTGGGAGGGTGGTGGATACAAACTGACAAAAATAAACCTGAAATCAGTTAACAGTAGTCACAGTTGACAACTGTGTGACTTGGCAAGCCTTTAGGTCAGGTCTTCAGTATATACTTCCAAAATTTCTTTGATGATCTTTGTTAGGGAAATACGGTGGTTTTGGCATACTTGAGCACTTTGAATTGAATGGCAGTGGACAGCCTTAGAATTAAGAGCCATCTCACCATCTCCTGTCCTCCTGCCTGCTGTCTCTTTCTTTCCCAAGACAGATCACAAAATCCAAAAAGGCCCCTTCTTCCCAAAGCCAGCCACACACTAACCAGGAAACTATGACTGCTCTGAACCCCTTCCCTACTACCCACCACTCTGTCAAGGAACTGGCCATATATACACTGACTTACCTTATCCACAATGGGTCCTAAGATGTGCAAAATCAGCGTCCTGTCCCAAATCCTGGAGCAAGGAATGCCATAACTGAGAGAGCAGGGAGAAGCAAAGACAGATCTCACTGATTTTACCACAATCTTGAACACAGAGTTCATACCCTGTCTGTCTGTCCCCAGTCTGCTAAACAGACATTCTAAAGGCTTCTTGACACTTAAAATGATTACAGAGGTCAGCTATACTTTTATCTTGGATATTTTTCATCATGAGGATATCAAAGTTATGGCCCTATGTAGTAGGAGGACTGGGACCCTACACCCTTAATAATCTTAGAGGACTTTGTATAAAAAGCTAGTACCTTAGCCAGGCCGTAGTAAAATACACCTTTAATCCCAGTAGTAAGGAGCAGAGGCAGTCCGTGAGTTTGAGGCCAGCTTTGTCTACAAAGCAGTTCCAAAATAGTCAAGGCCATTTGGAGAAACCCTGTCTTGGGGGGAGGAAAAAAGACTCTGAACTGAACTGCCTAGAAGCCTCAAGTCAAGTGGATTCACACTCGGTACAAGTGAAAAGCAAATCAAATTCATTTTCCTCATCCTTGGCCCTGAGATGAATAATTCTTTGAACCCTCCAAAAGTGGACACATGGTCTGATGTGCTCCAACTCCATGGGTGGAATGAGTCCCCATCAACAGAACATGGGGCCACTGTCTTCCAGAACCAGCCCTTAAGAAGGGTGCCCACTATCAACACATTGCTGCCAAGTAACCCCTCTAAGAAAGCAGAACACAGCATGCAGGCCATTCCATCCCCCCCACTAAGTACCCACTGACAAGGACAGAATTGACCTATCTCTAGGACCCAGTACATGCTCCAAGAAAACAGACTTAAAACTTTGTGGGCTATATAAACAAAGACCCTTCCTTGGAACCTGGGAATGGAAACCTTTTTGCCATTGGATCCCATGAAAACACAAGTTTGTCTCAGAAAACTCAAAAGCAAAGTCTCAGACCACTGAGCATGTCCTCCACACCAGTGCTGAGAAGGTCCTCTTCCATCCTAACTCCACAGATTAGGCTAGAGCCAGAGAAGGGAGGAGCTTCTCAGTAGAGCAGCAGTTCAGCTAATAAACAGCTCAAAGAAGCCTGCGTCCTTAAGTCCATCCAAAATGTGTTGTTGAAATAAACAGAAACAAACCACTTCCTGCCCTCACATATGTGATACCTTCTTTATGATCCATGTACTCATCACCACACTTCAAATTAAGCAACATGTAGTTAAATTAAAATAGCAACTATTCACAATGGCCATAATTAAAACTTCAAATGACTATCAACAGGAAGGTAAGCAAGTTGTCATCCACTCATACAGAGATTACTCAATAAGAAGAAGGAATAAAGTGCTGATCCATGCTACAGCATGAAAAACCCTAGAAAGTGGCCAACCAAGATGGCACATGGACAGAAGACACTGGGCACGTGGGATGTCTAACCAGAGTTAGAAAGCGGCTTAGTGATCAGGCAGGGTGGTCCATGCCTCTGTCCCCAGTCTAACATGATAGCAATGGTAAATTTCTTCCATAAATACTTTACAGTAACAAAATTAAAGTAGCAAAATTCTTATTAATGTTTTGCCCTAATAGAAGTGATAGCAAAATTCAAGCCAAGTGAGTATTTTTATACAGAGATTATCATCATCTCACAACTGGAAAAGTCAGCTTTAGTCATGTAACATATAAAAATCCACATGAGAGCCAGGCACACAACTTTAATCTCAGTGTGGCTCTCTCGAGTTCAAGGCCAGCCTGGTCTAAAGACCAGCTCCAGGATAGCCAGGACTACACAGAGAAAACCCTGTCTGGAGGAACAAAGAGTAAGAACTATAAGGACCCAGAGTGGAAGCTGGACTTAGTTGTTCACACTTGTAACCTGAATGCTTAGAGAATCACTGGTCACAGGCAAACCTGAGTTACAGAATAAGACATTGTCTCAAATATAAAGAACAGTGGTCGATTTTCACCACGTAAGTTTACAGAAAATCCAAATCTATTAAAAAATATACAGCTAAGCCACTATCAATAAAGTTTGAGGGTTGTTTTAGAATAATCCATGGGAGTAACCTAGATTTAAAATGTTGAAGCTGAGTGATGAGTTTCACTAAATTATGTCTTTTCATTCATTGACTACTCCATAATGAAACCAAGTTTATAGCCAAGTTTCTGGATTATACTCTACATAGATAAAATCAGCAGAGGTACCCTTAGCTGTCAGATACAAAAAGCTCTAACAAGTGTCCCCACCCTGAGCCAGGGTCACTTAATGCATGTCCCTGTACAGGAGGCCACAGAAAAATGGCCCTTCAGAAGAAAATCAGAGTCCCAGTTCAGATTACCAAGCAAGAATACAAGGAAGTGGCTAGCTTGAATCCTCTCCATCAGCCAGTGTAAAGAAGCCTGTTAAAAATTCCAGCTATCAACTAGGTCCAGGCAAGTGTCTGGACACAAGGGGATATTTGCTGGAAATGTCTTTAACAAGTGCTCCAAAAACTATGTAAGCAGATGGGCCCGCCAGCCTGGGAACTGAAGAAAGCAGACCCCACCCCACATGCAATAGCATCCTGACACTGTTAAGTGCCCATTCTCCTGGTTCTCTTTCTTCCACTTTCAAATGAGTTTTACACAGAAGGCAGCCTCCTATAGGGTAGGGTACTCAGTCACATTTCCAGTATCTAGGAGAGTGCTTGGCACTGAGATACTGATCACAGACTTGTGTAATTTTGACTTTTGACTGAAATGGCTCCAGAAGTACATGATAAGGACTCCTTTTCATGAACTCAAAGCATGACACCCAGAGGAAGGTACCAGAATACACTACAGACTACAGTTGAGTGTCCCAAAAAAGGAGGGAATGGTAAACAAACAGTCACAACACAAAAAAAAATACCATCTAAAATAGCATCAGCAATAGTACAGAGCACAGGGCCTTAGGTCAGGAGGCTATGGGAAAGTGAGTGCCATGTAGAAACAGGAGTGACTTTGGGTCAAGAGTCTGGAGACAGGAAATGAGGTAAAGTGCTGGGGGTGAAGAGAAAAAGATGAAACAAGGAGGTGGTGGCAAGCTCACACACCTAAACAGAGAACACTTCCATGACTGGACTTGATAAGTCTTTGTGTTCCCAAAGTAAGGAACAAGCGGGGGGGGGGGGGGGGGGGGGGTTAGTGGGCACCAATGGAAGGGCTGGGATCTACACAGAACTGGCACCCACAAGCCCCATCTAGAAAAGATGGCACCCACACTGACTCTGACCCATTGTTGCCAAGCAACAGTGCAGCCTCCAACTGCTAAGTGTTCCCATTTGTCCATGAAACTGCAAATGTGGAAAGCTGCACAGGATCTGCTTTTGATGTTGGCAACTATAGTGGGCAAATAATGGTCTCCCAAAGGCTTAATCCCAAAGACATCCACAGCCTAGTCCAAGAACCTGTGAGTATGTTAGTTTATAGGGCAAGGGAGCTGCAGAGACAATGAAAGCATTCTCCCCTAACTTGAGATAGGGAAAGACCACCCAATGGGTCAAACAGAAACACAAGGTTTCTTTAGAGATGGGAGACAAGTGAGGCAGTATCACACTGATGCTCTAAGATGGTCAGAACAGCTACAGCTGGCTGAGACTGGGCCATAAGCAAAGAAATATGGAAGGTCTAGAAGCTCTAAAGGTAAGCAAGTGGGTTCTCCTCCTTGGCTGCCCCAGCTCACATCAGGACTGTCAACACAATGGCCTTAACTCCCAAGACAGCCAGAAAACTGAGGCAGCACCCAAAAGAGACGCCATATATACAACCAAGATCGTCCTGTAGTTCAATCCACCCCAACAGCTTTCCTCTTTTCCATTCCAAGAGCTGCAGGTTAGAATCATCTCATCTCCTTGATACCCTGTACCCAGCCAGGGACAGTGTCTGACATGTGTCTCAAGCTTACCAGAGAGTTCCTTATCTTCACCACATGGCCATAAAATTCTCCAGGGATTTCTAGAAAACACACTGCTCTAAGTGTGGGCATTCTAGTCCCATAGGACCATGCATGTCATGTCAGCACCAGCCCAGGATAAAATTATTTTGGCCCTGGGAAACTGGCCCGGAAAGCAGTGGAACAGGAACTCTTTTCAGCCCCACCCTTCTCACTGTCACTAAATAGTCCTACTGTCAGGTGCTCTGGGAGAAGCCTCAGGTCCTTGGGCCCTGTTGCCATCTAGCTCCCCAGTACCTGTAGAAGATGGCATTTTGGCTGATCTGAACACAGCAACCCATTTCAATTAAGATGTTGCTTTCCACACAGCAGGGCCATTCATGTAAGGAACTGGATGGGAGACCTACAGAATTGCCCACTCACCATACCAAAAGACTGAAAACCATAGTCTGCCAGTTCAGCCTTACACAGTTGTTGCTGGAGCTGCCCAGCCACCTACCTCTTCTGTCTTCCATTCTCCACTCAACCAGACACCATGTCTCCAGCCCTCTGCGCACACAGCACCATTGGTTCTGCTCCTCCTCTATCCCCCGTAACTCCATATTTTCAAGATCCAGATGGTTTCTAGATCAGCTCCTAACACTTTCCCTGACCCTCAGATTCCATCAATGTCTAACACCACGTTTTACATTGTCTATCTGCTGATACACCCAGGGCCAATATTATTTCTCACTCTTTCAGGTGCCAAGATCTACAGACCCCAAAACCTGCAGGCAGAGACTTAAATTTTACTCACTAACTCATGTGTCCCAAACCAGTAAACACACAGTACATGTGTGCAATAAGCATCAAATAGGGGCATAAACTGAGCTATGGTTTTTGTCCAGAACACCATACATGATATAACATTCATTAAATACTAGGTTAAAAAAAAAAACTCACTTGTTATTTTTGACTAGTAACATTAAATATTAAAGTTAAGAACTCTTTAGTAGCCGGGCGTGGTGGCGCAGGCCTTTAATCCCAGTACTTGGGAGGCAGAGGCAGGCGGATTTCTGAGTTCGAGGCCAGCCTGGTCTATAGAGTGAGTTCCAGGACAGCCAGGGCTACAGAAAGAAACCCTGTCCAAAAAAAACAAAAAACAAAAAAAACCTCTTTAGTACAAACTTACTTTTAAAAACATGATTTTGCTGAGCATGATGGCACACATGTTTAATCCCTCCCTGTACTTGAGAGGCTGAAGCAAGAGGATAACGAATTTTAGGCCAACCTAAACTATACATAGTAAGACTTCACAAAAAAATAAAGCAGAGGTTCAATAAAAAAGAATTGCAATTTACAACTTACATTTTGCAAGTATTGGACTTGGAAAGATAGCTCAATGGTTAAGGAAATGGTCCTTCTTCCAGAGGACCCAGGGTCAATCCCCAGCACCCCATGACAGCTAACTCCAGCTCCAGAGGCTCTCACACCCCCTTCTGGCCTCCAATAGCACAGGCAAGCACTTGATACATGAACACAAAGGCAGGCAAAACACCATGTAGTATAAAATAAATCAAAAACAAATTTTGCAAAATTTACCTGCTGAAATGATTATAACGATCTGGAGTATGAGAAGGAACCCTTGATGGGGATGATAAGAACCGGCTCTGCCTGCTCCCTGCCCGGGGCTCAGGTGGAAAGGATTACCCAACAGATCACAATCTCTCCTCCAGTACTTACTTTCTTTACCCTCTGTAAAGTACTCACTTCTCCAAGGTGGGCTAGAGACCATCTTCCTTCCTCTCTTCATCTGCTCCACCTTTCCTGTGGCTCATTCCCAGTGACTAAGAGAGCTCAAAGCTCACTACTCTCAACTCCTTCACGCACAGGCTTTCTCTTCTCTCTAGCTCCCACATTCCCTTGCATCTTCCAGGGCCTGGTGTTCCTAAAGGCTACCCTAAGCACAAGGCTCAGCTCTCCATACCCGCAATTAGAATTGTCTGGGTACTTCTAAAAATCCCTGATTGGTCTGGGAAGAGCCCCATTAGAAACTTTTTTTTAAAGCTTTCCAAACTTCATGTCTTGTAGGTGTACCAGGAGTAAGAGCTCCCGGGCCATCAAATCCAAACCCCTTAGCCACAAATCACCCTCCTCAGCAACATAGATTCAACACAGTACACAATCGAGATGTATACAGAAGAGCATCCACACCCAAGCCCACCTCAGGAATCCATCCAGCTGCCCCATGGGAAACTCCTTCCCATTTGTTTATAAAGGTCCTTGTCCTTCCAGGCCCAGCTCAACCCTACCTCTCCCTGATATCCTCCCTGACTCTTCTAGATTTTTTATTCTACCTTCTTAGCCTCCTGACAAAAATCAAAATCACAGTTTAACACACCGATGGCTTCTAATTTCCTCACAAATGTTAATTTTGTCCTCTCAGTCAGACTAAGTGTGTCAGCAAGAAATATCTTATTCCCACCCACTGCCTCAAATATCCTATCTATAGTCACAAAACTGTCCTTCAAATGCCCAGACCCCTGCACCTTTTGGTTCCTACTCAGAGGTAATTTTTTCCTTATGGGGTGGGGTAGAGTGGGGTGAGTTACTGTCATAGAAATGACTTTATAACATTTCAGACTGAATTAAAGCACATTGCCAAGCCCCCTCCCAATCTGAGAGCACTAACCTGGGAAATGCCACTCTTAGAACTGATGTGAGAAAACAGCAAGGTCACAAAAACACACAGAACACCTCAGGGTAAAGAGGGAAAACAATAAGGTTCTGAGTTTGACACAAGTGACTGTAAAGTATGAGCTACAGAGATGGCTCAGTGGATAAGAATACATGCTCTACTAACATGTGGGCTCAAATCTCCAGACCCACACAAAAAGCTCAGCACAGAGCACACGCCTATAACCCCACATTGATAGAGAAAGACAGGCAGACCCCAAGAGTTCACTGACCAGACAGCCTAGCCAAATGACAAGCTTCATGGTCAGCTAAGGAGGGACCCTTTATCAAGACAGCAGTTTATCAAGACAAAGTCCATAGACACTCCCACCAGAACTCCCAGGATGTACCACCTCACAGCCACCCCATAAACACATCATACATACACCACCACAACCACCCCACATACTAACACACACAGACAACACACACTCTACACACAACAAAGTACCCCTCCATTCACTGTGAAGCCAGGTATAGGCTGCCAAACCCTGAGCATTAGTTCTTTCAAAATGCAAGAGACATGGTGATGGTGGAAAGGGGAAATTTTTTTCTCAAACTCTAAACACCAAAGAATATTAAATCAATCTAAATTAAGAAGTGATTTTCATTAACACCGGGACTGATGATGACTAACGACCCTGAGGTGTTCTGCCTGGATAGACCAAAGACCAACAACCACCTCTCCAAGCTGCATTCCTAGGAAGTCATCACTATGCCAGCCATGTAGGAATGCACCTGCTTTTCCAACAGGATAGAGGACTTCCTGCCATTTTGAAGTCCACTTTCATCTCATGTAACTATCTTTAAAGAAAATGAACCCATAACTCACAGGAAGATGCTTGTAACCATGCTCCAAATCTTACAGGAAAAACCAAAGTGAGAACAGTGCTCAGAGAACCCGAACTCCTTTCCAAATGCCACACTGCCATCTTCAGCGCGGGATTTAGAAGCATTCTCATTTCCTCTGCACAGCCAGCTGGTGCTAGACACCTCACATGCCTTCTCTTTCAGTCCTCAGGCCAAGATTCCAAAGTCTAGTCCCCAAACTGGCAGCATCAGTAACATGCAGACACTGGTTAAAAACGTATGTTCTGTGGGCTGACAAGATAACTCAGGAAATAAGAATACTTGCCACCAACCCTGACAACCTGAGTTGTATCCCTGGGACCTACATAACAGATGAGAACTGACTCCCACAAGTTGTCCTCTGACCTACACACACACACACACACACACACACAAAGATGGTGTGTGCACATACACAAGAATGTAAATAAATAAATAGGTGCCACAGGGATGGCTTAACAATTACGGGTACCATTTAATGATCTCCCAAAGGATCTGAATTTGGATCTCAGTACCCATCTCTGGGTGCTCACAACCACCTTTAACTCCAGCTCTATGGTAATCAATGTCCTCTTCTGGATACTGTGGTCACCCTCACCCACATAGTGCATACACACAGACACAGACACATTTACATAAATTAAAATGTGTATATATAAATATAAAATTATACACACTTGCCTTTAGAAAATAATAATAGCTAACCCACTCGGAAGGCAGAAGCAGGTGGATCTGAGTTAAGAGGCCAGCCTGATCTACCTAACAAGTTCCAGGACAGCCAGAACAGGCTGAGACCCTGTCTCAAAAAAAGCAAAACAAGGAGCTGGGCGGTGGTGGCGCATACCTTTAATCCCAGCACTTGGGAGGCAGAGGCAGGCAAATTTCTGAATACAAGGCCAGCCTGGTCTACAGAGCGAGTTCCAGGACAGCCAGGACCCTGTCTTAAACCCCCCCCCCCAAAAAAAAGAAAAACAAAACTAGTAATAAGTGTATTTTTTAGAAACTTGACTATGCATTCTCAGGCCTGGATACAATGTTTTTCTGTCAGGTATGCTCAAAGCCCTGCTGAGTTTAATCCCCTGCACCAAGTAAATAAACCAGAGCATGGTGGCACATGCCTATAATCTCAGCATTTAGGAAGCAGAGGCAAGATTCAAAGTTAACCTTAACTACACAGTGAATTCAAGCCACCCTAAGCTACACAAGAACCTATCCAAAGAAGGGGGCAGAGTGTTGTCAGGCTTTATCTACTGAATTGGAAACCCTGGGGTGGAGCCTGGCAACCAACTGAAACCAAGCCTCTAGGGAATCCTGATGCACAGCAAATTAGAGAGGGGATGGGTGTCTTTTCCATGAAGTAGTCCTTGTTGGTCTTACTTTAGGGTAGAACAAATCAAGCTCAATGATGGGTGGGTCCCACCCGACCCAGCCAGGAGACCCACTGGACCAGGCCCCATGCCCAGCTCCTAAGCAATCTGCCATGAGGTTGTGACAGGCATACTATGCCATTAGAGTCTCTAAACCACTGTGCTGCAGGATAAGAGAGATGTGACAATGACATTACCAAAGAAGGGTGAGAGCAGAAGGAGGATACAGCCTGCATTCAAGTGATTAATTATAAATGCTTTTAAATTCACATTATGCATTAGCCTGGATGGCCAGCCATCCCTCAGGAGAGCTTATTTCTCCATTTGTCAATTGAGTTACATGACCAAAGCCTTAGAGTCCCTATGGACCAACTCTGCACTGCTTTGAACAGAGAAAGCTGAATTACCCATTCTTTCTCTAGAACACCCTTAAATGCAGTACACTGCTTGAACTAGGATCCACAGGAAGAGAAACTAAGCTCAGTCCACGACCCAACAGAAGAATCAATCCACTCTAGGGAAGCAGGAACCTCAAAGAGGCATGCTTTTTTCCCCCCCTTTAAATTCCAAACCTAAATAAAACACTTATCATATAAAGTAGCCCATTCAATTACTGACACTCAAATTACAGTACTTCCACAGATCCTAAGGTCTGGAGAAAGCCAGGAACTTTAACGCATTTACAGTTCCCAGCCTTTCAGGAACTCAGGGACCCAGTGTGAATACTGAGTCTTGCAGCTTAACCCAGCAAATCTAAGAGTTTTCACTCACATACAGGTTTCAATCCCAACCTTATGCTCTGATGAAAATGGTTCTGTTTTAAATGCTGCTAAAAGAGCATCAAGATTTTAGGATTCAGACTTCTCAATCATCAGACTGCTAGCAGGTATGGTCAAACACACCTCTAGATACTGTGGATGAATATACACTTAGCCATAGACATGTTTCCTTGGGTTTGTTTTTCTAAGTTTCTATTTTTAGGCACTATGAACTAAGAAAATTCTAGGCCAGATATGGTGGCATATACCTTTAGTCTCAGTACCTGGGAGGCAGAAGCAGGTGGATCTGTGAGTCCAAGGCCAACATGAGGACTACATAGAGACCCTGCTTCAAAAGAAGAAAAGAAGAAAGGAGGTAGGGAGGAAGGAAGGAAGGAAAGACAGACAGACAGAAAATAAATTTGGGTTGGAGAGATGGCTCTGTGGTTAAATGTACTAATTGCTCTTCCAGAGGTGCTGAGTTCAATTCCCAGCAACCACGGGGGCTCACAACCATCTATAATGGGACCTGATGCCCTCTTCTTCTTCCTCCTCTTCCTCCTCCTCTTCCTTCTTCTTTTTTAAAGATTTATTTATTTATTATATGTAAGTACACTGTAGCTGTCTTCAGACACACCAGAAGAGGGCATCAGATCTCATTACTGATGGTTGTGAGCTACCATGTGGTTGCTGGGATTTGAACTCGGAACCTTTGGAAGAGCAGTCAGTGCTCTTAACTGCTGAGCCATCTCACCAGCCCCCTAATGCCCTCTTCTGTCATGCAGAGATACAGAAAATACATTTGAGGGTTTGAGATTTGGCTAAGTTAAGAGCACTTGCTGCTCTTTCAAAGGATCCCAGATCAGTTCCCAGCACCCATGTCCAGAAGCTTGTAGAATCCCGCACCTTCTTCTGGCCTCTGAGAGCACTATACCCATGTACACATAGAAACACAAAAATAATAAAATAATAAGCAATAAAATAAATCTTTTTTTTTTAATTAAGAAAGCTAGTCTTGGTGATGAGTGCCTTCAACCTCAGCACCAAGTCAACCTGGTGTACATACGGCATTCCATGGCAATCAGAGCTCCACAGCCAGTGACTGCCTTATCAGAATGTATGTCAATTTTCAAAAACTCAATCCACTGGAGGGCTGGGTACATCTCAGTAGCAGAGTACTTTGCCTAGCATGTGTGAGGCCCCAAGTTCCATTCCCAACACTGCCGGGAAGAAAATACAGAAATCCACTAGATAGTCATTTCACAGTACAGATGGCCAACAGTTTATACCAGAGCAAGATTAAACAGTGGGACTAGTGGTACAAAATCATAGAAGCATCATCCTGGCCCACAGGACTACTTATTACAGACCTGAGTACTATTGTATGTCACAGACTGAACAGAGCCTTGGAAAAGCAAAGAAAGACGAGGCAACCACTGGCCTCAAAGTGTCACAGTCTCAAAATGCCCAGAGTACCCTAACAGACCTTGTGTGGTAGAAAGGTTGGGAGAGCAGAGGAAGAAGGGTCCAAAGATTGGCAGCTGGCAAAAGCTTGATAGTGAGGCAAGCGTAAACCCAAATACAGACCAAGGGCCAACCATGGTATCCTGTGCCCTGTAATTCAATCCCTGGAGAGAGTGAGGCAGGAGAATCAAATTCTAGGCCAACCTGGGTTACACAGTGAGACTCTTTGGGGAATAAATTCTCAGGGTCACTAGGTGCTCATGGCACTCAATCACATCCCATCCACAAGGCAGGAGAACTCTGCACACAGTGGGCAATTGAATCAAATTCATTCTTTTCATGCTTCAGTCCACAAAGAACTCGAAAGTTGCCACTATTAGTGAAATTTAAAACTTCCTTTAACTTCTAGAAGAAAAAAAAAAAAAACACCATTAACATAAATCAGATTCTCCAAAACTTTTCAACTACTTTCACAGGACTCTTATCAGAATCTCCACTCTTGGGAAATCTATTCCTCATTATGAAAGATTACATAAGAGGCAGTCATATTTCCACAGAGAGGTTCTGCAAAGGATGGGCTATTATTCAAGACTGCAAACACCATGCCAGGTATCATCACTTGGAAGTTTCAAATACCTGGGCTGGGGAGAATGCTAAGCAGTCAAGAGCACATACTTTCTAAAGAACCAGAGCTCACTTCCCAGCACCCACTTCAATGGCTCACAACTAAATGCACTCCAGCTGCAGGGGGCATGACACCCTCTTCTGCACTCAGAGGGTACCAACACTATACACTGGCCCCCAGACACACACACTTTTTTTTTTTAAAGTTTCTCGTTTCTTGGTAACTCAGATGTTTGGCACCATACACCCCGCAGCGAAAGGAGACCAACACAGCCCCCATCCTTCTATCTCAGGGCTCAGGGAAAAATCCAAATACTGAACAAAATTACTCAAATCAACCCATGTGGAACAGTACTTTGCAATTCATGTTTATGAAACAACAACCCAGCCACACAGTTACACATAACTAGCCTAACTTTAAAACTAGGAAAACCAAACTTTAAAGTCACAAAAGCAGCCTGGGTGTGGTGGCCCACATCTTTAATATCTCCACCCTAAAAGGCAGATGCAGGTGGATCTCTGTGCATTCCAGGCCAGACTGACTACCCAGTGAGAGCCTGTCACAAACATAACAAAAGCAAACATTCAAAAAAAGAAAAAAAAAACCAAGACCTACAGGTGTTTCCCCAACACAATCATTAATCACAAATGCCCTAAGAAAAGCTGCAGTTCCTCCCAAGCTCGTTTAAATACAGACAAGAGCTTCATTACCAACAATACATAGATGGAAAGCTTAATTACCAATGCAAAGCCGATCACCGAGAGAGAATCCAGTATCTGCCGCTATCACTCTAAATCTAGAGTTACAAGACCACAAAGTTCCCGTTAAGTCTTTCTTATATTACATAATAGGGACATGGATCAAAGAAATTCACCTTTTTCAATCATTTCAACCCAATTTCAATCCCTTCTTCCACAGGGTATTTTCTTGACTGTGCAAAAGAAGAATTCACACTTCTTTCTCATCTTCCCTTGCCCATTTTCTTGTATGAATGTTAAAAATAGCAGGCAAGCGATTTGGGGGAATCCTAAACGTTGAAGAAATCCTTAAGTGTCCCAGAGTTGGGGCTTCCAGCTGTGTCAAACACCCTATCCCTAGATGACCTTGGGCAAGCTAACACATTTTGGGCCTTAGTTCCCCTAGTCAAAAAACACAAGAATAGCTAAATCCTATCTTTTCTGAAACATAGACTTCAAATGCGTTCCCAAGGCAGCACTAAAGTGAAGAGGCCGCTGGGAAGGACTGAGGCCCGAGACCAAGCAACAGACTTACACCGGCCGACCTAGGGTTTCTAGGGAGCTCAGACAATCTGCTCCCCCTGCAAAACCACTGGGCCAACTTCAGGTTGCAAACAAAAACCTGTTGGCCCGGACTCCTCTAGGAATGGCCTGCCTCTCCCAACGCGCTCGGCTCGCGCTCCGACGAAGCCGGCCCACGGGAGAGCGAGGGTCTCCCGGAAGAGGCCGACCCCACGCGCGGCTCGCCCACCCGGACTCGCCCAACAGGGCCGCCAGGTCTCTGCCATCCCACGCGGAACAAAAGGCAGCTGGAGCCTGGCTTCGCCGCCCCCGTCCCCGCTGTGCTGTGGAGTGGGGGCCGGGAAGGGGAATCCAGTCCCGGGGGCGAGAAAGACGTGGGGAAGAGTATCCCCTTCCCCCGGTCCCCTGAGGGAGGGCCGGCCGGCTCGGACCCGGTTCGAGGGGCGAGCACGCTCTGGGGAGGGGCGGGGTTGTTCCAAACTGAAGGCTCTGTCGCTGAGGTGTGAGGCGAGGACAGGAGCCAAAGCCGGGAGGCAGACGTCGCCTCTCTCTCGGCTCCGAGCGGGCTCAGGTGGGGCGGGGCCTGGCTGAGCCGTCCAGCCGGGTGGGGTCCGGCTGGCCGCACGGTGCACGCCCCGGCCGGCGAGGGGGAAGCCGGTGCTCTTAGGGGCGTCCACGCACTGGAAGAGAAGGTCTGCGCGCAGCCCCGCCCCGCCCCGACTCCCGAGCCACCACCACACCAAGCCCCGCGAGTCCCGGCTCACCTCCGTTCCTGGCCAGCGCGAGTGCAAGGCTGCAGCCGCCGGCGACGCGGGAGAAGCGGGAGCGACCCGAGCCTGTGCAGCGTTTGACACCCACACGCCAGCCAACATGGCGGCCGAGAGGGGGCGCGCCGGCAGCGAGCGCGCGCGCGCGAGCCCCGCCCTCCGAGCGCGGAGGCTCCTCCCACACACACTGGCTCCGCCCTGCCTCGCTCCTAGGCCCCGCCTCCAAACCGGTCCGCCCCTCCCACATATGCCCCCAAGGCCTTCTCTAAATAGCTCCTGCTTCTACACAAACCTAACAAATTTATGAAGCCCTAACTCAGAGTCCAACACATCCCCCCTACCTCAACAATTCCCCAGGGCATACATAACTACCTTAACCATCAATCCATGCTCCTCCCTTAAATCCTCAAGCACAGAACCCCGCCTAGCCTAATCAGAACCATGGTCTCCTAGTATTTCCTCTTGCACGTGAAAAATGTTGTGATGAAGAGACAGGAAGGAGGCCAGGTGCCAGACAGGGTTGATTTATTTTGCTACAAGTGCGTTCACTTCATGAAGATTCACTTATGCATATTTCAGATTTGTATACTTTTCTGTGTGTGCATTTCAATAAAAAGGTTGAGTCCAGAACTTTGGCAGCCCAAGTGGTTGAACCCTCGGCCGCTCGAGTCTCCCATGATTCATCAGGATACTGGGATTTAGCAACCCCAACTGCAAGCCTGCAGTCTCACTCTTATGCACCCAACAAAGCAATGTAGGGCCGGCCACATGCCAAGCTACAGCACACAGAGGCAGGCCAGAGATGAGAGCAGAGCCTTATACAAGAAGGTAAGGAGAGTCCTTTCCCTCTTTCCCCAAGAGAGGATCTCAGAAGGGTCAGAACTGAAGGCTAGACCCCAAAACTGCTAGCAGAGAGCCCTCATAACAGGGTCTAGGACATGAATCAGGGCTCAAGGGGAGAGTACAGGGAACTATTTCAGTTGTTTGAATATGCTTGGCCCAGGGAATGGCACTATTAGGAGAATAGGCCTTGTTGGGGTGGGTGTGGCCTTGTTAGAAGAAGTGTGTCACTGTGGGAGTGGGCTTTGAGACTCCTAGCTGCCTGGAAGACACTCTTCTGTTGGCCTTCAATTTAAGATGTAAAACTCTCAGCTCCTCAAGCAGTGTGCCTGCCTGGACTGTGCCCTGCTTCCTGCCATGTTGGTAATGGACTGAACCTCTGAACCTGTAAGCCAGCTTCAATTAAATGTTGTTTTTATAACAGTTGCCAGGCTAGAAAGATGGCTTAGCGGTTAAGAGCACTGACTGTTCTTCTGAAGGTCCTGAGTTCAAATCCCAGCAACCACATGGTGGCTCACAACCATCTGTAATGAGATCCGGTGTCCTCTTCTGGTGTGTCTGAAGACAACTACAGTATACTTAAATAGAATAAATCAATAAATCTTAAAAAAAAAAAAAAAAGAGTTGCCTTAGTCATGGTGTCTCTTCACAGCAATGCAAACCCTAAGACAATTTCTGTAACCAATCTATGCCCAAAAATTTCATTCTGCCTTTGCTCACTGAAGGAGAGTTTGCAGGTCATTGTACTTCTCAGAACCACAAGTACATTTTTCCTATAAAGAACTCACAAATTCACAAGAAAGAAAAGGCACCTGGGTCTCAAAAGCAGGGAATTTAGAGTCCTTTTCTCGGCCCACGATATATTAAAGCTGGAGGCCACCCCTAACACAAGGTCATGTGGTCACTTTTCTTTTGAAAGTCTAGCTGGAGAACATTCTGGATGCTGGAAGCCCTGACCCATAATTTACTGCTACAGTGTGTCCCTGGATTAATGAATGAAATCACATGTTATGTACCTGCTTTGCCATAAAAACTATAGTTCCATTTTGAACTGGCCCATTGGGTTTCAGAAAATGTGATTTCTCTGTTCCTTATCACAAAGTAACAGCCACTTCTGTAACAAAAGACTAGTTAACAGGAGTGGGCAAAATACAGCTGACTTGATCATTGATGTGGCCAGAAGCCTTCAGCAGTAAAGACTCAAAAGACCCAGAGAAAGCTGACCTACTCCCTATGTGTGTTCATTTGATGAAGAATGAGCCACCATACAGAGACATGATTAGACAGAACAGGGTAGCTCTAAGAGAGGAGACCAGAGAGGTTTGCCTGTTCTGATTCTCTTTATGGCTTGGCTTTCTAGATATATACAGAACCCATTCTGAATGCAAGGTCTAGTGACCTACAGGCTAACTTACAGAACTTCTCCATGGACAACACAGAAAGATTGTCTGGGCTTTGTGGCTGATCTTGGTGGAGAGGAATTCTAGTTTCTGAGGCTCAGCTTGAGGGATGAAAGAGCATAGGATATAGAAAGGCAGGGAAGGGTCAGAAAGAGACTTTGCTGGCAACACCTTTCTAATGTCCTTCAGTTCAAAGTACCCTGCATGTCAAATGACACACTGGGGACCCAACAATCTCATTATAGAGAATGGAGCTTAGAGGAAAAGAGAACTGTCTTGAAATAATAGTGCCTTGCCCCATTTACAACTCCAGATTGACAATGACAGCAGCCTGGCAAGGGTGGAGACAGCTCCATCCTCTGGAACAGCCTGAAAGACTCTCCTCAGAGGCTTCTGCTGAGGTGAAGCCGAGACCCACGAGAAAGGTCAAGGTCTGAGAACGAAGCGGAGAAGAAGAGCTCCTCACTTCAGAATTTGGATGAAATTTTTTGCCAGCTAAGAAGCAAAAGTTCCACCTCGATTAAAAATAATTAATAACATTTGCTGGGAAGCTTCAAAACATAGAGTATTTTATAAAGAAATATTTTGGGCTGGTGAGATGGCTCAGTGGTTAAGAGCACCGACTGCTCTTCCTAAGGTCCCGAGTTCAAATCCCAGCAACCACATGGTGGCTCACAATCATCTGTAACAAAATCTGATGCCCTCTTCTGGAATGACTGAAGACAGCTACGGTGTACTTATATATAACAAAGAAAAAAGAGAAAGATTTTTATCCCAGCACTCGGGAGGCAGAGGCAGGCGAATTTCTAAGTTCGAGGCCAGCCTGGTTTACAAAGTGAGTTCCAGGACAGCCAGGGCTATACAGAGAAACCCTGTCTCAAAAAAAAAAAAAAAAAAAAAAAAAAAGAATATTTAAAAAAAGCCCTGAATGATTATGACCTGGATCCTAACCAGGCTCATGCTTCTCCCAAGCATTGTTTACAATGGAGATAACTTCCTCCTAACTTCCTTTATTTAGAGTTTACCTTATCAATTGCAGCCCTGTCTGATACTCCTCAGAAACCACCCTAGGATTTCAGTAAGATTCTTTATTTTTATTTTATCTATTTATTTATATAGTACATCATAGCTGTCTTCAGACACACTAGAAGAGGGCATCAGATCTCATTACAGATGGTTGTGAGCCACCATGTGGTTGAACTCAGGACCTTTGGAAGAGCAGCTCTTTTTTTTTTTTTTTTTTTTTTTTTTTTTTCGAGACAGGGTTTCTCTGTATAGCCCTGGCTGTCCTGGAGCTCACTTTGTAGACCAGGCTGGCCTCGAACTCAGAAATCCGCCTGCCTCTGCCTCCTGAGTGCTGGGATTAAAGGCGTGGGCCACCACGCCCAGCTGGAAGAACAGCTCTTAACCACTGAGCCATTTCTCCAACCCCCTTCAGTCAGATTCTTTAGTAACTTTTAAAGGCAAATAGTTTCAAAAACGGACCAAAAGGATACATAGAGCTATATAAGGCTATTGCAACAATTAGTCTCAGCACTCAGGAGGCAGAGCCAGGGAGATGTTTGAGTACAAACAACGCTAGCCTGGTCTCCAGAGCGAGTTCCAGGACAGCCAAGGCTACACAGAAAAATCCTGTATATTATAAAAATATAATAATAAAAAAAATTTAAAAAAAGAAAGACAATAAATTCCTCACATCTTATGCTCTCCAGTATGTCTTAGTTTCTTCTAAATATCTCTTTTAACTTCATGCTGAAATTAAAATCTATATTAAAATCTCCTTTAGAGGATGAGAAGATGGATTAGTAGTTAATAGTGCGAACTACTCTTACAGAGGAACTGAATTAAATTCCCAACCCCCACATCACACACTAACAACCACCTGCAACTCCAGCTCCAGAGCGTCCAATATCTCTGGCACCATAGACACATAACTAAAAATAAATCTTTTTAAAATGTCTTTTAATAAGCTCTAACTCTGCTTTACACTGGCTCGTCCAAGGGTGTAGCTTTGTTTTGTTTTGTTTGCTTGTTTGCTTTGGAGAAAGGGCCTCACTCTATAGCTCTGGCTATTCTAGAACTCATCTTGTAAACCAGACTGGCCTTGAATTTAAGGAGATCCTCCTGGAATTAATAGCATGCTCCACCACACCCAGCCAAGGGAAAGGTTTGGCTTCTCTGAGTCAAGGTCCCTAAAAGGGAATTAAGGGAATGTCTCTGAACAGAGCGTCACCTCCAACATGGCCAACTCTGAACCCAGGACTTTTCGCAGCAGGAACTAATTTGAGAGTGAACCAGTATGAATCGGAGTTGGAGTTCATTAAGAAGCGGCTTATGTTGTCATGTTTCGTTTTGAGACAGGTGCTCACTATAAAGTCCTGGCTGGCCTGGAACTCTCTGGTATTAGGTCTCAGAAACTTGGGACCTGTGGCTGAGGTGCACATTAACATATCAAAGAGGTGCTGACCAGCTCTTCCCAATCCCGCTTTTTCCTGTGGCTCCTCCCAGTTCCTTATCACCCTGCCCCCTATCCCCAACTTGTCTTTCTCAGGACTGGACATCCCCCCTAGGTCCCCCAAGCCTGATTCCACTTGGCCATTTTGGCTACTGTGGCTTAGCCTGAGCATCCTCTTGCTCCCCTCCGCCTCTCTTCTTGTGGTCCGGTTTAGTCAGCTGACCATGTTCAACCTGGACTCGTCCCTCTGCCTGCTTTCTCCCTTATATCCACAATAAAAATCTTCTCCATACTTTAGGCACTGGCCTCGAACTTAGAAATCTGCCTGCCTCTGCCTCCCAAGCGCTGGTATCAAAGGCGTGCGCCACCACTGCCCGGCGTCCATTTATTTCCTTGTGTTTCATTCAACTGTGTACACTAGGTTCAAACTCAGAGTTTTGCCTTGCTTTTGCCTCTGCCTCCTGAGCGCTGGAATTAAAGGTGTGTGCTACCATGCCTAGAGACAACCCTGTGCTGGTGAAGGATATAGGATATCTACCAGACTTTTGAGTGAGGGGCTTTTTTTCCTGTCTTTCTATCCTGTCTCAGGATGAACGATAAAACATTTCTGGTACATACCTAGGCATAGAGGACATTACTGACTAAATCGCTGTCTGATTTTTGGATTGAACCCAGGCTCTTACAGATGCTAGCCAAATGTTCCCAGCCACAAGCTCCACCCTAAGATTTTCAATGGTGGGACTGTCTGTGCTGTCTGTCCCCTCCCCCCTGCCCCGTGCCTCCACCCTAGGGTTTCTCTGTGTCCCATGACTGTCCTGGAACTTGGTCTGTAGGTCATGCTAGCCTTGAAGGCAGACATCCTGGGTCTGTCTCCTGAGTGCTGGAATTAAAGGCCTGAGCCACCACCACCACCCAGCTTTCTGTGCTGTCTTATATAGTGACCCACTGCAAGTGTGGTGTGCCCGGGTCCCTGCTGTTGGAAACAAATATTCTCAGGGGAAAGTAATTAAGCAAAGCAACTTCCTTTTAAGAAAGGAGTGCACCTGAACTGGGACCAATCTACCAAACATAATGAGGCAGGAGAGATTGCTTAGGTGTTTGGGTTTTGAGTTTTTGGTTTTGTTTTTTGTTGTTTGGTTTGGTTTGGTTTGGTTTGGTTTGGTTTGGTTTGGTTTGGTTTGGTTTGGTTTCAAGATAGGGTTTCTCTCTGTGTAATCCTGGCTGTCCTGGAACTCCCTCAGTAAACCAGGCTGGCCTCAGAGATCTGACTGCCTCTGCCTCCAAGTGCTGGGATTGAAGGTGAACACCAGCAGCACGGTGACCAGCTGCTTTCTCCCACTGGCTGTCGCCCAGCATCTCATCCTTCCAAATTGACTAATTTTAAAACAAACAAAGGAAATGAAGGGGAAAGGGGTCAGGCACTCTAGGCCGCCAAGTTCCTGGAATAGAGGGTAGGAGCTTTGAATAAAAAAAGAAGATTTATATTCCTTTGCGTAATTGTTTTACAAGGTGGGAGAGATTTATGGAATTTTGGTCTTTGCTAGGCTAACTACCTGAGTGTGTGTGTGTGTGTACATTTACATACATATACATTATGCCATCTCATCTGAAAAGTCCAAGAGTCTTCAGGACACACCTGAAATACATCAGTTATAACTAAGAAGGTGAATTGTTTTTTTAGGTGTATGAGATTCTGGCTGCATGTGTGTATGTACCACACGTGTGGCTGGTCTCTACAGAGGTCAGAAGAAAGCATCAGATCACATGGACCTGGGGTTACAGACCATTCTGAGCCATCCTGTAGGTGCTAAGAATAGAACCCAGGTCCTCTGCAAGGGTGACAAGTGATCTTAACCACTGAGCCATCTCTCCAGCCCTTAAACTTACATGAATGAAAGATAAATAAAGTTTTTAAATTTGATATTTCTGGGGCTGAAGGGATGGCTCAGCAGTTAAGGTCATTTACTACTCCTGCAGAAAAGAGCCAGGTTCGTCTTTCCAGCACCTACATGCTAGCTCTCAACCATCTGTAACTCCAGTTCCAAGGAATCTAGCACTTTCTTCTAAACCAGATATTCATGTGATGCATAAACATATATGCAAGCAAAACAAATCTTTTTTAATAAAGATTTATTTATTATTATATCTAAGTACACTGTAGCTGTCTTCAGACACACCACAAGAGGGCATCAGATCTCATTATGGATGGTTGTGAGCCATCATATGGTTGCTGGGATTTGAACTCATGACCTTCAGAAGAGCAGTCGGCACTCTTTAACACTGAGCCATCTCTCCAGCCCCCCAAATCTTTTTTTTTATTAGATATTTTCTTTATTTACAAAAACGAATCTTTTTTAAAATTTTTTTATTTAATTAGGAAGCCAAACAGGATGGCTCAGGCCTCTAATCACATTACTGGGAAGCCAAGGGAGGAAGATCTTGAATTCATGGCTACATACTGAGAGCTTGTCTAAAGAAACAAAAACAAAATTCAACAAATAGTTGAATTAGCTGTGGTCAGATTTTTCAAGGCAGTGTTTCTCTGTGTAGTCCTGGCTGTCCTGGAACTCCACTTATAGATCAGGCTGGCCTCAAACTCAGAGAGCCACCTGCCTCTACCTCCCAAGTGCTGGGATTAAACACGTCCACTACCATGGCTGGCCACATCTTTTTATTTTTTTAAATTACCTATTTTTGTGTGTGTAGATCTATATCTGGAAGTAAGAGGACAACAACAGGAGTCAGTTCTCTTCTTTCCACCGTATATGAGACTAGGGAAGGAACCCACGTTGGCAGGCTTGGCAGAAAGCACCATTGCCGGAAGAGCCATCCTGCTGAGCCGAGGCTGGCTTTGGAAAGAGAACTGGATACAGATTAAGATAAGAGAAGCTAGCCCTCAGGATAGGATGTGAATGGGAAGCAAGAGATTGGGCAGTGCTTAGGAGGTAAAGAGGCCCCACCTTCATGTCCAAGGTCCAAGGGGTCATTCCTGTTGCACAAGCCACTCCTCCCAACCCCATTGGGAAACATACCACCCTCCACCCTCCCTCACGTTCCTTTTCTGAAGTCATCTTTATCGTGATATTTTGGGGTCAGCAGTAGCATTCCTGCTTTGCAGAAGAGGAAGGCCCTGATGAAGACTGCTACATGTGCTCTAGATTTCTCTGGGATTGGGAAGGTCATCTCAGAGGAGTGTGGGACGACCAACAGCCTGAGGACAGGGAGTGCTGTAAACCCCGGGTCTTCACCAAAGGGCGTGTTGTGACTGTTTGTACCAGAGGGACTCACTCTGTAGCCCACACTGAATTTACTAGATAGATCAGGCTCAGCTCAAACTTAAGGCAGTCCTCCTGCCTCAGCCTCATGGGTACTGGGATTACAAGCTAAAGCCACCATTCAAAGTTGCCAAAGACTTGAACACTATGCTCAAAAGCACTATTCCAGGTCTAGTGGGTAGAGCTTAATGGTAGAGCACCTGTCTCAAGTACTGAATGCTCTGGGCTCCATCCCAGAACCACTGAAATAACTAAGAAAGGTCTGGAGAGATGAAAGGGCTGCCTCAGTGATTGAAAGAAATTGCTGCTCCTCCAGTGGACCAGAGCTCGGTTCCCAGTACCACAGCAGGCAGCTCACACCAGCCTGTAATTCCAGATCCAGGGATCCAATATCCTCTTCTGGCCTCCAAGATCATGCATGTGGTATAGATACCAAGAAACACAGCCATGTAAAAATTAAAATAATTCTTTTTAGAAATAACTGAGAATTTTTTTTAAATGTCCCCCAAAATGGAGCATAGTGACCCACACCTTTGAGCCTTTAACTCCATCATCACTCAGGAGGCAGAGGGCAGGGAATTGAACAACAGCCTCGTCTTACACAAACAAAGCCCTCCTCTGCCTGGTCTAGTCTGTACAAACATCATAGTCCATGCTTATACAAGCTAAGAGCTGTGACGCTAAGATGTCAGCTGGTGCTACAATCCCAGGAGGTCATGGTCACATACGTGGTATAGCTGATGGAACAGTTGAGGCAGGATGGCTGCATGGTCTGCACCCCCACACATGTGGAGTGGTGCTCTGTGTGTGCAGCCTCCGGCTTGTGTCTTCCAGAAGTGCATCTCAGAGCTTTTCCGTACCAGTGCAGTGTAAGAAGGAGTGGCTTGCTTTTCTTGTCTTTTTCCCCCTCAGCCTTGGATATGAAACCCAGATCCTTGCACATGCCTAAGCAGGTATCTAGTCCAGAGTCACACCCTGGCCTCTATGGCCTTGTTCTGAATGCCTTGGCATCACTAAAAGTTCCATGGGACCAAGAATGGTGTCCCCTGCATCCTCTTCCTAGAGGCAGTGCTGCATGCCACCATCCAATTTGTCTTCACCCTCCTGTGCAGATGTGTTCTCCAGGTGAGTTCAAGAACAGTTCCAGCCATGCCTGGTGGTGCAGGCCTGTGGTCCCAGTGTTTAGGAGCCCAGCTCAAGACCTGCCTAAGTACTTAGGTGAATCCTTGTTCCCAAATAAAAGGGAGAGGAGCAGAAAACATAGCTCAATTGTGGGGAGGGTCCTGGGTACTGAGGCAGAGAAACAGAGAACAAAGTAGCAATCTAGGGCTCTACTGGGTTTGAATTCAAACCGTCCCAGTTCCTCCCAGTTCCTTGTGACAAAGCACAGCACTTTTGACAGTCTAGCTCTTTTGCCTGTAAAACACACACACACACACACACACACACACACACCATTGTCCAAACAATGTATCTAGCAGCTTCAAACCCCCACCTACATCGGGCTACAAGTACACCTCTTTCTAACCAACAGTATAAGTCTTTCCACCCATAACAAAAGTTAACCTTAGACAGTTTCTACTCCAATATGTTTCCAAGGTATCCAGTATAAATCATAGAAAGACCTATTGGGCCCGAACTAGTTGTGATAGATGTGCTACAAGGCAAAACTATGTCCTGGTGTAAACTTTTAGGTTTTTGGGTTTTTACCATTTTATGTATATGCATAATTGGCAACATATATGATTAAACGCAGATATATCATGGAAAGGCACTCACTCTGTAGATAGAAACAACAAAGAAAAGAGAATCACAAATTTCACCCTTTTGCCCCCTCATTCTTTCTGCTTTTGTCCCCCATAAGAGGAAGTCCCTTGAATATCCTCACCCATGAGGCCCAGCATCAGTCTTGACAGTATATTCCTTTTAATCTGTATGATAATGTCTGATCTTGCTTCTTTTGCAAATCAGTGTGAGTCCTTATTTTCAGTTCTTTGGATATGAGACCAAGAGCCTGAAAACACCTAACCTTGACTCCTACACAGGAAGAGGAAGAAGAAGCAATTCCACGGTTCCTGCTAGACAGGAACTTATCTTGGGTACTCAGACCCAAAGGTAGGATTTATGCTAGCAACCAAGGACAGTTTGTGTGCTGTCAGCTGACCTCTCACCCACATGAGGCTCCTCCATTGGGTTAACTGTAGCATCTACCCTGTGTGTTAAGAATAGAAGGGGTGAGCCGGGCGTGGTGGCGCACGCCTTTAATCCCAGCACTCGGGAGGCAGAGGCAGGTGGATTTCTGAGTTCGAGGCCAGCCTGGTCTACAAAGTGAGCTCCAGGACAGCCAGGACTATACAGAGAAACCCTGTCTCGAAAAACCAAAAAAAAAAAAAAAAAAAACAAAGAATAGAAGGGGTGGTAGTAATCCAGCATTAGAGAGGCAGAGGCAGTTGGAGTTTAAGGCTAGCCTGGTCTACATAGTGAGTTCCAGGATAGCCAGAGCTACACAGTGAGACCCTGTCTCAAAACAAACAGAAAAACAAGCAAAAGAGAATTTGCTTGTCAAATCTCCCTTCTGAGGTACTGAAGCTGTCTGGGAAAGTGGTGATCTTGCCTGGGCTGCTCCATTTCTTTCCACAAACCCCTCTCTCCTCAGGTAGCCCTCTGAGGCGGCAAGGCCATTGTTTGGCCGGGGTATATGTTGCATAGTACATATCGTTTCTCCAGACCAAAGAACTTCACTTGATGCCTTTCTTCTCCAACTGTGGTTTAATCATGCACTAAAACAGCAGTTCTCCCAGGACCGTGGCTCATTCACACCCTTCGTGAAAGACAGTGAACTGTGCTAAGCCTCTGTTCCTACTTATGCCTCCCTTATTTGCTGAGATTGAATCAGCTCAGAATACTCACTGAATTCATGCTTGAATCGGGTTGGTTTTTACCCCAGGCCCTTTCACCCATGTTTTATACGCAGTAACAAATCACTTCCTGCTTGTTTAAAAAAAAAAAAAATGTAGAGAGAAAAAAGTTGCCACCAAGCTGGGAACTGTCCCCAGTAGTCTGATGGCTCCTAGCCTGCATCACAGTCTATGCCAGCATCAGCTGATCATTTGGAACAAAATGTCCAAATCTGAGACTGGGATGAGCTCGCTGGATGTGTGGTCTCCAGTGCCGTGGTCCAAACAAATCCTAGCTCCGCCTCTGAAGAGTTGACATTGCCTCCCTCAGGGCCTTCACTTTCCAACCAGCTCGCTAGAGCTAACAAGCATAACATTACTATCTTAAGACTTCTGCCAGGGTCTCATGAGAGGGGTCAGGTCAGAATGCGTCCACACTCTGTTTCCTCAATTTCCTGTCTGAACCTCATTTCTCTCAGCTGTTTAAAAAAAAAATGGATAGAATACTCCCACTTCATTTGCATTACTCACTGAAGGAGAGATTCCTATTCCTCCTAAGATTTGAAAGTGCTGTGTATACAAGGAAATGTGGTGTGACCTTTGGGGCTGCCCCAACTATGTAGTGCTGCTTTGAGAATAGCCATAATCTTAATCCTCAGAAAAGAAGGAGAAGCCACCAGGACCCCGAGGCCAGGCCCTGCCCAGATGTTCTCACGCAGACCAAGTAGGAAAAAGCCAGGCAGGCAACTGCACCTTGTCATTAGTGGGGAAAAGGATCTATAAGGATCTATGGAGTAGGCTGGAGAAACTATTCCTTCTTTCCTGCCTTCCCATTTGGAAACTGCCCCCCCCTCCCAGTCTAGATACACCCTATATGCAGTGGTTGAAAGCACAGTTCCTAGCAAGGAGGCCCTGCCACACCACTGCTGTGTGACTGGGAATAGGTCACTGTTAATCTCTGAGCTCTGAGCTGTCTTTGCCTCTGCCAGTGATGGGTGAACTGCTAACTCAGAGTAGCAGGGCATTGCTCTATGCATAGGAAGCAGCTCAGGGCCAGGCTGACAGAGCTCAGCATCAGCAGGGTGATCTAAAAGCCTGGACACGTGTAGTCAGCTCTCTTGCTGCCTCTGCCCTTGCTTTTACTTTGCAGGACTGAGGCCACAAATCTATCTCTGAGCCTTCAGAAGTGACACAGACATAGCTACTGAAACGTTAAGGTATAACAATCCAGGCACACGCCTTTAATCCCAGCATTTGGGAGGAAGAGGCAGGCAGATTTCTGAGTTCGAGGCCAGCCTGGTCTACAGAGTGAGTTCTAGGACAGCCAGGGCTATACAGAGAAACCCTGTCTCAAAAAAAAAAAAAAAAAAAAAAAAAAAAAAAAAAAAAAAAAAAAAGACAGAAGACCAGGGGCCCTATAGAGTAGGAGAATGCAAATTTTAGCCACATGCAAAAATATCCCCCAAACTTTTGTTGTTTGGGGGGGGGGGGGATGAAGCAGGAGAATCAGGAGTTCAAGGTCATCCTTGGCTGGCTAAACAAAGAGTTCAAGTCTAGCCTTGGCTACATAAACCCTGTCTTAAAGAAAAAGAAAGATAAGTTGAAAATATACAGCAACTATTACTAATAATTGGTGTAAATGTGCTTAGCTGAGAGGCTCTGAGCAAAAGGATGACAAGTAGCACCCCCATTCTGTCCATCTGGGCTGCTAAGCACAAGCCTCCTACACACCAGGCAAAGGCAGAAGGGCAGGTTAACCAGCCGGCACCTGCCAATCCCCATCCCGGTCTTGCTTTCACATCCATTGCACAGATGGGGAAACTGAGCTCCAGCATGGAACAGGACTGCTCTCTGGCTCGTCTGCTAGTCCTGTTCTTCAGGCATCTCAGACCACAGTTTCTTAGCATCTTTGGCCCCTGATGCCTGTCCATGGCCATTTCTGAACATGAATGTGTGCAGCCCCCCACCCCTACCCACACACCCCTTCTCATGGTTGCTCTGGCCAATGATAACAAGATTGGAGATTAGGTGACCTTGCCTCTGGCTGCTCATCCTACTAATACCCATCCCCTAGATAGACTTATCCTAGTTAGGATGTAATCTGTGGGACTGTTCTTATTTACTTGTGGTTCTGACTTGTGTCAAGTCCTGGCTGCAGACAGCAATGCCTGGGAACATTTGTTGGGTCAGAAACAGAGATGCCTGTGAATATTTGTTGAGCCAAGAGAGAAGAGACCAGATACCCCAGTGAAGCTGGACCATAAGTTTGGTTGAGTTTGGCTGGGGCTATACCTGGTGTCTAGTGAGACATCATAAACTGAGCTCCAAACTCAGCCCAAGGTTGTAGGCACAAGGTGTCAGATCAGAGATAGGTTTGGGAGGGAGTAGCAGTTGGCCTTCCTGTGATCCCCTGCCAGCTAGGGACACAGCTCCGACACTGTAGTAAGAAAACCAAAGCTCATAGCATATCTGAGCACTCTGAATTGAGAGAAATGGGAACAAGGTCTGCACAGGCATGGCTAAGGGTGGTAGAGCGGAGAAACTCAAATCATGTACTACAAATGGCTCTACACAACCCCACCTTACAAGGCCCATGGTGGTAAAGAATTACTGCCAGGGACTAGGTAGGGTTGTATGTGCCCATACTGCTGAGGCAGGAGGATGGAGCCTAGCCTACTAGTTTTGTATGTGACAAAACTTTTCCTAGGAAGATGCCACCTAAGAGTCTACTCACCTCAGACAGGGAGCTCATAACAGACCACAGGACAGATAACACCAAGATCTGAGTTTCACTGGGGTTACTGTTGAGTGACAAAACTTACCCTGGGGAGATGCAGCACACACAGCTACTCACCCCAGATAAGGAAGCCACACAGACCAAAGTACAGATACCACCAAAATCTAGTTTGCTGAACCAATGAGTTTTAATGGGGTTACTTACAGGAATATGGGTGAGGAGTTACTTTCAGGAGCAGAAATGACTCAAAGACAGCTGTACCATCAAAGCCCACCCTAGCACAATGACAACTTACAAAGTTGGGAATTTAGAGCATACTGCACAGCCTGCAGGCAGCTCAGCAAGTTGGAGAGTGTCCTTTCCAGGTACTTGGCGTGGTCTGTGCTTCTTCGGACAGTTGGTCTGGTTTCTGGTCCTTCGAGGCACCTGGTCTGATCTCAGAGTCTTTTTTTGTGGGGAGCGGGTGTGGCGGCAGTCCTAAAGGCGCCAGGGACTGCAGCTAAGTCATATGACTTGCACCTGACTTCCTCATATAAGACACAAACATCTTGAGTGCTGCGCATGTGTACCAGGATACAGGTGAATCCAATTTGGTGGAGATTTGCCCCTGCTGCCCTGATTAGCTGAAGCCTCGTGACTGGCGAGGGGGCGTGGCCTGCGGTGCGTGGATGAGAGAGAGTATAAAAGGAGTGAGAGGCCCAGGGTTCGGGGGAGATATAAACGAGGGAGAGATACAAACAGGGGAGATATAAACAAGGGAGAGATATAAACAAGGGAGATATAAAAACGAGGGAGATATAAACAAGGGAGATATATGGAGAAAGAAGAAACAGGACTGAATAAATGTGTGCAGAAGGATCCTGTAGCAGCGTCGTTCTTCCTGGCCAGTTGAGCGCGTGTAAGAAATGGTGCCGAAACCCGGGACAAGAAACATCTTCAGGCATGAGTGAAGACCCCCTGCTACAGGAAGGATTCAGAACTGCATCACTGGGAAGGAGCGGTTAATAAAGTGTTCCCGTAAAACAGACTGTTGAGAAGGATCCGGCGTGGATTCAGAACTCTTCAGCTGGGGAACGGTACTGATGAAGAGAAAGAAGAAAGATGAAGACTGAATAAACTGCTGTTAGAAGGACTGGTGGTCGCATCGTTCTTGCTGGTCGAGAGCAGGCGCGACAATTGGTGGCCCGTACGGGGAACCGACTCCCCCGCCGAGTTCAGAACTTTCAGCAGTCAGTGGTTGCCGGCAGGGTAAGTTCACAGTGAGTGAAACTTGGGACCCCAGGAGTTTGGGAAGGACCTCTGATAAAATAGAGGTGAGCATAAAGTTGCCAGGAAGCAGGCACAAGGTAACGAAAGGTTCATGGCTTTGGGACAAGTTAAGGTTCCCGGCTTTGGGACAAGTTAAGGTTCCCGGTTTGGGGACAAGTTAAGGAACTATGATAACCTCAGTGTAGTGATCAATAGATCCTCGCTGTGTAGTTATGCTTTTTTCTTCTGTTGACCCTTTGTGGGTAGGTCTGATAGTTTTGGTCTTGTTTGTTCTGATATATGGACTCTGTTACTGTTTGAAACTGTGTGTAGAGGCAGTCAAGACAGGTCAGAAAATCCTTACAGAGCAACAAGAAAGTATGTTGGAAAAGAAGGGCTTAAAAAGAAAAAGGAAAAAGAAAGGAGACACAGTGTTATCAGGTGGTCAGGAAGGAGGAAACAAAAGAGCCGAGGTGGAGGAGGAAGGCGAATTAGCTTTTGTGCCGCCTCCCTATGCCTCCTCAGCAGCCACCTGTAGGTGGACCTTCTGTCCGGAGATTTGGAGAGGATCGAGTAGATCAGGTGTTGACGTGGGCGAGAGGGTCTGTTTGTGTGTTTCCACAGGACCAGACGGAACCTCTTTGGGTGCCGGAGAGATTGGTGAGACGCTGCAAGAATGAGGCTCCTGATCCAGTTGCCCCTGTGGATGTGGTGGATATTCCCACAAGCACAAAGGATGGAGCCGAGATGAGAGATCCTTTCGGTATTCCAGAAGCCGATACCAGCTCGACATGATATTCTTTCCACGCTTTTTGATCCCTGAATTTCCCTTAAAGAGATAGCCCCTCTGGCTATCTATCCCTTGCTTCAGGGAAGATGAGCGGGGATGAGAGCCCTGGGATGTATGCTTGTTATAGTGTGTGTGTGTTGTGTGTTTGGCACATGTGTTAGGTGCAGCGTGTGCAGGCCCATACTTTCGCCATGGTAGCGTAGGCTTTTGCTGCAGTGGAGGCGGGGCAATCTCCTCAGATTCGGTTTGCCACTCTAAAAGAAATTATGCTGCGTTATGCCGTGGGGTGCGAGGCTAAGCACTGCACAGAGGATAGCTTGCTGTTGGCATCCTGTGGAAGGCATGTCTGATTGCATGAAGGTTCAGTGTCCTAGTTCCCTTCCCCTAGGAAAAACGACACGGGAGCTGGCCAAGACCTCTCTGGGTGATGAGCCTAAGGGATGGTTTTGTGTAGGGCCCCTATGCTTGCACACTGGGGATCAGACCTCTACCTTCACCCATGAGGCTTGCTTGCAGCAATTAAGATCTGGCCATAGATTAATCAACATCCTGGCCTTTTGATGCACCTGCCGCAAGCAAAACACAATCTCCCCAGGTGTGGCTTGGCATGATAGAGAGGTAGTCAGTGATAAGACTCCCTGGGCATGTCACCAACCTAAGACAGGGATCAAACCAATGCTGTTTGTCACCCAAGGACGGGTAAGGGGCATGGCTGCGAGGGGCTATCTACAGACATTCTCTCTGCCAAAAAAGAAAAAAGGGGGAATTGTGGGGAGCGGGTGTGGCGGCAGTCCTAAAGGCGCCAGGGACTGCAGCTAAGTCATATGACTTGCACCTGACTTCCTCATATAAGACACAAACATCTTGAGTGCTGCGCATGTGTACCAGGATACAGGTGAATCCAATTTGGTGGAGATTTGCCCCTGCTGCCCTGATTAGCTGAAGCCTCGTGACTGGCGAGGGGGCGTGGCCTGCGGTGCGTGGATGAGAGAGAGTATAAAAGGAGTGAGAGGCCCAGGGTTCGGGGGAGATATAAACGAGGGAGAGATACAAACAGGGGAGATATAAACAAGGGAGAGATATAAACAAGGGAGATATAAAAACGAGGGAGATATAAACAAGGGAGATATATGGAGAAAGAAGAAACAGGACTGAATAAATGTGTGCAGAAGGATCCTGTAGCAGCGTCGTTCTTCCTGGCCAGTTGAGCGCGTGTAAGATTTTTTCTTTTTTCTTCTCTTTTCTTTCCTTCCTTCCTTCCTTCCTTCCTTTCTTTCTTTCTTTCTTTCTCTTTTGTTTTCTTTTACAGCTTCCTTAGACAAAAAATTGTTGCAGCTACTAGTTCTGGATCTCCTTTGCAGCTTATCTTGTCTTTGAGGGAGTCCCAACTTTAAATGCTTCCTCTGGCAGGGAGGGGCCTAGTGCATCTTGTCAGTTTCAGGGACTTCCTGAGATTTGAGGGGTTTACCTTCCAGTTTAAAGAGTGCCCCTGCTGAAGTAAATGTTTCAATCTTGGAGGAAACTTTCATAACACCTGCATTGTAGCAAGATCCCGTCTCAAAAACAGCAACAGGGGTTAAGCCATGGTTCTATACTTAATAGCTGTTATTCTCAGCCCCTAAATCTGGCTGTCACAACCACCTGAAATTCTAGCTCCAAGGGTCTGGCTCCCTCTTCTAGGCTCCTGTAAATGGAGTTACAGACAATTGTGAGCTGCCATGTGGGTGCTGGGAATTGAACCCAAGCCCTCTGGAAAAGCAGCCAGCAAGTGCTCTTAACCACTGAGCCATCTCTCCAACTCCTATATTTCTTAATTTTAAAAAAAGATTAGGTATGTTTATTTCAATTTATATGTTTGGATGCCTTGCCTGCATGTATGTGTATGTACTGTATGCATGCCCCATGCCTAAAAGGTCAGAAGAGGTCATCAGATTCCTTAAATTGGAGTTAAGGATTTTTGCGAACTGACATGAAAACCCCAGGTCCTTTGCAAGAGCAACAAGTGCCTTAACTGCGGAGCCATCCCTCCAGCCCCAAATACATCTTTTAAAAAATTCTCACCATCTGTTTTATAGCAAGAAAGTTTCACTCCCCGCCCCCATCTTCTGCTTTACACATTGAATCTCCCCCTGATGTCCTTTCCTGTTCCCTCAGTCCTTCCTTCAGATTCTACTGCCTTCAGCTCAACCTCAGGACATGGCTCACTAAAATGGTGTCCCAGACTAGCCTTAATTTCACAACCTCCCTTATTCCTGGCAGCATGTCATAGCCTTAGTCTTCTGTCTAAGTACTAACCAGGCCTGACCCCACCTAGGTACACCCTGGGTAGCTTAGGGCAGTGTCCCCAGAGACAGTCAGGGAGACTCAGTCAGGGTCTGGTGAAGCAATGGTTAGAAGCGCAGGCAGACATCCAGCTGCCTGGATGGAGAGTGGTTCCCCTGGGCACTGTGGAATGGGCAGCAGCATCCAGCCTTTCACTCTGCCAGTCCTGGCTACCAGCCACGGAGGATGCAGATCTGACTTTTATTTCTGAGAAACAGAGCCAGGGCTTCCCCTCAGCTCACCCCACACACCATGTTCTTAAAAACCTGAGTCACAGCCACCTTGTCTGAGTCAGCCTGGCTAGGGTTCCAGTCTCTATACCACCCCTACCAGCCACCACACCCTATACCCAGAGGATGTCTGCAAACCTTTTAGACCTCTGTTCATCAATGACATGTTAAGGTGTAAGAATGCCAGCCTTAAGGAGTGACTCAACGGTGGTGACGGGGGAGGGGTCCCTCCCTCCCACATAGAGTCACAACACCACAACCAGGACCAACAGCATCATCTGCCCAGAGTCCACCATAGCAGCCGGCTCCTTAGCACTGCCAGGCCTGTACAGAGGGGGTACATGCCTGCTCCTAGGTATGGTTTTAGGAGAAGGCTTTTATAGTAGACACGAGGGAGAGAACACAGGAAAGGCATCTGGAAGAGTCAGAGCTGAGAGAGGAAGTAGTAGACTGGACATGACCTGAGCTGAGCCTGGAGAAGAGAGAGATGGGGGATGGCAGAAAGGAAGACAAAAGAGATGAGAGAGCAGAGAGAAGGGTCAAGAGGGGACCAAGAGAGCACACGGCCAAAATGGCAGGGTTATTTAGGAATGAGAAACTGAGAGAAGGGAGGCTGTGAGCAGGTTAGGGTAGCAAGGGGGTGAGAATGCTGAGTGGAGAGCCACAGCACCTGAGGGAGCCTGGAGGCCAGCAGACACTTTGGTATGCTAATAGGCATCACAGTTAGCCATTTGTCCCAAGTTTCCTTTGGACCTGACAATGCCATTCTGCTTTAGAGCAACAAAGGAGAGAATTGCGTCATGGGAAAGTGAAGTCACTTGTTTCTGGTCGTGAGATGGCCAGTAAACTGGAGAGAGAAACCTAAAGCCCACGTTTCCTTCCACGCCCTCCAATCCCTCAGCACTTGTCCTGAGGATGCTGAGAACGCCATCCTCACATCCTCAGCTTTCCCCGATACTTGATTCAACCCAGAGAGGTGGTGATCATGGTGAGCCCACTTTACACCAAGGTACCCCGCCCTGTACACCGAGGCCTCTCCTCACTAAAAGCTGACTGCCATGTGGTCCTGTTGGGGTTAAGGTGTCTAAGATGGCCTCTGGTCACTAATGGGTACGGTGCCTATCAGGGGATAGGGTTCATCTTCTGGGAGCCATAGAATCCTCCCTCAGCAACAGAGGAGAGAGAAAGGGCACGATTAGGGTGAGCAAGGCAGCACCCACTGTGTTAACCCCTGGTTTTCCTCCTTTCAGCACTGGTTGAAGCAGCACCAAGCACCTTGAGAGAAGCTGGCTGACACCAACATTTGGACATCCCAGCCCTCAGAGCCTTGAGCCAATACATTCCTGTTCTTTGCAGTTCTCCTGTCTCTAGTATCCTGCTATAGCAACAGAAGGCAGAGTTTAGAGGACCTGTGTACTGTCAGAATTAGGATTCCATCTGATCTTCCAGCCCTGTCCAGAAGGACAGCTTACATGTAATCACTCAGGGAGGCCATATACTCGGCGCTGTTCTTGGGGTGTTCTATGCCCCAGCCCCTGGCTGTGCTATGGAAGAGAGGTATCACCTGAAGCACCCCAGACTCCCAGGAGCAGGGCCAGGCCAAGCCACAACCAAAGTGTTAGGGGAAAATCCTGGACTTGGGAAGCTCCAACATGTTGGCTATCTATTCCAATGTGCCAGCTAAAGAGACATGTTGAGAGTAAAAGGTAAAGGGGTCCAGTGACCCCCAACTTCATCTTCAGGGCCCTGACTTATATTAAAGCAGAGAAGGAATCGGGAGGAAGACAGGAAGTGTGCATACCTCAGCTCTGGTCCTGCAATGAGGTCCAGGAAATTGTTAGTCTGCTCATCACTGCCATTCCTTGATGGGACTAACCTAACTCAGGGGATCCTCCCTAGCAAGCAGCTTCTCAACCCTAAGTCACTGTCCTCATCCGAAGGGGTCTGTCTGTCTGTCTGTCTGGAGAGACCCTGCTGTTTTTGGAATCCCAAGTGAGTATTAACTTAGGACATGGCATATCTCCTTGCTTTCAGCCTGAAAGAGGGAAAAGGAAGACAGCATAGAGAGCTATTCCTCAGTGGTGAGTACACCTATGCATAGTCAGTGCGGGCCTGAGCTAAAGTAAAGGAGACTGCCCCAAAGACAGAGACCCAGGCTTCCCTCCATGTTTTCTTACCCTGGAGGCCCAAGGAAGAAGCCAGCAGCATCTCATAGCAAAAGCAGATTCTGGGTACCTGTTCTAGAAGGGCAATTAGGAGAATAGACATAGCCGGGAGTGGTGGTGCATGCCTTTAATCCTAACACTTGGGAGGCAAAGGCTGGTGAATTTCTGAGTTCGAGGCCAGCCTGGTCTACAGAGTGAGTTCCAGGACAGCCAGGGCTGCACAGAAAAACTCTTTCTCGAAAAACCAAAATTAAAATAAAATAAAAAATAATAAAAGAGAGTAAATGTGCACCTGAAGAAGCCTAGCCTCTCCTTCCAGTGCCCTCACCTCCCAGCTGTGCATCTACTCCCAGGTGTTCCATCACCTTCCAGCTGTGCCATCACCACCCAGCTGTGCCTCACCTCCCAGGTGTACTGTCACTTTCCAGCTGTGCAGTCACTTCCCAGCTATGCCATCACCTCCCAGTTATGCTGTTACCTTCTAGCTGTGCAGTCACCTCCCAGCTGTGCCACCACCTCCAGCTGTGCCCTCACCTCCCAGGTGTGCTGTCACTTTCCAGCTGTGCAGTCACTTCCCACTTCCCAGCTATGCCATCACCTCCCAGCTGTGCCACCATCCCCAGCCGTGCATCACCTCCTGGCTGTGACACACAAACACCCCCCACTACACTTCTGCAATCCATCACTGTCTGTAGAGGGTTTCAGAGTGTTGAAACCTGTGGAGGGCAAACAAGCTCCGTGCCCCAACGGCTACTATCCCAGCTGTCTAGTGGGGGCTACTATCCCAGTTGTCCAGTGGAGGCTACTATTCCAGCTGCCCAGTGTGGGCTAGACCCATTTTCTGGGGGCTCTAACAAAGAGGTAAGGTGAGAATATTAAGCCTCCATGCCTTCCCAAAAGAAAGCATGTCCTCTAAAACCTTATTTCCTCCATAGGCAGTTCTGTCTACCAAAGATGAGACCTTACCCAAGCCACCATCCTGCTAGGAAATGCATGCCAGGCCTTCAAAGTCCAATTGAAGTACAACATCTCCTCAAAGGGGCCAGATCTCACAGTGAGAGAAATGTCTTTGTTGTTGTTTTGTTGTATCAAAAGTACCCAGCCTAGCCCGGTGTGGTGGCGCAGGCCTTTAATCCCAGCACTTGGGAGGCAGAGGCAGTCGGATTTCCGAAGTTCGAGGCCAGTCTGGTCTACAAAGTGAGCTCCAGGACAGCCAGGGCTACATAGAGAAACCCTGTCGGGGGGCGGGGGGGGAGTGCCCAGCCTGCTTAAGGGCCAATATGCCATAAATCTCCCCCACCCTATAAAACTTTTATACAAATCTCTTAATCCCACTCATGCCAACATAAAGGATCTACATTCCTGAAACCTGGTGGTTTGGGACATTCACCTCTTCCCCCTTTCCATCATTTCCTTTGCGCTGACTCTTTTTAAACTAGCCAGCCTTCAAAGTGTGTGAAGTAGGACCCTAGCCAATGGGAAAAAGACGCTCACCACCTTCATTAGCAAAAAGGCCAAGTGGACTTCCTGCTCCTCCTGCTTGTTAGCACTGCTTAAATTCTGGCACTCCCTTTTTACAAAAAGAAATTTCCTTGCCAAGCTACTTTGTTTATATGTTCCTTTGTGGACACCAAGATTTTTCTTTGTTTCTAACACCAGGTGCTCTGGCCTCACATCAACCACAAAGGGTTGCTAGCTTCTGCAAACGGCTCCTGCCTCCTCCATCAGCAAAGGGGTCAGCAGGCTAAAGCAGCCTATGACTGAGGCCCCAGGACTTCAGAGCAGGGTGGCCCAGGCTCAGGGGAGCAGCCCAACCAGCAGAAGCCTGACTGAAAGACTAACCGTCTTCACTGGGTGCCCTTGGGAGCCTGCTCTGAAACAATGGTCTCAGTGCTAGCTCTGGAATATGATCAGGAATAATTTAAGAGGGCGAGACGGAAAAGGAGAGGAGTGTGCAGGATCACCTCAAACATATGGCTGGAGACTGGCATTCAGTGTTGTGTGTTGGGGTTATGGTACCCTGAGCTAAAGCTCACTCTTTGATGTGGGAATTCTGGGGGAAACATGGTCAATTTAGGGGGCAATGGACTCCAGCCAGCTGCTGCTGCTTCTTCTTCTTCTTCTTTCTCTTCTTCTTCTTCTTCTTCTTCTTCTTCTTCTTCTTCTTCTTCTTCTTCTTCTTCTTCTTCTTCTTCTTCTTCTTCTTCTTCTTCTTCTTCTTCTTCTTCTAGATTTATTTATTATAATGTAAGTACACTGCATCTGTCTTCAGACACTCCAGAAGAGGGAGTCAGATCTTGTTAGGGATTTGTTGTGAGCCACCATGTGGTTGCTGGGATTTGAACTCAGGACCTTCAGAAGAGCAGTTGGTGCTCTTAACTGCTGAGCCATCTCTCCAGCCCCCTCCAGCCATCTTCTTTATAAAATTCCTAGGCTCTTGGCTAGGAGTCTTTGGGTCAATGTACTTGGATAAGTGCACTTCTCACAGTGAATGAATGAATGAATGAATGAATGTGGAATGTCATTCAGGCATCTCCAAGCCTTGGGCAGACCCATTGCTTCTAATTATGTGACCCTGGAGTAGTCACTGTCCCTCTTCGAATCATATTTCTTTTTTTTTTCTTTTTTTTTTTTTTTTTGGTTTTTCGAAACAGGGTTTCTCTGTGTAACCCTGGCCGTCCTGGAACTCACTCTGTAGACCAGGTTGGCCTCGAACTCAGAAATCTGCCTGCTTCTGCCTCCCAAGTTCTGGGATTAAAGGCGTGCGCCACCACTCCCGGCTTCGAATCATATTTCTTCTTCAGTGAGGCAGAATGCTAGTCCTACCTCACAAGAGATAAAAGGTGGGGGCTCTCCAGAAAGTGAGAAGCGCGATACTTGGTCTCTTGGCCCAGCCTATCCACAGGAAGCAGAGCATGGGCACTATGTGGGTGAAGAAGCCACAGAAGGCAGGCTCAGTGCCCAGATTAGAACCACAGGAGTCCTACAGAAACCACATCAGGGCTACCACAGCCCCACCCGCCCACAGGGACTTCCGCTGCTGCCTCTCCCAGGCGAAGGCCTCCACAGACCTGCTCACTGGTGTACTCCTTTGACTGTCAGCAGAGGCTGCTTCCCCACCCCATTCTAAAGGCCCCAGGACTCCTGCTCCTGGGGTTCTGGGCTCCTAGTCCTCTATTACAGGGACAAATCCCAGTGTCACTTGTGACTCTAGGCTAGATCAACAACAGCACATCCTGTATCCCTCCATCTTCAAGTGTGGAACACTTGCAGCAGAATCTCCTTCCAGCTCTTCTCTCTCTGCTTGAGCAAAACCTCCATGGTTGTCTCAGTTGCTCTCTCAGGGAAGGGAAGCACCAACTGGTCATACTGAGACAACCTGACCCTTCCTCCATGTCTGGCACTCTTAGATTAATCCCATGGCCACCTCCTCTTTCCTCTACTGCAAAACCCATGGAGCTCCACCTGCCTCTGCCTCCTATTACTGGAATCAAAGGTGTGTGCTACTATGTCTGGCTTATTTATTGCTCTATTGTATGTGAATGTGTGTGTGTGTGTCTCAGAGTGTCTGCATATGCATCACATGCATGCAGGTTCCTTGGGAGGCTAGAAAGGCATTAGACCATGGCACTGGAGTGACAGGCTGTTGTAATCTGCCCAGTGTTGGTGCTGGAAGCCAAATCCAGGTCCTCTGGAAGAGCAAGTGCTCACAACTGCTGAGTCATCTCTCCAGCCCCTTGGGGGACACTCTGTGCATGGACCGGTTCATCAACTTAGAGGCTTACTTTCCTTCCTTTTTTATCACTTCTCTTTAAGGTTTATTATTTATTTCTGCAATTCGGAGGAACAAATGCAGGGGTCTACACACACTAAACAAGCACTCTGCCGCTCAGCTATACCACAAGCCCTCCTGTCCTGTTTCTGCTGAAATATGAATATGTCCTATACATTGGGCTGTGCTTGCCCCCTCCCCTACTTAGAACACCTAACAATATGTCATGAGAATACTTTTTCTCTGGTTCTCTTTAGACTGAAGTTACAGAAGTTTGTGAGACACCATGTGTGTTCTGGACATTGAACCTGGGTCCTCTGGAAGAGCAGCCAGTGTCTTAAAACATTAAGCCAGACCCCCTTTTAAATATTTGTTTTTCCTTAGGTATATGTTTGTGCCTATGTATAGTTATATACACATGAAAGAAGATTCTCACATAGGCCCAAAGACCTCCAGGAGCTAGAGTTACAGCCAGTCTGGTCTATATAGAGTTCCAGGACATCCAGGACTATACAGAGAAACCCTGTCTTGAAAAACCAAAACCGGCCGGACATGGTGGTGCACGCCTTTAATCCCAGCACTTGGGAGGCAGAGGCAGGCAGATTTCTGAGTTTGAGGCCAGCCTGGTCTACAAAGTGAGTTCCAGGACAGACAGGGCTACACAGAGAAACCCTATCTCAAAAAATAAAATAAAATAAAATAAAATCCCAAAACCAATCAACCAAATAAATGTCTCAATTTAAAAAAAAAAATCACCTTCCTGCCCCTGCATCTCTCCCCCCCCCGCCTCCCCGTGTGTGTGTGTGTGTGTGTGTGTGTGTGTGTGTGTGTGTGTCCGTGTCCGAACGCACATGTCTGTGTCTGTATGTAGATCAGAGGACATAGGCTGGACTTGCTTCTCCTTCCATTACGAGGTTCCCCGGGGACTGGATTTAGGTTGCAGGTTTGGCTCTACATGTTTTACCAGGGGAGCCATGACCCTGGCTCCTTGTTTGATTTTGACATAGTTTCATTCAGTAGCTTAGACTGGCCTAGAGCTCACTACATAGCTAGGGCTGGCTTCAAACAGCAATTCTTCTTTCTTAGCCTCGAAAGGGCTGAGATGACAGGCAGACATCACCATATGGGGCTCTTAGCAAAAACGATGCCAACTGTAGTCAAAAGAATTGACTCAAGCCAGGTGTAGTGGCTCATGCCTTAAAACCTACAAGCAAGAATTTGAGGCCGGGCTGGTTTACAAAGTGAGTGCCAGGCCAGGCATGTGAGAAGTAGCTTCGTTTTGGTTTTAATTTTGTTTTGTTTTTAGACAAAGGTAACCAGTTCACCAAGGGCCAATGTTCTACAAAAATACCTCATCTTGAATCTTTCTTGTACCAGTCGGTTTACCCAATATCTGGACATTCTTGAGACTTGACTCTCCCTCTCCTACCCTTCGCTTTGGGGTCAAATTAATAAAAACCCGAGAGCATCAGGTTGTGAGGCCAAGCTCCCACCCAAGGAGTGAGACACAATCAGTCACTACCCTGTGCTAAAATAAAAACTAAGTGAGCGTCCCACTCGAGCATGTGCTTGCTAGCCCTGTTTGGGTCATAGCACATGATTTTTACAAAAATAAACTGCCTTTCTGGGTTACTTGCTCATTGTGTGTGACACTGGGAACATTTTTTCCCTACTAGGCAGGGCCACATAGTGAGACCCACATAGTGTCTCGGTTACTTGTCTACTGCTGGGACAAAATATGATGACCAAGACCCATCACTATCATGGCAGGAAGCAGGCAGGCCAGGCACTGGTACAGGTAAGAGCTCACATCCTGTCTCACAAGCTTCCTGCTTCCTGTTTAAAAGTCCAACATTCAAAAGTTCTTCTGAGACTCATGACAATCTCTCTCTCTCTCTCTCTCTCTCTCTCTCTCTCTCTCTCTCTCTGTTTTTGTTTTTTTTTCGAGACAGGGTTTCTCTGTATAGCCCTGGCTGTCCTGGAACTCACTTTGTAGACCAGACTGGCCTTGAACCCAGAAATCCACCTGCCTCTGCTTCTGCCTCCCAAGTGCTGGGATTAAAGGCGTGCGCCACCACCACCGGGCTTCATGACAATCTCTTAATTATGATCCCTGTTTTAAAAGAAATACATACTTCCAACATATAATGACAATAATATACATTACAATTCCAAAAGGGAGGAATGGAGATGTGCTGAAGAAACATTGGGCCACAGCAAGGTTGGAACCCTGCAAAGCAAAGTCCTATTGCCCCATGTCTGAAGTCAAACAGATTAGCTGGCTCTTCCCTCCCGCTCTGCTGCATGCAACTCTTCTGTCCTGGGTTGGTTCCACTCCCCGTGTACAGCTGTCCTTGGTAGATGTCTCGGGGCTCTGACTTCACCAACAGCTTAGGATCTCCTGTTGCAGGATGTTTGATCACACTATGAACCCTGAGATTGTGTTATTTACTGGAAAACAAAATCTGTTTCTAGTTGAGTTGAAGCTCAGCCCTTAGCACACACCTTTAATCCCTCTGCCTGGAATACAGACATGCACTTTAATTCCAAGTAATGAAGGTAAAATTAGATGGTAGAAGGAAGCAATCATGTTTGAAAGTGATGTCTAATTGAATGGCAGACAAAGTGGCAGATCAGAGAAAGATTTGGCAGAATAGAATCTGCTCAACTCTCAGGACAGAAAGAGAAGGCTACTAAAGAGAGCAGCAGAGAGAGAAAGAGGAGGGAATTTTACTGGGGGTGGTGGGTGAGTTTTACAGAGACAGGTTGAAGAGAGAACAACCTAGACACAGGTGAAGACAGAAGAAGCCAGAGAATGAGAAGGAGTGAGATTAGAACAGATTGCCAGAGTTAGTTTGAGGCCAAGCAGAGCAATTCAGAAGAAGCCGAGAGCAGCCAGATTGAATCAGTCAGCATGGAGAGGAGTCCGAGCCAGAACAGCTGAGTTGAACCAGCCAGCCAGAGTTCAGAAAGAACTAGAAAGGGGGAGCTTCTTCAGCAGTAAGTCTCAGAGGCTGAAAACATTTTAAGTCTAAACTAGACTGTACAGAGGCTAGAAGCTTGGACTAGGCCGAGGTTAGCAGACAGAGGCAGTAAGCCTTGGAGACAACATTTTCAACAGGAGAATAAAAGTTAACCTTTATAGTTTCCATGCAGTCTAAACTTCACTTCACCTTTACAGATTCATGCAATGGCCTCTGACAGCCTCCATTCAGGGACTCCTCTGCCACACGCCTGGCCTCAATGGCTCTCCGTAACTGCAGAGGAAGATTTCACAACTCCTCTTCTGTATACTTCATAACTCTAAAGCTAGGGCCACATGGATGATGTTCCCAAGTTCAGCTGCCTGCTTGGGATGGAGCCTACCCCTTTCCCTACCATGCCCCCAATTACATTTGCAAAAGCTTTCCTTTGTTGTTGATATTTTAGGGGCAGAAAATTCCTCAGGCCTTTTCCTTTCACAATTTGGAAGCTTAACTGGGTGGGGTCTTGACCTGAGGGCGCCCCTTCTTTACCTTCCATAGAGGATCAGGCCTCTCCTTAATCACCTCAACATTTCAGCCTTGGCTCCAACCTTCAATTTCCTGGTGCTCTTTTTCCTCTTCAAACATCCAATGTACACTTTGTATTTCTTTTTGCCCTAATTGCTCTTTTCCATTGCAGACCTGTATATGAGTGGTTACTAATAACCACAAAACAGAGTTAATATTAGGCTGTCTTAAAACCTCCCCCACTAAGGAAATTAGTGTATTACTTTTCAATTTAGTCTCGGGTAAATTCTCAGGACAAGGGCAGAAGACAGTCACAGTATCTGCCAAAGCATTACAATAACAGCCTCTAGCCCAGTTTGCTAAAACTGTTCCCCTCTAAAGCCCTTTGAGCTGGGCCTCCACAGTTCATGTTGCTCTTAGCACTGTCTTCCAAGTTTCTAGTAGGATGGTCCACTAAACTCTGCTTATAGTGTTCAACCACATTCCTACTCCAAAGTACCAAAGTCTTCCACGCTCCTCAAAAAGCCCCACATGGTCAGGTCTGTCATAGCAATAACCTACTTCCTAGTACCAACTTCTTACTTTTCTATTATGACAAAATACCTTGACCAAGACAACATATTGAATTGAGAGTATAGTGTAGAGTATAGTTAGAGTCCCTTTGGTGGGCAAAGGCATGGTGGCAGGAAGAGCTGAGAGGTCACGTCTTGATCCACAAGCACAAGTCACTAAGCACTAAATGAAAATAGCATGTGGATTTAAACCTCAAAGCCCGCCCCCCCCCCCCCCCCCAGTGACACATCTGCTCCTCCAAGACTACACTGCCTTGTAAAGATTTTTTCTAGTGCAAGAGCATCTTGGCCACGGAGAGCCAAGGCATACCACCAAGTTACACCACACAACAAACCTTATACCAGAGACTTATTTTGGGGAACAGTATGGCTGCCTCAGAATGGGAAGAGAGACGGCAGAGGGTTGGGCAAAGGGGAGGGATTTATAGGAGCATATTCAGGGAGCCGGTGGAAAAGTACAGGGTGGCCTGGAGTACTGTTTGGCTGTCAACGCTGAGTCACCCCATGGGGATTTCCAAGTCTCAGGAGCTCCAGGTCAAGCCAGGGGCAGGGTGTTTTTCTCTTTGCCCTGGTCTCTGACTTGGGGTCAAATCAGGGACAGGGTGTTCATTCCCGGGTTCCTTTTCCCAACAATCTTAATCCTATCCAAACAGTTCTACCAACTGGGGACCAAATATTCAAATATAGGGGATGTCCTCACCACAACCTGTCTTAAAAAATAGAAAGAAGGAAGAAAAAAAGAAAAGAAAAAAGAGAATAAGATTCAATGTTACAATAAGCTTTGGTTCAAGACCTAAGAGCTCAAGAGGCCTGGACCACACATGCCTGTGAAACTAGCACTTAAAAGGACAGGCAGGCAGATTGCTATGTGTTTGAAACCAGTCTGGACTACCTAGTACATTCTCAACCAGGCATGGTTACACAGAAAGACCATGGCCAAAAAAGAAAGAAAGAAAGAAAGAAAGAAAGAAAGAAAGAAAGAAAGAAAGAAAGAAAGAAAGAAAGAAAGAAAGGGAAGAGAAGAAAAGAAAAGAAAAGAAAAGAAATGAAAAAAGAGCTCAAGTGATATATAGTTTGTATCAGCCAGTTATGGCTACTCTGTTGCTGTGTAACAAACACCCCCTCCCCCAAACTCAGCAGCTTAACACAATAGCTATTTAATTTTCTTAGATGCACTGTAGGGGGATGTGATTTACTAGTTAGTCTTGGCTGTTATGTCTGGGTACCTCTGCTTTAGGGAATACTTAAATACAGGCTGTGTGCAAGGCTGTGGATGCATCAATAAATGGATGATGGTGAGGCAGGGGGACATCCTTCTTCAGGAAGAACCTCAAGAAGGCACCTGCTAAGCCAGCATGTTTGTAGTCTCTTCACATCTTCTGTTACTATTCATTGACCAAAGTCAGCCACTTGGCTGAGTCCAACATAGAGGCCAGGAGTCATGAACTATACTCACCCTGAGGCTGTGTTTTTGGCACTCCATTTTATCCACACCATCCAGTTGACTCCCACTCGCTTTTCTTACTAGGGCATTCTAGGGTCCTGGGAGAAGTGAGCCACAGTGGGCTAACTAGGACCTGAATGATCTCTCAGCCTTTTCCATAGCTCAGCCCATCTTGTCAGTAACCTACTGGTGTCCTTAAGGCTTCCGTTGTGTGACAACTTTTCCTGGGGAGATTCAATACACATGTCTACACACCCCGGGTAGGGAATCCATGACAGACCAAAGTATAGATACCACCAAAGTCCAACTTGGTGCACCAATGAGTTTTATTGGGGTTACTTATGGGAATTTGGGTAAGGGGTTACTTACAGAAGCAGCTCAAACACAGCTGCCTCACCAAAGCCCATTCCAGCACCAGTGACAACTCACAGCCTGCAGGCAGCCCAACAGATTGAAAAGTGTCCTTTCCAAGTGACTCTGGTCTAACCCTCTTCCAAGTAGCTAATTTGGTTTGAGACTTAGCAGCTCTGCTTTGCTCTTCTGAGGGGAAATCTCAGCTTTTACTTCTTTCTGTGGCAAGGAGGGAGGGCCTTAGTAAATCTGATCAATTTCAGGAACTTCCTGCAGCATTTTGAGTTGTCTACCTTTCTGCTTAATGAGCTTCTTGACAGAGTGGATTGTTTCAATCTCAGAGGAAATGGCTACACAACCTTTTGATCTTTCACAAATCTGGGCTCTCTCCTTGCTTCCCCTGGCAAGCAGTGAGGACTCTGAGCCTTGGCTCCTTTATTGTGGACTAAGTCTCATAACACTAACTTTAGAAGACCAAGAAGAGGTCTAGTAACGTCACTCCTGTCTGGGAGTGATTGTGAGTGCCAACTCCACTGGATAGAGATATCTAAGAAATTAGCATACTCTTTCAAGTGCCTGTGAAGACATTGCAGATTCTGGGTTAAGCAGTGCTTTAATCTATGGATGGATTCAAATCTTCAATAGAACTTTCAGGAGGAGATAGAACTATGAAAGGAGTGTCATGGTTGGAGGAGGGAGGTCTTTGGGGCCATGTCTTAGGGCTTTACTCTGCTCTGGCTCCTCAGCTTGTCTGCTATGAGATGAATAGTCCTGCTACACCCCACTTTCTACCCCTACATCATAACAGGCCTAGAAACATGGAGTTATTCTACCATGGACTCAAACTAGCCAAAATGCATCTTTCCTCCTTAAAAACGAAATAATAATAATGGCAGAGTCGGACTAGAGAAATGGCTCAGTTTTCCAGTATGGAATAAAGCATTTTCCCAGCCATATGCCTCCAGCACTAGCCAGCTACTAATAAGAATTAATAGTTTGCGATGGCTACACCCAGGATATTTGTGAGAATTTACAGTAGGCCAGCGTCAAGTTCTGGTGAAGCACGGATCTGAACCAAGATCCAAAGGATAGATCAATCACAAGATGAGGAGAACAGATGAGGTCCCGAGTGGATGTGTATTGTTGTCATGAGCACAGCCAGGTAAAGAGTGCCAATATCACCTGGCAATGGTGATGTGCCCCTTTAATCTCAGCACTCGGGAGCCAGAAGCAGGTGGATCTCTGAGTTCAAGACCAGTCTGGTCTACAGAGCGAGTTCTAGGACAGCCAGAGCTGTCTCAAAACAATCAAACAAGCAAACCAGCCAAGCAAACAAAGAATGAGTCTGGCTCTCATGGAAACTGCAGTTTTCCTTGGGCCAGGCTCAGGGGAATGGAAATGGCTCTCTCTGGTCTAATATGGATGTTGACTAAGGTTTGACCTTTAGCTAAAAACAGTTCTTGCACAAAGCACTGGCCATAGCTTCCTGCTTCATACGACTGTATCGTCACTCCCACACACCCTCAGATTGCTATCCTACAGAGAGAGACACCCTGAGATTAGCTAACCTGCCTTCTTGATGATATATATATATTCACTCAGCATCCAGACTGCGGCCTGTGCATTTCCATCCGAGTACATAGCCCACTCAACACAGCTTTACCCGACCATGTCAGTCTTGCCTTATAACCTTTTACTCCCAGTCAGGTTTCCAGGACCCAGCCAAGCCCTAGAAAAGTTGCTGCCGGTAGGCAGCTACACCAGCCAGAGGCAAAGAGAAATCAGCCTGCTTGTGTGGGAGGCTGGTGAGGCGGGCTTCCCTGGGTTTTAAGACCAGCTCTTTCCACTGTGTCTCTGAGGCTTTTTTTTTCTCTAATTGAGGTGGAACATCCTACACCTTCTTGACAAGCCTTTTCTCCAGCTTTGCCTGGTTTTGTTCCTACCACACTGAGCCCTGGGCAGCTCTGCTTTTGTTCATCCTTTCCAGTTACAGTGACATAGACAGACTAAGGACAAGAACAGGCTAGTGCTATCCCTTATCAGGTTCTTTTCAATGTTATTGTGTTCTGTGTCTCATAATCTCCAGGATGATGATGATGATGACGACGACGATGATGATATAAAAGACTATCGTCAATCCACTGAGAGGATATGGAAGGGGGATGGTCCTCAGCCTAACAGTATCCAGTATCTCACTAGTAATTCTGGCATCATAGTTTAGTGGGGTTTTCTTAGTTAAGTTCTGCTGGGTCTTTTTTTTTTTTTTTTTTTTTTGGTTTTTTCGAGGCAGGGTTTCTCTGTGTAGCCCTGGCTGTCCTGGAACTTACTCTGTAGACCAGGCTGGCCCTGAACTCAGAAATCTGCCTGCCTCTGCCTCCCAAGTGCTGGGATTAAAGGTATGTGCCACCATGCCCGGCTCTGCTGGATCTTTTAACACCAATTTGGTGATGTCCTACTATGTGCAGGAGTTACAGACAGTCGTGAGTCATCTGATATGGGTGCTCAGGTCCCCAGCAAGAGCAGTATGCATTGTTCTTAACCATTGATCCATTCCTTCAGTAATCCAGCCCACCCCCACCCCCAAAAAAATGTTTTGATTGTCTTGTGTTTTACCTCGACACTTAAAAGGCTACAAAGTTTAAGTGTGTGTACAGGTCATGTTAATTTGAGTCATTCTCCTATGTATGTACCTTGGATTTAGCCTTCTTTACAAATATGGCAATGCAGAAAGCTGGCCTCAAGCCAAGCAATGGCCGTCTTCATCAGACCAGCTGTGCCTGCCAGGATAACTGGCTGCTGCCCAGAAGGATAGAACTGGAAAGCATAAGCAGGTTACAAAGGTCTGAGCAAGTCAAATACAGTATATAAAAGATGAGACTTTGTATATGTGATGCTAAACTTTCTAAGGTCAAAGTTCAATACATTGACGTCAAACTTTATTTAACCCAATGGGGTTGTTGGTTTGTGCTTCAAACAATTACAAGGACAAAAATGTGCGGCCAGTCAAAGTTTACTTTAACCTGTTTGTTTGATTGGCCTCAGTTTTATCTAAATATTACACAGCATTGAATGGCACCAGTGTGGTATAACCCACACTCTCGATGTTCACTAAGCAGATATAGAAGCTGACACTAACGTCATCAGAAGAATTTAAAAAGGGACCAGATCTTGTCCCTTGGCTTTTCCAAGGTTAGCTAGGTTCCAGGGGACTATTGGGTATCTCTTTAAAAAATGCCCTGTAACTGCGGGGAGTCACTTGTTTTCTTTTTCTCAGAAGTTATGGAGACCCCACCCACCGAACTCTTACCAGCGTTCATTCTACAGAGAGGAAAGTGGATACAAAGAAAAGATTTTCCTCACTGCATCCAAATGAAACCATGGTCAAGCAAGGCATTTGATCTATCATCACATAAAGGGAACAGCAGGTCAAAGGAGAGAGAAAGTGGCCAGAGGCTCCTCTCAGGCCAAGTGACCCCAGAGAACTAGATTCTCAACTGGCTTTTACAGTACCAAAAAGTACCAGCTTTGTCCCTGCAAGTCTCTAACACGCATTAGGCAAGTATAACCAAAGACAAGTGCTATATTTCTCCAGCAGTCCAAGGGATCAGATGCCCCAGACATTAGGCTTTTACCCATGTTAGATGCTATTTTGACAACTATTTCTCACTAGTGGTTTCCTTCTTGATAAGAAAAATGCTGCCCAGATGTAAGACTTCAGGTCTTGGTTCACTGCAACTCCTACCTACTTCCAAGAGAGACAGGCCCACTATTGTTTTGATGTAAAAATTAAGTGATGGCCACATTTCCTTTCTCTCTCTCCCTAGAAACCTTCAGAAATGGATACCACACTGATTTTAGCCACTCCAATGGTTATCAGAGTGCCTGAGAGCAGATCGGACTCGGAGGCCAAAGGAAAAAGGAGGAGGGGTAAGTAGACTGATAATCTTGTGAGCCCATCCCGAGAGTCTATAGACTTTGATTGGGGCATTCTCTTGCCCGTAAGATGTACTTATGCAGTATCGGCACAAACGTTATAGGAAAAACCATCCCTTTCTTATTGGACTTGAAGCCCACCCCATGAGATGGAACCCATAGGTGACATTGCTAAAGTAGCCAAGAACCTGAGACTAGATAAATCATAGGCCTAGGGGAAAACCCAATACAACAGGTTCCTGCTAAAGGAACTGTGTTAGTGAGGGTTTCTATTGCTGTGATGAAACACCATGGCCAAAAAGCAAGTTGGGAAGGAAAGGGTTTATTTGGCTTATACTTCCATATCATTGTTCATCACCAAAGGAAGTCAGAACAGGAACTCAAACCGGGAAGGAACCTGGGGGCAGAAACTGATACAGAGGCCATTGAGGAGAGCTGCTCCCTGGCTTGCTTCTCATGGCTTGCTCAGCCTGCTCTCTTATAGAACTTAGTCCAGGGATGGTACCACCTACAATGTGCTATGCCTTCTCCCTACTGCTAACTAATTAAGAAAATGCCTTGCAGCTGGATTTTGTTGTTGTTGTTGTTGTTTTTTGTTTTTTCGAGACAGGGTTTCTCTGTATAGCCTGAAACTTACTCTGTAGACCAGGCTGGCCTCGAACTCAGAAATCCGCCTGCCTCTGCCTCCCAGGTGCTGGGATTAAAGGGCAGCTGGATCTTACAGAGGCATTTTCTCAATTGAAGTTCCCTCCTTTCAGATGACTCTAGCTTGAGTCCTTAACAGAAAGGACAGGAACGTAGCAATACAATGACTCCTAGTGACATACTGCTATACCCACAATTCAGCGTCTTACCCAGCCCTCCTCGGGGAAGCTTCTCCTTGCAGTAGATGGGAACTAACACAGACAGCCATAAACGAGACAGGATGCAGGGAGGGAGAGATTTTGGAGCATTCAGTCCTAAATGGGATGTGCTCTCAAACCTTCCCCCACCCACAGGCTCAGGGAGCCTTGCAAAAGAGGTGGGAAGACTGTAAGAGACGGAAGAGGTAGAGGACCAGGGAAGCAGTATCATCAGGATACAACAGAACTGACACATACGAACACACAGAGAACTCTTACACAGGAAATCCAGAAGGAAGGGGCAGGGCCCCGAGGAGGAAAAGATCACTGCTCCAGGCCATCAAATTCCTAAAACAGAGCAGTGGGCCTTTGTGTAAACAAAGGTTTTATAGGGTGCTGTGATCAAGACATAAAAGATGGGGAGATAAAACAATTCACGCCCTTTGTCCTAGATACAAGTTTTACAATACTTGACAGAAAAGACACATGTATTTTTTTTCTTCCTATATGGATGAACGATAGAAGCTGTACTGGCTGCCAGGCATGCAGCCTGGACTAGGTAACGGCACACACACACATACCATACACACCTTTTTTTTTCCAAAAAGAAATGCCTTGTCAGGTTAATTTTGCTTTGTTTGGGTGCTCCTTTGTGCGATATCAAGAATATTCTTTTCCAACAATGAGATGGGAGAGAATCATGGGGAGGCATCCCGGTGTATGTGTGTGTGTGTGTGATGGGACAGCATGTCACAGCAGCAGCAGCATGACTGGGCCATGGGATTCGGGAGCAGTATGAACACATTAGGAAAGTCAGCTTAAGGTGGCCAGGTAGCAGTGGCCCAAGACTCTTGCCACCAAGCTAGATGACATAAGTCTGAATTCAGGCACCCACATGGTGGAATGAGGACTGACTCCTTCAAATGGGCTCCTGACCTCCACACATGTACCACAACGGTGTGGACACACACACACACCATTTAGTTATATATACACACACAAGTAAAATGTTAATTTAAAGGTAAGAATGCTAGCTTAAAATAAAAGGGTAAAAGAGCTGCCAAGGCAGGACACTGAAGAGGGAAGAGCTGAGGGGAGAGAGAGTGTGGGTGTGAGCCCTGTCAGGGAGATAGAAGCTGAGAGAGCTAGCGTGACAAGCAGAATCTACCTAGGGCAAGGAGCCTGGTCCTAGCTCAGAACCAATTTAGGAGTGGGTAGTGAACAGTAGAGATAGCAAAGTACAAATTCCCCTCGAATTCCTAGGCGCAGAGCAGCAGACTCTCAGGAGACAGACTTGTCTGGCCTTAAAGCAACAGGCCTATGATCAACTGAGTAGCAGTCCCGTAGACCTCCTGAGGTCTGTGGCAACAGTCTCCTCATCCTGTGACCACCCCTCCCCTCCACCTTTCTCTCTGGGCTTCAGCCTGGCAGTCCCCAATTGCCCTGCCCAATTCCTCTTTGCATCTTTCTGAACCCATTTCTGCTCTCATAAACGGGGACCATTTGTCTAACAGCTGTTCCCGGAGTGACTGCTATGAGCTGCTCTGTCCCCACCTAACATCTGACTCAGATGCTAAGGGCTACAAGCAAATGCGTAGTACCAGGTCTTGGCCCTGGGCAAGCGGTTGCAGGAGCGATGGACCATCCGCGCGCGGGGATGGGGTGGGGGTGGGGATCCGGAGAGGCGAGAACATCAGCCTCATGCCCGTGGTGGGGACACCCTGTACAGCACTGTCCAGAGCTGCCTCCTGCCCCTGTGAGACTCGGCTCCTTTGAGGTTTCCCTCCTCCCACTGGCTTTGCAGGCTTGCCTGACCACACTAACTCTGGAGTGGCTTCAGTCAGGCTCGAGGCTCTCAGAAGAATTGCTGAGATTCCTGCCACATCATTCCCAGACTTCTCCCCCATTCCACTCCTGCCATTGCCATTCTGGAAACAAGCTCCCTCCCCGCTTTCCACTCACCCCTTGCTCAGTAGGCTTAGCACCGCGAAACTCCACTGGCCAATCGCTATCACCCCCCCCCACCCCCCCCCCCCCCCCGCAGGATCTGTAACTTTCCCGGCTGTACATCTGGTGACTTCAGAAAGGAGCCTGGATCCGCTCCTTCTAGCTGCCTCTGTCTTCACTCTGCTCCTGCCCGTCTCTGCCTGTTAGAGGAGCATGCAGGGGCCTGGCTGTGATCCTTATCCCTGCTCAGGACAAGGTCCCTGCTCACAGTCACAGCCACTTTAGGGGTTGATCAGGGTTTACCCAGCCTGACGCTTCTGGAGTGCAGAAGGCCTTGTTGTTATTGTTGTTTGTTTGTTTGTTGCTTTTCTGAGAAAGGGCCTTGCTATGCAGCCCATGCTCAGCCTCCTGCCTCAGTTTCCCTCGGTGCTGGGATTACAGGCATGTGGGGCCACTCTTAGTAACAATGCCGTGCTTTAAGCAAAAAGAACACAACCCGAATACAAAACAAGACAAGCTGCCAAGGAGGTGAGGTCAGAGGGGAAGCCTGAGGGGAAGACAGTCTAAGCCACTGCAATGGAAAGAGTGTGTAGACACCAGCAGACAGGCTCAATGGGACATTCCTGAAGCCCAGCACTCCAGCAACCCAGAGGCCCACATGAGGGTCATGAGTTCTAGGGCAACATGGGCTTTGTAGTCAGAACCTGTCCCTACCCTCCCGTCAAAAAGCTCACAGGTATTCAGGACGTACCACAAAAATAAGAGTCAAAAGAGATTTGCTTGTCTTATGTAACCACTTGGCAAATGGCTTGGCAGTGGTGAGGGAAATCCACTCTTTAGGGCCTCACAGCCGGTCCACAGGAGTGTGTGTGGGCATGGGCATAAGTGATTTGCTAGAATGTTCCCCACTGTTGATAATAGTTCCAGAGTGGCACACAATGGAGGAAGGCGGAGCCTCTGACCTGGCCTTCTGTCTCCTACCTCCTTCTGGCTGGGAACGCTGCAGATGTGGAGTCAACTGGCCTCTGTGCTTCAGTTTCTTCTGGTGTTGGCGAGGAATGAGTTACCAGGCCTGAAACCTGCTTCTACAAGTTCTCAGTGAACCCCAGCTCTGACCACTGCCTCTACATCACCCACTTCTCTCAAAGCGGGGTCTCTTCAAACAGACCCTGACACAGGAATTGGGGTGCAAGGAGTTTTTTGGGTTTCTTTGTTTTGTTTTTCAGAGGTAACCCTAGGAAGCCAGTGGAGACCAAGGGATGCCAGGCAGAAGGGAGCTGAACACCGAGGAGGAGCTAGTCTCTGCTATCAGCCTGGCACTGAAGATCAATGCTCAGGACTGCCCCCAGCACTAGAGTGTAGGACTCCCCCACACCCCCAATCTTTGCTTTTTTATTTGGGCTGAGTACTACTACTGTGCAGAGGAAACTGTGCCGAATGCCATAAAGCAGGATGGGACACTCAAGTTAAGTTAGGAAACAGTGAATAGTTTGTTTTTGTTTTTTTTAACGAGTAGGAACATTCCAGACATTGGGTACATACTTACGTTAAGGAACTATTCATTGCTAGTGTGAGAATAGGTTTAGCTGGGTTCCTATGCTTTTGAAGTGGGAATGGATAAGACACATTTGTTAGCTGCTGCCTGGAAGATCGTCTGGGACCTTGATCTGGGAGCCTGAGTCCCCACATGGGTGTTTCTGCCTCGTGAGTTGGCATCTCTTTCCAGCAGCTGCTGATTCTCTTGGGGTTTTGTTTGTTTCTTTGTTTGTGGTTGTTTTGTTATTGTTTATTTTTTAGATAGGTTTTCCTGTATCCCAGGCTGATCTCGCTCCACCTATGTGGCCCAGGATGAAATCCTGGCCCACCCTGCCTCTACTGACCAATTGCTGCGACTGTGTCTGCCGATGTGCCCGGATCGTGCCCGGATCTCCTGGGGCACTCATAGGTTCTTAGTCCTCTACGCAGCCACAAGCACGGCCAGCAGAGATTCTAGGAGCAGAATAACTAGCTTCACTTCCTGTGGAATCTGGACCTGGAATGTCTCCCAAAGGCCATGTGTGAAAAGTCCCCAGACTACAGTGCTATTTGGTTTGGAACTTTTAGGAAGTGGGCCCATTAGAAGAAAGTTAGGTCATTGGGGCCACACCCTTGAAGAGAATATTGGAGCCTCAGTCCTCTCTTGGGGTGTTTCCCGGCTTCCAGGAGATGAAGTTTTATCCACCACACCTCTGGCTGTGATGTACTATGCTAGTTACAACAGGTCCTTTGAAACTGTGAGTCAAAATTAACCTTTCCTCTTTTTAAGTTCATTTTCTCAGGTTGTTTTGTCACAGTGACCAAAAGCTAACACACTTACTAATTCAGGGATGGTGTTCGTGTGTGTGTGTGTGTGTGTGTGTGTGTGTGTGTGTGTGTGCCCGCCCTGAGGAGGGAGGGGATACTGACGGTGGCCCCATCTTGAGAGTGTCTGGAGCAGAAGGAGAAAGCAGTTCTTATTTGAGGGGTCATTGGGGAACTGGGGATGAAGCCAAAGGTCCCGTGTGTACAAAGCGCATGCTCTACCATGCAGCACACGCTGATCTGGCAATTTCTTCCTAATGCTCGCTCTGTCGGTCTGTTCATTACATCATGGTGTGAGGACAACTTTAATTCTTTCTCAAACACTGCATTGTCTCCTACAGACTCTGTCCCCGTACTGAAATTAATGTACTGGATAGAGAGATTCTGCCTGACCTAGAACTTGCATCAATCTTTCTGCCACCGCCATCTGGATAATGGGGTTACAGGTGGACAAGACTAAATTTTATTTAATTAGCAATTTTTGAACATGTACAGAAATATAAAGTATGAGTCCCTACCACACAGCCACCAGTGTGTTTGTTTGCTTTGTTTTTATTATGCCTTTTTTATCTATCTATCTATCTATCTATCTATCTATCTATCTATCTATCTATCTATCTATCTTTAAGGCAGGGTCTTATGAAGCTCTGGCTGGCCTGTAAATCACTTTGTGGAGCAGGCTGGCCTGGAGCTCAGAAAAAGCTGCCTCTAGTTTCCTAGCTCTGGAATTAAAGGCACAGGCTGCCATGCACAACTACATCTGTCTACATTTCAATGTGAAGAAGGAGGAGGAGGAGGAGGAGGAGGAGGAGGAGGAAGAGGAGGAAGAGGAGGAGAAGGAGGAAGTATTGTAAAAGAAAGAGTAATGGTCTGTGAATTTTTGTTTCATTTTCTGTGTCTCTTTTGTTTTGTTTGAAACACAATATCACTATGAAACCATGGGTTTCCTTACGAGCATCTGAATTAGAATTTAAATTCTGAAGAATTGCCATCTTTGGTTGGGGTGCAGTTCAGTGACAGCGGGTTGACCCCAAACCAAATCAAACCTGCTGTCCGATTGTTTATCCATCTCCTTTAGGAAGAGAGCAAGCTTTCTTTGACTGAGGCCAGGCTCCTTCAGCGTTTGGTCGCGTTCTTGGTTGGCAGTACTTGTTTGTATTGTTACCTCAGTGAGCCTGACCCATCAGAGCTTTTTAAAATACACACATACACATTTTATTTAAATCAGATAATGGGAGAACAATTTGTGAGTTCCTGGGGTGGAAAATTCCCGAGCGCAGGAACCGCAAGGCAGAAGCGCCCCCAGCTGGCCGCTCCTGGCCAACTGCCCTCGCGACCGCGCCCTGTGATGCTGGGGGGTGGGGGCGCTGAGATGGGGGAGGACTGGGGGAGGGGGGTGTCTAGAGAGCTGTGGGGCTGAGATACTGCGGGAACGGGGTTAAGGGATTGTAGAGTCGGGAACTGGGGAACTAGGGAGCAGAGAGACTAGGAGTGACGGCCACCTGTGAGGCTGGGGAGCTGGGCGTGGTGGGTGGGTGGGGGATGGGGAGCTGGGGAAGCTGGGATACCAAAAGCTGGGTCGGGGTGGGTGCTGAGTCCGCAGAGCTGGGGGGGGGGGGCTGGGTCTGAGGGCAAAACTGGAAACTTGGAGATTGAGTTCCGTGGGTTGGACAGTTGGGGGTCTGCACCCTACCCCACCCTGCCTGCAGCTACCACACACACTTTACTTTCTGGTCTCTGTGTGGGTCTCTACATCTGAGGAAACTCAGCCTGGGTGGCCAAATGCCTGCGCTGGGCTGGGTTTTGGTGGTTTGAGCATCCAGAACGGCGGCAGGAGGGAGGCCTAAGGTGCCTGCCGCAAGAGGGCAGAAGGGCGGTGGTGCTGTTTGCACATCGCGGGGAAAGTGCTCGTCCCTGCGCATGCGGCTTCCCACCGCACTCCTACACGTTGAAACTGTCCGTTGTGGACCGAGTAAGGCGCACCCTGGACGCCTGGTTCTTGAGCCTGTGAAGGGATGGGTCTCTCTACTCAGTGAAAGAAACTTAAGGAATTTTTTTACTTAACTGGTACCTGAAGAGGGTGGTGTGATGGTGGAGGATAAACCGATTCGAAGGAGGGTTTGGGCAGAAAGTCAAGAGAGTCAAAAGGCAAAGGGAAAGCGGTGAGTTGGAAGTTGTCTAACGTTTGTACAGCCTTGGCTTCCATTCCCAGAGCTTTTCTTTTTTAAGTGCACTTAGGAAAAAAATCTAGGCTATATTGATGACTTAGAGGAGAATAGACTCAAGAACCTGCCCAAGCGCACTGTGGCAGTGAGAATGCTCTCACGTGCTGGGACACACACACACACACACACACACACACACACACACACACGGATAGGTAGGTAGGTAGATATAGACAGACAGAATGGTAGAATGGGAAAGCCAGGCGTGGTGGTACATGCTTTTCATCCCAGCATTCAGATGGCTGAGGGAAGCAGAACTCACCAGTTTGGCATACATACCCATGCAGAGTGACCCCGTCTCAAACAAACGAACAAACAAACAAACAAACAGAAATAATATGGAGAAAAAAAAATCTGTCCTCACCACCTGCAGGAGGCTCTAGCTTCTGCACCTGCAGACTTTTTCTCAAAACACACTCACATGCACATAAAATACACAAATATTTACCTAAAAATTTAGGGGTGCAAGGATTGTCCCATAGCTTTATTAAAAATGGTTAATAAATAGTGTGTGTGTGTGTGCGCGCGCGCGCGTGTGCACACGTGGAGGATAGAGGTCAATGGGTGTTTTCCTTGGTTACTCTTTTTTTTCAAGATTTATTTTTAATTATGTGTGTCTTCATTTGATTTCTGTCGCTATGATGAAACACCAGGGCCAAAAGCAACCTGGGGAAGAAAGGGCTTATTTGGCTCACATCCCATCATTAAGTCAGGGCAGGCATTCAAGGTGGAAACCTGGAGACAAGAACTGAGGCAGAGACCAGGGAGGAGAGCTGCTTACAGGATTGTTCCCCATGGTCCTTTTGCCCCTACGACCACTAGCCTAGGGGTAGCACTGCTCACAGTGGCTGGGCCTTCCCACATCAGTCATTAATTAAGAATATGTCTCGGGCCGGGTGCGGTGGCATACACCTTTAATCCCAGCACTCTGGAGGCAGAGGCTGGAGGATCAGATATTGAAGGCCATCCTTGGAAGTTCAAGGCCATCTTGAACTTTCATGGACTACAGGAAACCCTGTCTTTAAAAAAAAAGAAAAGCTGGGCGTGGTGGAGCACGCCTTTAATCCCAGCACACGGGAGGCAGAGGCAGGTGGATTTCTGAATTCAGGGCCAGCCTGGTCTACAGAGTGAGTTCCAGGACAGCCAGGGCTACACAGAGAAACCCTGTCTCGAAAAAAAAAAAAAAAAAACCTTAAAAACAAAAACAAAAACAAAAACTATGCCTCCATAGACATTCCTACAGGCCAGTCTGATGGAGGCATTTTCTCAGTTGCTGTTCCCTCTTCTCAGATGACTCTAGCTTGTCGCAGAAAAACTCACCAGCATAGTGTATGTGGTTGTGTGTCTGCAACTGATCTTTTAAAATAAATTTGTTTTTGTTGTTGGTTCTGTTTTAAGACAGGGGCTGGAGATATGGCTAAGGGATTAAGCAGGCCTGGATTCTCACGCACACACTGTGGCTCCTAACCACCTGTAACTCCAGTTTCAAGGGGCCCAATACCCTCTTCTGGCTTTTGTAGGCACCAGGTATGTTTGTGGTACACATATATATGTGCAGGCAAACACTCATACACACAAAACCATCTAGAATCTTTAAAAAAAAACCCAAAAACAAAAACAAAAAAAATAATGCAAAGTGGTTCCTGCGGACATGTGAGGACGAGAGTGTGAATCCAAGCAGCTGTGTAAGAGCTGGAGGGTGCTGGAGAGATGGCGCAGCACTCAAGTGCACTTTCTGTTCTTACAGAGGACCCAAGGTCAGTTCCCAGCATCCACATGGCAACTCCCACCCAGTAACTCCATTTCTAGGAGATCCATTGCTTCTTCTGATCTGCATGGGTTCCTGCATGCACACGGTGGACATACACATATAACAAATGAACTACCTACCTAACTAAATATTTTTAAAAGTCCAAAGTGGTGGTTTGTGTCTGTAACCTCAGAGCTGGGAGATGCAAAGAACCCCAGTACTTGCTAGACAGCTGGTCTAGCAGAAACCGAGAACTTAGGGTTCAATGGGAAAACTTATCTCAAAAAGTAAGGTGGGGAGTTACAGAGGAAGACACTGGACTTGAACTGCTGGCTTCCAGGTGTGCACATACATGTACATACTTATATATCACACACATACATGCACACATACGGGGAGTCTCTACAACCTTCGTGGGCAGCAGGGTGACAAGCTACAGGAGGTAAGAAGGAAGTTTGTCACCACACAACTCAGTAGGCAGTGTTGGCTCAAACTTCAGGAGTCTGACACCGAGTTGTGTTGTTTTTTTAAAACAAAATCCCAAACATTCGATTTACAAATTGAAGACTCAGGAGTCAGATACTGTGGTGAAAGCTTACTAGCTCAGAGGGGCAGAGAAAGCACCCAGCACTCTCCTACTTCACCACAGTCCCAGAAGGAAAAAGCTCTTCCTCTCTGCACTGTCTTAAACACCCTTCAACCTAAAGACCCCCATCTATACATAAGTTTAAGCATAAACGAGAATAGAAAACGATCCTTTTGATGAACTCTTAACTGGGTTGTCTTATGTTCAGCTGCTTGCTCTGCATTTTGACCTATCCTTGATTCTTTTTAGCTCTTGTTTACAGGAAGGTCTTAGGTTAAAGGTGTGTGCTAGGGCTGAGCCACACCACAACAAGAAACCGTTTTTTTTCCAGTTCACAATTTTCAGGTTCACAATGTGAACAAATATTCTGCAACAGAATGGTTTATTTTAGGCATATTTAAACAAAGCACAGCAACATTGTGAAGACTATCCCTTCAATGATTAATTCACTTACACCTGCTCAACAACGCATACCTAAGTCTCTCTGGGGACCGCAGTAAGTTAAATGTAGATGGAACTACATTGAAACCCTTTGTAAAGAGCATGTGGTACCTTCCATAAAAATAGGTTGTATACATTGACTGAGAAAAGCAAGCTTATGGGAGGGGAGAGGTAAATGGAGGTTTGCTACTGGAAATTCTCCAGCCACACAGATCGTGAGTGCTCAAAGGTTACCAGGCTCAAAACAGGTCAGCTCCAACCTTCTGGGTGGAAAATGGGTTTTGCATCTCTTCCCTTGAAGGAACAAGCATTCTCCTAGTGTATGTCTATAAGCACAAAGACCTTGGTGCCCCACCCCTAAAATCTAAAACTCTTAGAAAATACACAGAAAAAAGAAAGAAAGAAAAAAAGCACAGAAACCTCCAAACCAGTTATTTTCTTATTATATGATAACAATTGATATTCAGAAAAGGAGGGGTCTTGTGAGCCCTGCCGCCCAGGAGAGACTATCATTTGGCCTGATCTCTGTGTGTCTCACACCTGTCCTGCTTCAGTGTGGTGCTATGATCCTGTCAAACCTGGAGGAAAGAGCTACAGTAAATGTTTATATGTGCTGTGAGTGACCGCCAAGCACACACCCTCCTGAGGTGCTCAGTGGTGCCCCTTTGCAAAAGGCCTGCCTCAGCTGGGCCTGGTGACTACGACATCCTCTCTTGGATCGATGGAAGGGTCACAAGCTCCTCACCTGAGTATCCAGCCACACCCTACCACCTGTTGTATGTAACTCAGTCGCACATCGCCTCAGGGAGAGGCTGGAGTATACAGGCTGAGCCAACTCTAGGAGAAGCAGGGCTTCATTCTTGTAGATAAAAGGAGGACCTCGTCCCTGTTGGGTAAGGCTTCCCATGTGCTGCCTGTTGGGGGAGCAGCACCCACACCCCTGTAAATAACCCTTCACCTATGCTCTGTAAGGAACCCCAATAATTCCCAAGAGTGAACTCTGATGGAATCGTGCCTCAGATTGTCATTGGCACCTTATGAGAAGGGGTAGATGTTGTTTATGTCTTCCACTGGAAAAGAATTTAGCAACGATCTGTTACTGTTAAATAAAGTTATGGTTTATATTAGACCTCTTTCCTGCAGTACGTTCTGCAGAGGGGTGCAGAGGGACAGGCGTCCATCCCTGCAATCGGCCACACAGGAATTCTACTGCCATACACATCAAAGCCTGTTCCTCCTCCCTCTAACCTCTGGTGGCCACTGATCTTTTAAAATACAGACGTACTTCTATTTTTATTTGAAACACAGAAATTGTGTATACTTCTGAGGAGTTGTGTGGCATTTAATGCATGTTCACGCGTGAGTTCACGTGTGAGTTCACGTGTGAGTTCACGTGTGAGTATGGATCAGATGACCGCTGATCTTGTTACCATCCCTGGATTCTCATCTTTCTCAGAATATTCTGTTGTTGGAATCATCCGGTCTACAGCCTTTTAGGACCGTTTCTTCTTTCATGTGGCGATATGCGCATCAGCCTTCTGTCTCCTCCTGGTATGCTGGCTCACTTCTCTTTAGCACTGAATAATTCCTATTGTTTGGCTGTACCAGATTTTTTTAACTTATGCTCTTCCCAGGGGACATCTTGGTCGTTCCCTCGTTTGGCAAATGTGGACGTAGCTGCTATAAACGTCCATGTTGCAGGTTCTTGTGTGGGCATACATTTTCAGTGTGGACATACATTTTCAGCTCATTTGGGCAGATACCAAGGGCTGAGCTTGCTGAACCATATGGTAAGGGTGTGTTTAGTTCTGTGAGGATCTGCCTGACTTCGTGTGGACTGCCACAGCAAACCCACTGGGCAGGTTAAACAACAGACAGTGTTTCTCACAGTTCTGGGTTCTAGCTTTCCAAAGCCAAGGGACTAGCAAAGCAGGTTTCATGCTAATTCTTTTCTTTTGGTTTAGAGATGACTGCCTGATCCACTCATCCTCCCATGGAGGAGAGAGGGCAAGGGAGGCACAGGACAAGGGATGGGGAGAGGAGAGAGGGGACCTGGTCCTATTGTTCCCATGACTTTCTTTTACCTTTATCGACTCCATAAAGCCTCTCTCTCCCGAAACAGCGGGAAGAGCTTCAGCAGGCTAATCCGAAGGACACAGAAACATTCCGTCTAGCTGTGTGAAACTGTCCTCCGAAGTGCTTTCAGCATCTTGCAGAGTCAGACCCCCCAACAAAGACTTCCGTGGTTCCACGTCCTCCTCAGCACTGGGCTCAGTGCTCCCCCATGTTTTGGGTTTCATGTCTCCTCCATATACTCTTTTTTTCTCCTGTTTGTTTGCTTGAAATTCTTTTTTTTTTTAAGATTTATTTATTTATTATATGTAAGTACACTGTAGTTGTCTTCAGACGCACCAGAAGAGGGCGTCAGATCTCATTACGGATGGTTGTGAGCCACCATGTGGTTGCTGGGATTTGAACTCAGGACCTTTGGAAGAGCAATCTGTGCTCTTAACCGCTGAGCCATCTCTCCAGCCCCCAATGCAGGCTTTTAAACATATGCACCATGGTCTTAAGCTAAGCATGACAGGGAAAAAAAAAAAAACCACGAACAAACAGCCCTTATCTGAAATTCTAAGTTAATACATTCTTATTTTCTTATTTTGTTGCATCTTTTTTGCTAGGCTTGGCATTCTGCCCCAGAGCCTTGGCCTCTGCAGTTGGGAGGGTTGGGAATAGAAGGTAGCCCACAGGGGAAGGCATGGAGTAGGAACTACAAGCACAGCTCACCCACTCAAGAATGAGTCTTTGTTGTTCTTGCTTTGGGAGAGTCTTGCTATGTATCTCGGGCTAGCATGGTAATTGTTATATAGACTAGGCTGGCCTGGAACTCAGAGATCTGCCTACCTCTGCCTTCAGAGTGCTGGAATCAAAAGCATACTTCATCATAACCTGCTAATGTATTTTTTAAAAAGATAGTTTGTATTCAGTATGCGTGTGTGTGTGTGTGTGTGTGTGTGTGTGTGTGTGTGTGTGTGTGTGTGTATTCACATATGTAGGTGCCCACAAAGGCCAGAAGAGGGCACCAAATCCCCTGGAGTTACAGATGGTTGTGAGCCTACTGATAGTTCTCACTCAGCTGCTAAGAGCTATGGATATGGTGGTGGGGTTCAAACAAAGAGGTACTTACTCCTCTCCCCTAGTTTAAGTTGGGCTGGTCTGCAAACCAGACTTGAATAATCTAGCAGACAAGTGTAAGATAACAACAGGATTTCATTCTCCTGGTAGGTCATCTATTACCTTGGCTCTTTACATTGCTCTGTCATTAAAAACATCAAAATAATGAACAAACATACTGTCTTAGTCAGGGTGTCTATTGCTGTGTTGAAACACCATGACTATACTTCCATACTGCTGTTCATTATTGAAGGAAGTCAGAACAGGAACATGGCAGAAACATGGAGGCAGGAGGCCATGGAGGAGTGCTGCTTACTAACTTGCTCCTCGTGGCTTGCTCAGCCTGCTTTCTAAGTGGAGGCATCCTCTCTCTCTCTCTCTCTCTCTCTCTCTCTCTCTCTCTCTCTCTCCCTGTCTGTCTGTCTGTCCGTCTGTCTGTCTGTCTGTCTGTCTTTTTCTTTAGAATTATTTATTATTTTATGTATGTGAGTACATTGTCACTCTCTTCCGACACACCAGAAGGGGGCATCAGATCCCATTGCAAATGGTTGTAAGATACCATGTGGTTGCTGGGAGTTGAGTTCAGGAACTCTGGGAGAGCAGTCTGTGCTCTTAACTGCTGAACCATCTCTCCAGCCCCATGGAGGCATTTTCTTAGTTGAGGTTCCTCTCAAACGATGTTAGCTCGTGTGAAGTTGACATAAAACTAGCACACACATCCATAGGGCAGTGCCCAGCCCTGCTCCCAGTATCACTGAGGACCTGCTCCTGGCCTGGCTCATGTGAAGGGCTGTATTTCTTGTATTATTTAAAGCTGTCCCTTGGACTAGATCAACCCCAAAGAGCACTAGGTTTCCAGTTTGGAGCCAGGGATTCATGTGACCACCCTAGGCTTCTGCTCTACACACTTCTACGTGGGCATCAGATTGCAGGATAGAGGGACAAAGTGTCTGTGGCACCAGAAAGGAAGTCACTCCGCAGCCCTGACACTACTGCATATGACAGGAATTTAAAGTAATACCTTCCCTCTTTTGGACAGGGTCTGGGTTATGTAGCCCAGGATGGTCTCAAATTCACAATTTCCCCTGCCTCAGCCTTCCAGGTTCTGTGATTATAAGACCCACCACCACAACTGCCTATTCAGCTGTCTTTAGCTTATGGGGTCCAGTGTGACACTAATACACTCTGAGCCACAAACAGTAATTCAGCTTACACCACCTCGAAAATAAAAGAGTTCAAACAAGTTTGTTTCATTTAAATTAAGAGCATAAACAGAATAAACCCTATGTTTTAGATTTTGCTTCACTTTGCCACCACAAGAGATAGGAGTTCCTGTGGTGGTTTGAATGTGAACATTCTCCAAAGGCACTTGTATTTCAGCACACGGTCCCCAGGGGGTGGAGCTATTTGGGAGATGTGACCTTGTTGAAGGAAGCATGTCACCGGAGGCACACCTTTGAGAGTTCGAAGATTCCCATCATTTCTTGTTGCTCTAAAGGCTCCATGCTTGTGGTTCAGGTTGTGAACTCTCAGGATCCTTGTTCCAGTCCCTGTGCCTGCCTGCTACTGTGATGGTGGTGAACACTTATCTCTGTGGAATTGGAAGTCTAAACAAACCTTTCCTTCTATAGGTTGCTTGATCACAGTGTCTTATCACAGCAATTGGAAAATAACTGATACAGGCTGGAGAGATGGCTCAGCGGTTATGAGCACTGGCTGCTCTTCCAGAGGTCCCGAGTTGGAATCCCAATACCAACATGGCAGCTCTCAGTTGTCTGTAACTCCAGTACCAGAGGATCTGGCATCCTTTTAGACATGCAGGCAGAACACCAATATACATAACAGTAAGTGAGTATTTAAAGAAAGAAGAAAGAAAAGTAACTACTTCAATTCTTTAAGTGAAAAACACACTTTGGGTTTCTATTATTTTAATCACAGGTAGTTAGGCTGGTAAGGACCTATGTTTCCTGAGCCTTCCCCTTCCCTTCTGCTGGTGAGCCAATTGTGTCAGATTATGAACTCGAGTTCCCACCACTTTGATGAATGACATCACCACTTCCATCAGGAGTCAAAGAGCCATGTTGGCGCCCATGTCCTGCTACTCTGATTCAGGTCCTGACACACTCATTTTTAAAAACAAATGACATTGCCAAGATTTTTTTCTGTTTGCGTGCATTCTTTTGTTTGCCGTGGGATTATTTCTAAAACTTGGTTGCTGTGAGTTGTAGCACAAGCTTGTACATCCTAGCCATGGAGAGGTAGAGCCAAGAGAATCAATGGGCTCTGAGCCAGCTTGAACTATATGAGAGCCCATTGCAAACAAACAGGCAAACAAAGTTGGGTGTCTTTAAGGAATCCCTCTATGGTTGAGACACACTTCAGCAACGCCTTGAAGTGTTTCGGGGTTTTTTTTGAAAACTATTTCAAATTTAGATTATTATCATGTCCATGAAACAGAACAAAGCAAAACAAGACTGGCTTTTTACATGGTCTTTACAAATCTAGATGTCTTTCATTTTGGTAATACTACGTTATAAGCACACTGTGTTCTGTGAAAGTAAGTTTTGAGCTTTGGTGTGACTGGCCATGAGTTCAGTACTTGCTCCCAGTCCTGTTAACATGTTTCTGAGCTTTTTGTCTGGATGGCTGAACTGCTTTTTCAAGAAGGTCTGGGGCTAGACTTCATCTTGAGGATGGCAGTCACAGGAGTCACAGACAGGACATCAGGAAAGTAGAAATAATCGACTGGGGGCTGGAGAGATGGATGGTTCAGCGGTTAAGAGCACTGACTGCACTTCCAAAGGTCCTGAGTTCATTTCCCAGCAACCACATGGTGGGTCACAACCATCTGTAATGGGGGTCCGATGCCCTCTTCTACTGTGTCTGAAGACAGCTATGGTATACTCACATAAAATAAATAAATCTAAAAAAGGAAAAAGAAATAATCTGCTGTAGCAAAGGAGCGGCCGTCAGCTTGGCCACCAGTAGAGGGTGCACTTGTATGAGACATGATCTCCTGAGCACCCACACAAACAACTATGATTAAAGAATAATAGCTGTAATGTGTAAGGGAAGGCTCCATGACTCATGTCTTCACCAACTGTGATAAAAGAGAAACTAGCTGTAGGGTGTAAGGGAGGCTCTGGCACCCTCCAATAAGAGCCATGGTGAAGTGGACATTTCTGGTTCCTTTGGAGACTCAGTTGTGTCATGTGATGTTTTTCTGGAAACTGTTTTATGAGAGGATGTTTTGCTGAGGCAGACATAACCCAACAGACAGTGGACGATACTTTGTGGCATTGGTTCACCTTGCCACTCTTTCCTGGTCTCTGTTGGGCTTTGCTGATGCTGGTTTTCAGTGACAACACTGTGTTGTTGGTTCACCTTCTTTTCAATGACTTCATAGAGAGAAACAGACCAAAGAACTTCTTGTGATATTCCAGGGGCTTCTGGCCTCTTCCAGGACTCAGGCCGAATGGCAGAGCCTTGAGTTTTCTTCTGGATGAACTGCCATTGCCGATCTGTGAATGGTGTTTGAGAATGGATTGAGCTAACGCTGCTGATTCCTGTCAACTAAACTGCTGATACCCTGACAACAGAGATTGAAATCTCCCCAAAGAACTATTTCTAAATAGGCCCACATCCCCCTTTGCGCTATAAACCTCTCCTTTCTGCTACCTCTGGTGGGTTGTGGGATAGAAGGGAGGTTAGAACTTTAAGAACCCTTATTAAAGTAGGTTTCGAAAAAAATATAAGCTTACACCAGAATAAAAAATTGATTAGCTATAAGATGTAAGGGGAGCCTTTGTGATACACACTGAATTAACCAACTATGATAAAAGAGCAAGGGGCTATAAGAGTAAGGGGATGCACTATGGTACCCCACACAATGAACTACGATAATATGTTAACTATAAGATATAAGAGAAGACCTGGGCCAGGTGGTGCATGCCTTTAGTCCCAGCACAGGGAGGCAGAGGCAGATGGATCTCTGTGAGTTCAAGGCCAGCCTGGACTACATAGCAAATTCCAGGATAGCCAGGGCTATACAGAGAAAAAGAGAGAAAAGCTGGGCAAGGTGGTGGTCTCTGAAGGCCAAGACAGAGGCAGCTAAATTTCTCCAAGTTTTTTACCAGTCAGGGATATATCAGTGGTCTGCATAGTGAGAGTCTGTCTAAAAAAGAGGGGGTAGGCTGGGCATGGAGCTGCACACCTTTAATCCCAGGATTTAGAAGGCAGAGGCAGGTGGATCTCTGTGAGTTCAAGGTTGGCCTGGTCTACAAAAATGAGTTCCAGGATAATCAGGGCTACGTAGAAAGAACATGTCTCAAAACAACAACAATAACAAAATGATAAATAAATACAAAGATGTAAGGGAACTCTGTGGTAATTGCCCCCTCTTCCTGCCTCCCAGGCCCCCATGACCTTGTTCTATGTGAACAAACACACGTCCACCCCAAATAGGGCATCAGTAGCAAAGAACAACAAACAACCACACGAACACACAATCTCACCCGAGTGTAGCTTGGTGATGATTGAATTTAATTGGGGCTGCTTACAGAGGCGTGGGCAAAGAGTAATTTAAAGAAGTGTAGGTGGCTTAAGGGCAGCTATACCACTGAAGAAAAATCTCTCAACAACTGTTAACTACTTTTATAATCCTTGGGGAGGGGTGGAGTAGGATGTTACGAGCCCCTCCCACATCCATGATAGAAAATTAATGTGTCCAGTCTTGTGCAGGTCTGTGGGTAGTCACTGTTGACAGTAGCTGAGGATAAACACTTACTTCCGATGGTAAATGTTTGATGCCCAAGGGCTTAGACAGCTCCACCTTACAGCTCCACTGCCTGCAACATGCGTTTTCTCTTAGGCTGTTTCCACTCCCCATTCGAAGCTCTCCTTGGTAGCTATCTCACAATCCTGACGTCTTCAATATCCCAGGGTATCCGATGCGATCCAAACTTCACTTCCTCGGCTTCATGAAACGATCTCTCAGGGCCTCCGTGCTTGGCCTCAGAGGCTCTCTAAATTGTGGTGGAAGACGCCACAGCCAGTTTACTCTTGTAACCTTCAGGATGCTAAAACCAGAAACACATTGCCAAGATCAGCTGCTGGCTTAGGATAGAGCTCGCTTTCGGATCTTGTTTGCAGCTTTTGTCTGTTGTTGCCTTTTAGGAGCAGGAAGTTGCTCAGGCCTGAACTTTCACGAGTTGGAAGCTTAGCTGGATGGGGTCCTTCCCCGACAGCACCTCTCTTGTATTTCTGCTGATGACAGCTCTTTCCTTAATCTCTTCATCCCTTTTGGCATAAGCCAGGATTCCAACATTCAACTTCCTGGTGCTCTTTTACTCCTCAAACTGTACACTCTGTATTTTTTTTCTGTCTCATTTGCTCTTTTTCATAAGATTGATTACTAACCACAGGCTAGAGTCAATATTAGGCTGCCTTGAAATATCCTCTGACACCGGGCAGTGGTGGCGCACGCCTTTAATCTCAGCACTTGGGAAGCAGAGGCAGGTAGATTTCTGAGTTCGAGGCCAGCCTGGTCTACAAAGTGAGTTCCAGGACAGCCAGGACTACACTGAGAAACCCTGTCTCGAAAAACCAAAAAAAAAAAAAAAAAAAAAAAAAAGATCAAAGAAAAAGAAATATCCTCTGACAAGGAAATGAGACCATTACACTTTAAATTGAGCCTCAGGCAAGTTCTTAGGACAAGGGCAGAAAACCACATTCTCCACTGCCCCCAACCCTGACCCTTGCCAAAATACTGCAAGGATTTTCTCTAGCCTAGTTGCTAATACTGATGCCCACTCAACACTCTCAAGCTGAGTCTCCACAGTCCACATTGCTGTCAGCAATACTATCTTCTTCTTCTTTTTTTAATTAGGTATTTTCCTCATTTACATTTCCAATGCTATCCCAAAAGTCCCCCATACTCCCCCCTCCCCCCCCCCCCCCGCTTTTTGGCCCTGGCGTTCCCCTGTACTGGGGCATATAAAGTTTGCAAGTCCAATGGGCCTCTCTTTCCAGTGATGGCTGACTAGGCCATCTTTTGATACATATGCAGCTAGAGTCGAGAGCTCTGGGGTACTGGTTAGTTCATAATGTTGTTCCACCTATAGGGTTAGCACTACTATCTTCTAAGCCCCTACAAGGATGCTCCTCAGTTCCCACTTAGAGTTTTCAACTGCTTTTCTTTTTTTTAACGACTATTTATTTATTTATTTATTTATTTATTACAGTGTTCTGCCTGCATGCCAGAAGAGGGTGCCAAGATCACATTACAGAAGGTTGTGAGCCACCACGTGGTTGCTGGGAATTGAACTCAAGACCTCTGACAGAGCAGTCAGTTGCGTCCATCTCTCCAGTCTGACAAATTCCTATAAGAATGTGCTTATTTTAGCTCGAAGTACCTGAGTGGGGAGTCACGGACAGCTCAGAGAGTAGTGAGATTGTAACTAAGGTGAGGGCATCTGGGTGGTGGCTGTCTGTTGGAGGAAATCCCAGGGTGGAAGTTTTCTTCCAGGTGGTGTGGAGTGGCAGGTGGCCTTGATGAGTGGGATCTGCTGGGAGTGTGGAGATGCTTCGAGAACCACTGAACATGGAGACAGACAGGACGAGTTGAGAGCAGCACATGGAGGGCAGAGGTGTTAGCCAGCAGGTGCAGAGGCCCCACCTGTAGCTATAACTTTTATTTTCCTGCAGTAATTGTCCTCGATGAGCCTTCCTTCCCTCGTCTGCTAATCTAGGCCAGTCCTGGAGCTTCTTGCCTCCACACAATCTTAAGTAGGCCTAGAATGTTTTCAGCCTCTGAGACTTATTGCTGAATAAACTCACCCTTTCTAGCTTTTTCTGATCTCTGGCTGGCTGATTCAACTCAGTTGTTCTGGCTCAGACTCTTCTCTGACTGATTCAATCTGGCTTCTTTCTCAGCCTCTGACTGAATTGCTCTGCTTGGCCTCAAACTAACTCTGAAACCTGTTCTAATCTTCTGGCTCTTTCTCATTCTCAAGCTTGTTCTCTCTTCAACCTGTCTCTATAAAACTTTCCTGGGAAAACTCCCTTCTCTTTTCTTTCTGCTCTCTCTTTAGTAGCCTTCTCTTCTCTTCTCTTTCTGTTCTCCTGTAAGTTGGGCATCCTAGTCTGCCAAATCTCTCTGATTCATCACTTTGTCTGCCACTCAATTAGACATCACTTTCAAACGCAGCTACTTCCTTCTACAAACTAACTTTACCTTCTTTGTTTGGAATGAAAGGTGTACACTTAAGGGTGTGTCTGTATTCCCACCAGAGGGATTAAAGGTGTGTGCCAAGGGCTAAACCATACCACAACTACAGTGTTTTTTGTTTTTTGTTTTTTTTTAAAGTAAACAGCCTTCTCAGGGTTCACAGGACACCCACCACTGCAGTGGGTATGATGAGAGCTATTTGGTGGCAGCAGCTTGCAGGATATGGCAGGAATACGGGAGGAAATGCAAGGAGAAAGAAGTATATGGCTGCCTGGTTCCAGCACTGGCCTCCCACTTAAGCAGGTAAATTGGATACAGAGAAATGAAGGTGTTGTTAGTCTGCTGATTTTTACATTTAAGAGGCCACAAGGGCAAGAAGACCCAGATCACACCAGCAATTACACAGTTATCTGTGGGACCCCAAAACCTGGAATCCATGGGAGGAGTCAGATAGCAATGAGGGGAGGAGAATGATCTAGAAGCAAAAATAGATACCCCATGAGTTCAACTTTAGATAGAGAGAAAGAGAAAATCCACGAACCAAGCATGCAGGCAGGGGTCTTCACAGTGGTCTACTGTGAGAGAGTGAGAGACCTCGGTAGTCAGAGAACTTTCAATGCCAGGATTGCTGGAATTAGGGGAAAGCTTTAAACAATCAATGAAAGACTTTCTCACGGCCTGGCTTGTGAGGTTATGGAATGCGGGGGCAGACAGGATCAGTCTGAGTGCTGCAGAAGCAGAGGAACGGAAGGACATACCACACATCCCTCCTTGGGACACACAAGAGGGAGCTGCTTAGCCTGAGGCAGTACAGGGAACCAGTCCTTGTTCTCACGAGCCATTAGATGCTTGGATGTCAAGCAGCTAAGGTCCCCATAGGTATCAGGGGCTGGAGGACAATAGTGGAGGGGCAGGGACTACTGAGGGAACTAGGTATGAGGGCAGCAATGTGCAATGCGCCATCACAGGGCCTGAGAGGATGGTGCTCACCTGAGACTTAAGGAAGACTTGCTTAGCAAGGACCCGGAGACTGGCGTGGAGCTTTAGTGGCTTTGCTGAGCCCTTCGGTGGAGTAGGAAAGGCTTTGGAGGATTAAGTGACTTAGGGCAGCATGTAAGAGTGCAGGTAAAGTGTGAGAACCGCCTAGAGATAAGAGAAACGCAAAGCAGAGAAAGAGGTCTGTTTAGATTCTTTGAAATGTGGCAAGATTTGCTTTGAGCCCAAATCCCTACAAGGGAAAAAAGTGGTAGAAAATCTGTGTTAGTGAACTCCTGGAAGGTGTTACAGCCAGAAGAGTGGTTCAAGGAAGGCATCCACAATAAAACAGCCTGAATGCAGAAGCTCAAGCCTGCCCCAGGAGTGGGCAGTCACCCCTCCAGACCAAGCGCATTTCTCCCCTGAGGAAGAATATGCTATGCTTGGAAATGTTTGCCCAGCCAAGACCTCTCCCGGCAGCAAGGTGGGTGGGTTGGAGAGGGAACACCAGCATCTACAGCCACCGTGCCAAGCCTGAGCCTCTCTGACCCAGGGAACCAGTTTGAGCAGCAGCTGTAGCAGGGGACAGCCGGGTCTCTTTTGCCATTAGTCCTGAGTAGGACTGAACTCTCCGAGAGCCCCACCAAGTTTGTAAGGGTAGGGAAATAAAGGGAGGTTCCATGGAGAGAGCTTGAGGGTGTGGAAGTGGGACGGCTCAGAGCGTGCCTGAGTTAGTGGAGGCCAAGTCAGTGCCTCCTGTCCATGCTACTGCACCCAGCAGGGCTCTGTGGAGGGAAGAGCGGATACCAATGCATAAAGTCTGCCCAGCTGTTAGACTTTGCTTACGTTTGAGTTAGAGTCTACTTAGTGAATTTCTGTGATCACCTGACATGGCTCAAAGCAGATGATAACCGACTTTCGTGTGCTTCACCAGAGTTGTCTCCACAGTCTCACTGCTCATTATGGGATGGTGGATCAGGACAGGATCACTGCTCTGCCCATCCTGTGTAGAAAGGTTTTATTGCATAAAGACAGCACAGGGCTAACTCTTGAGTGTTTTGCAGATTTAGAAACTCATTTAAAGACATGTGAATGAACCCAAAGAAACCATCGTGGGACATTCGTTCACAGAGGGGGAGAGGGCCAGGTGCTGCTGTGGAATTCTTGGGAGCTTTAAGGTTGGGTAAGGCACAGTGACACCCACCCAGGTGATGGGGTAAGAAGTCTGCAAAGCCCCATGGCTGTAAATGCTCAAGACTACACAGCCGGAAGCCACAAGGTGGTCAACTGGGAACACCGGTGTTAAGAACAGGTCACCTCGCTAGGAGCTGTTGGCCACAGAGACCCTAGGAGCCCTCAAACAATAAAGGCTATTGCCACAGTGGGCTGCATTCCAGGCCTGAATGGTGACATCCTATTGCTGAAGGGGCTGTACATTTTGGCTGCTGACTTGGAGAATTAAAGGCAGGGCTGGGTCCAAAGTCTCTCCTTCCTGAGAGCAACTCCTGGAGTGCCAGAGTCCCCACTAAGAATGCTGGGGAGGATTAAGGCCCAAAGTCCTACTCAGCTGTGGATCCTGCATGCTTCGTGATAGAAATGTCAGACAAGACGTGTCGGCTAGTACAATAGTGGACAGGTGGTTATAGCCAGACCCAACTTTCTGAGTGGACTCAAGGCCAGTCACAGGTGGGGAGTCACATCTAGTACCAGGAAATTAGACAACTGTGGGCACCAGTGTTTTGTAGTTGGAGAAATACGAACAACCCCCAACCACCATGGTCTGGAGATAGAGTGGATAGGCAGGCAAGGAGAGCATTGTCAGTCGTCGATGCTACCTCATCCCTGGCTCAGGGACCCTGTAGAAGGTGGAGCTAGAAAGAATGCACTGTAAGTGACCGTCCTCTGAGTCAAGAGACCATCACTTGGGGGAGTTCAGCTATGCTCCCTTACAAAGATCATTCTAATCTGGGCTGGTTGACTGCTTACAGTCTCTCATGGAGGCACAGGGAGGGTCACAAGACCCTCATCTGAGTGAGTATCCAGCAGTCACATATTATATAGACTTGTAGGGCCATGTGCCAAGGGCAGCTGCCCTCGAGTCACACCCCGGTAAGTCTGTTGTATTCTATTTTATCTCAATTTCAAGTGGCCTGGGGCTGGGGGCAGGGGACAAGCACCAACGGGGTGGGGGGGCTCTAGCTCCGTGGCTATGGGGAAGGCCTCATCCTGCTGGGTAAAAGCTTTCCAGATGTGACCGTGGGAGAGAGAAGTACTCATACCTGGTGGGTAACCCCTCACCTACGTTCTGTAAGGAAGCCCAGCGATTCCATTGTTCCCCAGAATGAACGTTGGGTGACTCCTGCTTACCTTGGACCTTGGGAGGAGGTGGAGGTGGCTTGCAGCCCCTGGGAAGGAACTTAAGCAACAGCTGCTGGACTGAAAGGTCCCACCCAGGTAGTTCTTGGTGAAGCAAACTGCTCACCTCATGGTCAGAGAGCAAATAAGCAAGAAGACATAAGAATCCTAGTACCTCCTTGACAACATGACTTCCCAGGATCCAGGCATTCCCCCTAGGCCCTACCCCTAAAGATGTCATCACCTCTCAGTAGTGCCACCCTGTGGTTAAAGCCTTTAACGGTTGAGCCTTTGGAGACACCCCCTGCCTGTCCCCCTTCCCCCCAGGGTTTCTCTGTATATTTTGGCTGTCCTGGAACTCACTCTGTAGAGTAGGCTGACCTTGAACTCATAGATACACCTGCCTCTACCTCCTGAGTGCTGGAATTAAAGGTGTGTGACACCACTGCCTAGCTCCTTTGGGGATCTTTCTACTACCAGATTCTAGGAGGCTCCTTCATGGTCAGGAACCTCTGTGTGCTACTGGGGTGCTTGGGTGGCATTCTGGTTACAACGAAGGCTCTTGGCTCCAATCTTACAAGACAGGCAGTGACAATAACACAGACTTATCTGGGCATGCTTTGAGAGCAGCCGCCCTTGGCACATGGCCCCACAAGTCCATGCTTTGTGTCCTTTAGCTGGTGTCAAAGACCTGGTGCCCACACAGCTGCTGCTCTGTCCTTTGCATGAGAGCAGCTGTTTCCTTTGTTTTTCTCTTCTCCAGGCACCTCCACTGGTGCTATCTTGTAAGAAGGAGGTAAGAAAAATCCTATAAACACATTCTCAACTCTGACTCAGAACCAGGGTGTTGCCAGTCTGAGTGCCCTACCTATATCTGCGTGCATAAAGATGGTAGGGATGAGTCGCTTTGCTAATCTGACACAACCTAGAATCACCCGGGAAGAGTCTCAGTGTGGGATTGTTTGTATTGGGTTGGTTTGTGGTCACATCTTAGATGAGGTGGGAAGCTCCAGCTCACTGTGGGCGGCACCATTCTCTAGGCAGGGAGTCTTGAATTGTATAAAAGTGCAAAATCAAGCTTATCATAAAAAAAGCATGCAAACAAACATTCATAAATTAGTTTCCTCTGTGCTCTTGATTGTGCATGTGTTAGGGTGGCTATCTCAAGAGTCCATTGCTATGACTTCCATGCAGCAATGAGTTGTAAACTGTTGGTTGTTGTTTTGATTCATTTTTCGAGACAGGGTTTCTCTGTAGTCTTGGCTGTCCTGGAACTTGCTCTATAGATCAGGCTGAATTTGTAGAAATCTGATTGCCTCTGACCTTCCCACAGCTGAGATTAAAGGGCTATATCACCACTGTCTGGCTGTAAACTGGAATTGTGAGTTACAGTAACCCCCTTCTCCCCTAAGCTGATTTTTATCAGGGTTGTTTTTGTTTGTTTGTTTGCTTGCTTTTTAAAAAATTATTATTGCAGCAAGAGAAACTGAACGACAACCCTTTCTTGCTAGCCTTTCAATGGGGCTCCTCCCACTGTGACATACCCTCGGGACTGCTGCTTCTCGTGACTCTCCACCGTGCCCCATTGCAGGAAGGAAACAGGAAGGTGTCAGAGACACTTTCTCTTGCTTATGTAGCGGTTGGAGCGATGAGGGGCTTAGCTGCTACTTGTGGCTCGTTGCTTTGATTGGCTACTCCAGCACCTGTGTTCTCCCAGCTCATCTGAGTCCTGACACTAACATTCCAGGTCCACTAACTGGGGCCCAACTATTCAAATATATGAGCCTAGAGGGGCCATTCTGGCTCAAACCACCACATGGAGGATAAGTGTGGGGCTAGAGTCTCTGCTGACTTCCTGACCCAGTAGAGCAATCTCTGAAGACTTGGGATATGCTCTAACCACAGATGGTGACTGGTATTTGACCAAAAATCTCAGTGAGTTGTCTACTTCGGGTGACAGCTGAATGGAACTGCCCTTTAAACGTTTTCATTTTTAATCACGTGTTTACACACATGTGCATGCATGTGCACGGCTGGAGGCCTGAGGACAACATTAAAGAGTTGGTTCTTTCCACCTTGTGGGTTCTAGGCTCACACTCAGGTTGTCAGATTTGGTGGCTTGCGCCTTTACCTGCTGAGGGTGACAAGAAACTCAGACAAGTTAGCAGCAGCTGGAGCAGGTGCTGGAGACACAGCTCCACACAGCCACCCAGCAGAACCAGGAGCTCGTCAGAGGTCCCCCCTCAGGGAGAGCTGGGATCTGACTTCACAGCACACAAGGGTTTCAGACCCAACCTGTATAAACAGATCTGGAGTCTGCAAAGAAAGGGTTTGTTGGTAGAAGTGCCATTTAGCGTGTGCATACATGTGTGATTGTACACACGTGTGCCACAGAATGTGCACGGAGCTCAGTTGACAACCTGAATGTCGGTTCACACTTCCTGCCTTATTGGGGGCAGGGTCTTTCTTTCTGCTGTGTGCTCCATCTAGACCAGCTGGCTGGAGAGCTCTCAGAATTACCCTATCTGCCTCTCAGCCTAGTGTAGGAGTGCTAAGACTACACACTACAAGTATGAGTTTGGGCTCCTCAAGAGAGAACGCCACCTAAATGTCTTAACAGTAGCCATGAATATGGATTTGTGGCTTCTGAAGTTTCACTATTTAAATGCCTCCACTTCCTTTCCTTTCTTTCTTTCTTTCTTTTCTTTCTTTCTTTCTTTTTTTTTTTTTTTTTTGGTTTTTCAAGACAGGGTTTCTCTGTATAGCCCTGGCTGTCCTGGAAATCACTTTGTAGACCAGGCTGGCCTCGAACTCAGAAATCTGCCTGCCTCTGCCTCCCGAGTGCTGGGATTAAAGGCATGTGCCACCACGCCTGGCTTTTTTTTTTTTTTTCTTTTTTTAAAGACAGGGTTTCATGTAGTCCATGAAAGTTCAAGATGGCCTTAAACTTCCAAGGATGGCCTTCAACATCTGATCTTCCAGCCTCAGTCTCCAGAGTGCTGGGGTTACAGTCATGTACCACCTTGCCCAGTTTAAGTGATGCTGAGGTGCATGCTAGTCAAGCATTGTACCTACTAAGCTATACCCAGCCCTGTTGATAAGGTTTCTTCTTCCTTTTTTCCTTTCTCTTTATATTATTATTATTATCATTATTATTATTATAATATTTATTTGTTGTTTGTTTACTTTTCGAGACAGGGTTTCTTGGTACAGCCCTGGTTGTCCTAGAACTCAAAATGTAGACCAGGCTAGTCTCAAATTCAGAGACCCACCTGCCTCTGCCTCCTGGATGTTAAGATTAAAGGTGTGCACCACCTTTAATAATTTATTTTACTTGAGGTAAGATCTTACCATGTAGCTCAGGCTGGCTGGAACTCACTGTGTAGACTAAGCTGAGAGTGATAGAACCTAGTGGGGAAATCCCCACTCAATTCCCGATCTGGCGTGCACCCAAGAATCACGAACAGAACAGAACAGAACGCCTTGATGTAATTATATGAGGTCGTTTAATGATGGAGCTCCAGACCGACATGCATCCCACACAGGAGATAACAGATGTCGGCCACGAGGCTCGAAAGCTAGGGGTTTTTATGGGGTAAGGGGCTTAGGGGTATGGAATTCAGCATAGCAACACACTATTGGCTTATTCAAACATCAGCAGAAAAATTACATGTATGTGCAGGGTGTCAGAGTTCTGTGAGTTGTTGACTCAGTTCAGATAGCCCTGCTATGTCTTCACATTCCTGTTTATCTTTAAGGTTAAGCTGTTCCCAGGAATGTTTTAACTACGGGGCATACCCAGGTTTGTTTTTCTTTATTCTCAGCCCCAGGCAGCCTCTAGGCTCACAAACAACCAGCAATTTCTGAGTAGTTTATATGACTTACAGGTCTTGAAATTTCATCTTTCTTTCAAGAGGAATCAAAATGAGGGTGGTGCTGATCTGTCTTGCAGAGTCAGCCTGCCTCTTCCTCCAGCCTCTAGCCACTCCTGAACTCCTCTGCTCTCCCATCACCTCTGGCTTCCAGGCAGAGCCTCTGGCTCCAGTCATCGTTCTTTCGGACCTATGTCCTGTATCTCACAGAGATCTGCCTGCCTCTGCCTCCCCAGTGCTGAGATTAGAGGCATTTGTCACCATACCCAAAGGGTTTCTAAGAAACTATCTCTCTCCCTCCCTCCCTTCCTCTGTCCTTCCCTCTCCCATCTCTTGCCCTATCTCCCTCTCCCTCTCCCTCCCCCCTCCCTCTCTCCCTTCCTCCTTTTAGTAAATGAGATCCCAGGTGATTTCAGAGTTGTGCTGAACAGAAACACAAGCTGATAAAATCAAACCACAGGACATAAGAACTAAAGGACTGCTTAGTGCACTAGTTCCAAGGGAGTGAAGCTGTGTGTTTTGACTGTAAACAAAGTTCATAATTTCATTTGCAAAAGTCTCAGAAAGCTACAGGCTTGCAACTGAGAAAGGAGTGAAGTTATCTCAAAGATCAAACACGCTTTCACCTAAGTGTGGTTCACTGCCATTCAAGATACTTATTTGAAATATCTCTACATGGAGGGATATTGTTTCTCTGGGCAATTTTCATACCAAATTTTGTCAATGGTGATAAATTCTTGAGTCTCAGAGGGCAAGAGTCACAGGTGAAGAGCGCCTTTTCCTTCCATGTTCTCTTTGGTTTTTGTCTGGCTAGAGGTCTGTCTGCTTCCTCTGAGACTTCCTAGCCTTTGCCCTCTGGTGCTGGGTGTCACGCCTAAAAGGGAGCTCTGACACAGGACGGACAGGAGCTGGATGCTCTGCTTGGAAGCTGGAGGTGGTAGGAGAACTGAGGAATTCAGGAGTGGCTAGGGAATGGAGAAGGAGGCAGGGTTGAATCTTCGAGACAGATCAACATCACTTCTACCTTGACTTTCCAGAGAAACAACTTGGGCAGCATGTGCTGTGGTAAGCCACTGTGCTATTGCAAAAATCAGAGGAAGTCAGACGCCCTGAGTCAGCCTTGGCTGTGAGAGGAGAGCGTCATGAGCATGAAGTCAGAGCAAGAAAACTCACCCACCTTCCATTCCAGTAGAAGCCCGGCTAGCCAATGGGGAAGCAGGCTGCGATTCCAACAAGGTCAGAAGCGCTCCAGTCTCTAGACCAGATGGTGACCTGTGCAGAGGCCATGTTATGAGCTTTCGCCATCCAGATTGGCAAAAAATGGGATCTCTCTGCAGAGTCCATCCCAAGAACCACAAAAGACATCAGGGATAAGCCAGGGGCGGTGGGGTGGTGACAGAAAGGTTCAAACATGTCTTTATTGTGTGTATGCATGACAGGTGCATGAGTGTCATAGCGTGTATGTGGAGATCAGAGGACAATATTCAGGACAATATCAGAGGACAATCACCATGGGGTCTGTGGATGGAACTCAGGTTGTCAGGCTTATGCGGTAATAGCTTTTACTGCTGAGCCATCTTACCAGGCCTAAGGAGTGTGTGTGTGTGTGTGTGTGTGTGTGTGTGTGCGCGCGCGTGTGCGTGTGCGCGCGCACATTTGTGCGTGGATGTGCACTTTCATATATATACATGTTTGTACATGCAAGTATTCATGAGCATACATGTGGAGGCTGGAGCTCGAAGCCTGGTGTTTTTCTCAATGTCTCTCATCTTGCTTCTGAAGGAGGCTACATAACTACTTGTCTCACAGAGGCAATAAATTACCGATGAAATCAACGAGTCAAGGGTTGATTTTTGCTCAGTTCCAGGAGGTGCTATCCATCATGCCAGGGATGGTTTGGTGGCCGGAGCGGAGGGGGCTGATCACATGCCATCCACAGAGAGGAAGGAAGAACACAATGAATGCTAGGCTGGGTGTGTGCTCACTTTTCTGTTTCATTTGGTCCAGCAGTTAGGGTGGATTTCCCCATCTGCTGGAAGTTACATCTTGGGATCCAAGGACCCAGTCGATGCCACAATACATGGGCAAAGTGAGAGCAAGATGACAAGTTAGCTTTTAGGATTAACAGGGTGCACTGCTTTGTTCGGGTCTCAAGCACAAACAGGACATGTGCTAGATTTCTATCCTTGAGGATACTGTGTCTTTTCCCCACTGGCTGGGGTCTGACTTCACAGTGTTTGGAGGTTGAGTAATTTTTAAAAATTGGTGCTAAGAAAATGAGAGAACTGGGGAAAAGGGTCCCCTGTCCGGGCCTATCAAGTTTTTAGAATGCCACAAAACTTATGTGTAAACAAGGTTTTACAAGGAGGAGGAGTCACATTGCGAAGCTTCCATTCCTAAGATCAGTCCTTTGATAGAAAAGACTTGGATTCCTTCCAGTTATTTCCCTAACTACCTCAATAAACCCAACCTAGAAAATTCCTCATAGCAGCCTAGAGACTATCACAAAGGTTACTTGACATCCTGCCAAGTTGACAGTATTAGCTAGCTATCGAAACCTGAGCTCAAGAGTTCATTTAGACTGACCAGGCAGCAACTCCCAGGGTTCCTCCTGTCTCTGCCTCCTGTGCACTGGGTACAGGTGTGTGCCTCTTTGTCCAGTGTTTTTATGAGGGCTCTGGGGGTAGATTTCAGGTCCTCTTACTCTAGCAGTAAGCACTTTACTGACTGGGCCATCACACAGCCCAGAGACTTCTTAAGCCTGAACTATATATGTTCCAGGCTCTGTGTGAACTGTTGTGTATACAGCAGTAAAGCAAAAAGCAAACAAAAGACTAAAACTTACATCTCCCGAGGTCCACTTCTGGCAGACCAACATGAGGACCACTGTGGATCTAGAGAACCAGAGCCAACAAACACGCCTTTAAAGTTTTAGGGAACTATTATCATCATGAACAGAAAAATGAAGACCACATGACATTCCAACCAGATCAACTCATGGTATTTTTAAAATATCTTAAGAAAAGCATGGAACCCACCTAAATTACCTTAAACATTCACATTAGTGGACAGCTGGGCAGGATTCTCTAACTCACACCATCACTCTTTTGTAATGGGGTGATTCTGTTGAGATACAAACAACAAAGCACACTGTGTGGGGTGGACAGTCACCTTCCTGACTGTGGGCTGACTGGGAGCAGCTCCCAGAGGTCTTTGGACAGCAAGTCTCTTGCCCAGAAAGAACCCAAAGCCCAAACTCAAAGTGCAGTTTCTACTGGAAAGATGTCTTCATAGTGTAAAGTTGAAAAAGCCATGAAAATCATTCTAAGTCCAGAACTGTCTGCACTCGAGGGGCTGCGGATGTGCTCAACAATAGGGCTCTGGCCTAGCATGTATGGAGTGAGGAGAGGAAGGGGAGAGGGAGGAGGAGGAGCCAAGTATGGGCCTCAGGCACTCTTCCTTCAGAGAAGGCAGGTTTATCTGACTCATTTGTAGAGTAGCTTATGACTCAGAGAATTCTAGAAATGGCAGTTAGTGGGGGCTTAACAGCTGCATGTAGTCAGGGAAAGAGACAGGGAACCCTGCCAAAATCACCTCCATCCGGGGCCTCCGTGGGTCTACCCAAAGCTGTGCCTGCCGAGGAATGAATAATCCACTTAGTAAATAGATATGAAAACAATAATAATGAGTTCTGCAGGAGGCACAGTAAGCCTAGCATTCTTGTTCCTGACTAAAATGTTCTGAAGCACAAAACCCGAAACAACAGGAAAGCACAAGCCAAACACAGATGGCGGAAAGTGTCCATGATGTGGAGCTAATAATGCTGGGCTTTCCAGGGACAGAGCTTCAAGCAGCCACGGTCCTGTGCATGTCGCCAGAACGAAAGGGTTGTTTAACAAAGCATAAAGAAGTAGAGGTGCATTTGAAGATGGCATCATGTCACGTGGAGAACATCAGGAAATGGGAAATACTAAATAAAAGAACCAAGTAGAGATGAAAGAGAAAGTACAATTAAAATTTAAAAACTTGGCTTGGACGGGTTGTGAGTAGGCTTGGATGAGCAGAAGGGAGAGTGTGTGAGTCTAAGCACAGAGGGTCAGAAGCAGTGATGCAGACAGAGAGACAGACAGAGTCAGAGACCGACAGAGAGACACATTCAGAGAGAACACAAGCTAAGTAAAGAACAGACAGAACGAATGAGCAGAAATGCAAACAGCTTCAGCCAAACATGAGCACCCTTTAAGGTGTCACCTCTCATCCCATCCCTAATTAGCTTATCAGATGAAAGGGTGGAGAAAGAAGAAAGGGAAGTAATCAATAAGTAATGACAGCAAATGAACTGGAGAAACAGCAACCTCTATACCCAGGATGACAACAAAGTCTGAGACCAATGCAAACCACAAAGAGAGGTGGTGCCCAAAATGCTGAAAGTCAGAGGCTGTGAGGAAATCTTCAAGGCAGCAAGAGAGAGAAAGAGACCTTACGTACAGGGAGCCCAGTAAGACTCACCCCTGACTGTCAGCACAAATCCCAGAGGACAGAAAGATGGCACTTGTAAGTGCTCAGCGGGGTGGGGGACGGCTGAGAACCCTACATCTAGCACAACTGTCTTTCCAAAAAGAAGGTGAAATAAAGATGTTCCCAGATAAACAACAACCAAAACTGTGAACGTGTTGCTAGCACAGCTGCCCTGCGGGGAACTTTGGAGAAGCCAGTGGCACTGGACAGCAGCAAGCTTAACTCAGGTAGACAGACACAGAGAGAGTTAGAGGAACAGCTAAAAGACATTGGTACGGGTAATTATAAAAGGTGGTCGGTGTGGTGGTTTGAATGAGAATGGCCCTCATAGGCACATATATTTGTATGCTTGGTTCCCAGTTGATATTTGGGAAGGTGTGGCTTTATTGGAAGCGAGTCACTGCGGAGTGGGCTTTGAGGTTTCAAAAGACTAAAACTATTCCCAGTCTCCCCCCACCCCCGCCCCTCACCCCTCTCCAACTTGTGGATCAAAATATGAGCCTGCCACCATTACTTTGCTTGGCCATCATGGATTCTAACCCTCTAAAACCAGAAACCCAAATTAAATGCTTTCTTTTATAAGTTATCTTGGTTATGGTGTTTTATCACAGCAACAGAAAAATAACTAATACAGAAATAAATTTTTCTCCTGTCCTTTACTAAGTGACACACGGTAAATTAAACATTTGCCACATCACATATATGCACACATATATGGTAGGGCTTTAAACATATGGAAGCCTAATATATTTGTCAATCTCAGCACCAAGGAGGTAGGTAGGAGGAAGTCCACAAAGAGCTAAAGCAATACAGTGAGGTAAGCTACATAGCATTGTAGCTGTGGTTGTGACATTAGTAGAAATAACAATACACACAAAACCCACACAAAGGAAAGGGGGTGTTATTAAATACTAATATTTCTAGGCATCACTTGTTACAAAGAAACAAATCAGAAGGAGGAGATGTATCTCTGTGCGTTTGAGGCCAGCCTGGTCTACACAGTGAGTTCCAGAGCAACCATGGATGCAGAGTGAAACCTTGTTAAAAAAAAAAAATCTGAAAGGAGAGACCAGTGAGATGGCCCAACAGGTTAAGGTGCCTTGCTGCCAAGCCTGACAACATGAGACCCACGTGGTAAAAGGAGAAATTCAACTTGTCTTCTGAGGTGTGTGTGTGTGTGTGTATGTGTGTGTGACTTATGTATGTGTCTGTATGTGAATGTGTATGTGTGTGTGTCTGTATGAATTAAAATCTTATACTGTTTACACTAGTCAAAAGGAAGCCATAAAGAATAGTGGAGGGCTGGAGAGATGGCTCAGCTGTTAAAGGCTAGGCTCACAACCAAAAATATAAGAATAGTGGAGAGGCAAACCTTGAGCCATCTTGGAGACTGAATAAAGTTAGAGACACAGTTCAGCTATATCAAATGTCTGAGTGGTTGCCAGTGCAGGCTTGTCTGGAACACATGATCCTCCTGTGTTATAGCTCATACTATAGATAAACTTGAGGGAGGACTAGGCATAAATTAAGATGGGGAACTCCATAATGGGGAGGGTTTTCCCCCGTGGGGTTTACTCTCCACTTCTATTCTTACATGGGGTTTTCCAGGTGCTTCATGGGTAAGATGTGTGTTGGGAGTAGGGGTTTTTGGTTTCTTTATTCTGTGATCTTTTGGAGACAGGGTTTCAAATAGCCTAGGCTGACCTTGAACCTGCTGTATAGCTAAGATTGGCCTTGAACTTCTGGTCCCCATACAAGCCTGGGATTACAGGCTTGTACCATGACGCCTGTCTCTTTTGTTTAGTGTTTGTTGAGACACTCTGTAGTCTCAGGCAGCCCTTGAGCTCATAGCGATGATGATCCTCTTGCTTCAGCCTCCTGAGCGCTTACCACAGGGTGTGGTGAGGGTGGGCAAGAGATTTTGCAAGGGTAAAGGCAGGGAAGGTATTAAAACGAGGCAAAGGACAGTCAGCCGCCAGAGGCCATGTGCGCCTGAGCCAGCTCTGTGGTTACATCACCGTGTGCTCCCTTTCTGTCTGTGGACTTGTCTAGCCAAGCTCATGTGTCACGGGGGCTTTGTTTCATGGTTCCAGTAAGGAAGCTAGCTGGTAGCTCTGGCCCCATTCTTCTGCCTCTCCGTGGTGGTCATGGGGAGCAGGGTGGGTCAGGGGGAGGCTACTAGAAGGGAAGGAAATAATTGCTTTTTAAGTTGCCTGGCAAACAGAGGACAGTTTTAGGGCTCTCTTGTGCAGGTATACAGGTGTTTGGGGCCTCCTCATGGTCATGTGTCCTTTTAATATATTCTGGGAAGGGCATTTTGTGACATCACAGGGCCACTGACTAGACCAGCAGGCTTCTGCATATATTCATTCTCAATAAGCTGGTGCCAAACTGTCCTGATACTGGGGCATTTTCTGATGCCTAAGTTAAGCAGTTTGTCTTTAAGAGACTGACACACAGGCCCTAGTCAACTTCATGAGGACCCAGATCATCTCAGCTGTAGGAGACAAACTTAAACCTACTGTGTCATGAAAAGGTGGTAACCTGAGGTTTCAGGGCAAAAACCCTGGACTGCAGGCAGCCTCAACAAATCAGGCTTGGTTGCCTGGTCCTAACACAACAATGGGGAACCAGAGTGAAAAGTAGAGACTTCACTGTGGTCACATTTAAAGAGGAGATAAAGAGTCCAGTGGCCTTGTCTGGTTTCAGGAGGCTAAACAGAGGAAGCATCGGGGCAGGAAACAAAACCCGTGCTTACTCATGCAGTCCTGGCAAGGTGCACTTTGGCTGCTCATCAGCTCTGCCCTGGCTCTGCCAAGTAGTCCAAGAAGTCTTTATCGTTCAAAGGGATGGTGGGTAGCTGCCCTCCCCTTGGGTCCTACGGACTTATGATTGCTGGGGGCAGATTCATTCCGTAGTGTGAGGACACTCATTAACCAGTCCAGATGTTCAAGGAATCCAAGATGGCTGTGAGGAAGAGGCTCAGGAGGGATTGAGAGACGGCAGGCAACAGAGCTCAGGGATGATGAGTGGAGCTGGGCCTATAGCTACTTCTCATCCTTGCCAGCTCCTGATGGCCCATCCCCCTTCCTACGCTGTGCAAATCAAAGTGTTCTATGGTATCTCTGAGAGTTGAGCCGTGTTCACCCTCCCGTGAAGAGCCAATGCTCAGCCCACGAACTGCCTTAGCCAAGTGCAGTCGGCAGCCTGGGCTCCCCGCCTTCAACACCCAACTTCTGCTGGGGAAGCATTCTCCACATCAGATTGGGGTGGGTGGGTGCCAAGCCCCAGCTATTTTGTTCTGAGGCTAGAAAGCCTCGGCTGACAGTGAAGCAGAAAGAGGGAGCTTAACTTCCTGCCACCATGAGTCTGTGGCTGGTGGGCAAGGGCAGGGAGCAAAGGCAGTGGTCCTGAGGGGGCCTGGATGGGTCACTTGGGCCTCAAGAGCAGACCATCAGTCCATGCTGTCCCCCTTCTTTGATCTCCCCTCAACTGTTCTTTTTTTTTTTTTCTAATGTGCCTTGTGTGTGCACGTGCACGTGTGTGGTAGGTGGCTCACCAGTGCCCTCTGATCCCATTTGTGGCTTTCCAGTTGTCACCTACAGCTATGTTGTCAGACACAGAAATGTATACAGGGGCCATGTGAAAAATAGCCTGTTCAACAAGTGGCGCTGTCAAAACTAGATATCTACCTTCAGAACCAAATCAGATCCATATATTCCACCCCACACAAGAACAATTTAAACTGGATCAGAGACCTTGATTTAAAACCGGAAACACTGAAACGTCTGAGGAAAACTTCAAGGTCTACATATAAGTAAGAACTGGATGAGGGACAGGGCAGTATGACACAAACCTTTAATCCCAGCACTCGGGAGGCAGAGGCAGGCAGATTTCTGAGTTTGAGGCCAGCCTGGTCTACAGAGTGAGTTCCAGGACAGCCAGGGCTACACAGAAAAACCCTGTTTCAGAAAACAAACAAATGGACAAGTGCTGGCAAGGGTGACTCCTGCCAGGTGCAGGGGCCCATGGTGAGTAACTGCCTTCCTTTTCGAGGAGGTCTGCCCTAACTGGATTCTGGTTGCCAGGGGCAGTGGTGGGGTGGGGTAGTTCTCAGCCCTTGCCAAAAGGATGTTTGTTAGCCCGTTCTATCATACGAAGAACTGCAAAAATTAAACACTATAAAACTCCAAACTGACAATCAACAAATGGGCTCATGCGTTGAAGACATTCTCAAAAGGAGACACATAAGTAGCCAGTAAATATTTTTTAAAAATTAAATAAAGGCAGGTGGATCTCTGAGCTTGAGGCTAACCTGGTCTAGAGAGAGAGAGGGAAGGAGGGATGGATGGATGGAGGGAGAGAGAGAGAGAGAGAGAGAGAGAGAGAGAGAGAGAGAGAGTCAGAGTCCCAGGACATCCTGGGCTACACAAAGAAATCTTGTCTCAAAAAAGAACTAAAAAATAAAACAATAAATAAAATATTTTAGTCAGGCATATTAGCATACACCTCGAATCCCAGCACTTGGGAGACAGAGGCAAGGTGGATCTCTGTGAGTTGGAGACCAGCCTGGTCTGCAGAGTAAGTCCCAGGACAGCCAGGGCTACACAGAGAAGCCCCGTGTGTAGAAAAGAACAAATTAAAAAATTGTTCAACGCCCATGGCCATCAGAGAAATGGATCCAAAGACTTCTTTGCTGTCTTACTTCACCCCGTTCAGAGTGATCATCACCAAGAAACCTGACCGAAAATGCTGGCACCCATGTGGGGAGAGGGGACTCCTTATTCACTGCTGGTGGGGGTATGAACTGGTGCTGCCACCAAAGAAACCAGGATGGTGGTTTCAAAGCTGAGATTATTTCAAAGCTGCACCGTATGATGCAGCTACATCACTCCAGGGCACGTCCCAAAGGACTGTAGCCTACCACAGAGATATCATACAGCCATGCCCATTGCTGCTTTAACACAATGGCTGGGAAACAGAAATCAGTCTAGATGTCCATCAAAATGATGCCCAGGTCATGACCATGTGGTACATACGTACGTACGTACCTGGTGGAAGTCTGCTCATCTTCAAAGAAAACTGAAAATTTCAGGGAAACAGAAGGTGCTAGAAAGTATGACATTAAATGAGGTGTCCCAAGCTTGGAAAGAAAAGGCTTCATGTTTTTTCTCATATGTGGATTGTAGTTTGTAAAATATACATGTACCAAATGAGGGGAAATGTAGGCAAAGCCTAAAACACTAGAAAGGAAACCGAGAGAGAGTAAAAAGAGGTTCTGAGGAAGAGAGGGGGTGGATGAGTGCAAAGGTCACAATGACATGAATCAGGAAGGAGGGGTTGGAGGAGAGGGAGGGGTGGAAATAAAGGGGAGGAGAATTATTTATAATGCACTTCATTCAGCAATGTCACTCCGATATACCTAGCTGTTCATATTCTGATTTATAAAAATTAATTACATTTTAGACAGGAATGTTCTTTTAAAATATAAAAGCATGGCTAGGTAAAACGGAACATAGCTTTAATTCCAACACTCTGGAGGAGGCAGAAGCAGGTGGATGGATCTCTGTGAGACCAGCCTGGTCTATACAGTGAGTTCTAAGACAGTCAGGGACACAGAGAAATGCCTTTAAAAATCTCTCTCTCTCTCTCTCTCTCTCTCACACACACACACACACACACATACACACACACACGCGTGCGTGTATATATGCATGTACATATACACATATAGTTCTCTCTCTTGAGATTTGTTTGTGTTTATGAATGTTTTTTTAAAAGTCATTTTTTAAAAATTTTTTTGTTTTTGTTTTTTTCAAGACAGGGTTTCTCTGTATAGCTCTGGCTGTCCTGGAACTCACTCTGTAGACCAGGCTGGCCTCAAACTCAGAAATCCGCCTGTCTCTGCCTCCCAAGTGCTGGGATTAAAGGCGTGCGCCACCACCGCCTAGCCATTTATGAATGTTTTGACGGCATGTGCACATACATGTGTTTTTGGTGCTCACAGGAGCCAAAAGAGAGTGACAGAGCTTCTAGAGCTGGAGTTTACAGATGTCTGCGAGCCACTATGTAGGGGCTGGGAATCAAAGCCTCTGGAAGAGTAGCCTGTGCTCTTACCCACTGAGCCCCATCCTCTAGAAAACCACCGTCTTGAAAAAAAAAAAAAAATCTGCCAGGCAGTGGTGGCGCACACCTTTAATCCCAGCACTTGGGAGGCAGAGGCAGGAGGATTTTTGAGTTCGAGGCCAGCCTGGTCTACAAAGTGAGTTCCAGGACAGCCAGAGCTACACAGAGAAAACCCTGTCTCGAAAAACTAACTAACTAACTAAATAAATAATAAAAAATAATTTAGAAATAAAACTAAAAATAAGTAAATAAATGAAATAAAATAAAATAAAAATCTGGCTTCATCTGGATCCATCTGGTACCCATCCCACAGCCTGGGTTCTTTAGCTGTCCCTGTGTGTTTGGAGAATACTGGCTCTCTGTGGTTCCATGTGGTTGCAAATGTATAGCTGTGTTTCTCCGTGTTGTGCTTTACCCCCTAGTACTCACCAGACTGCTGTCTGCATCAGTGTCACAGCCTTCCCTTAACAATCGCAGAGCTGTAATGCCTTCAGACCACAAGCTACAGAAAGCTCAGGTGGTACTCGATGTTTAAAGCACAACAGGGGCCTTATTAGTGAGGTTTTCATAGGTGAATAGGAGCTTCCTGGGCAAGTAGGAAAAGGTGGTGTGCCCACCACAATGGCTCTCCAGCCTGGAGTTTGCTTGTAGTGGAATACCCAAAAGGGTACATGAGGGAGCTGTGTGGAGCAGGTGAGAGGAGACGGTTGGAAGTGTCTTGAACGTAGGCTGGAATTTGGGTTTGAGGTGGTGGGTGCTTAGGAATCTCGCTACAGGTATCAGCAGTTGTCCTGCTTAGTTGTTTTGTTTGTTTGTTTTTTTGTTTGTTTGGTTTTTTGTTGTTGTTGTTGTTTTCAACTTGACACAAGCCAGAGGCAGCTTGAGTTGAGAATTGGCTTGTGGACAAGTCTGTGGGGACGTTTTCCTGACTAATGACTGGTGTGGATGAGTCTGGTTCTCTGTGGGAAGTTCCACCCCTGGGCAGATGCTCTGGGTGTATAAGAAAGTTGGCTGAGCAAGCCATGGGAAGCAAGCCAGTAAGCAGTGTCCCTCCGTGGTCTCTGCTTCAGTTCCTGCCTCCAGGTTCTTGCCTTGGCTTTCCTGATAGACTATAATCTAAGCCAAATAAACCTTTTCCTCCCAAGTCACTTTTGGTTTTGGTGTTTTTCACAGCAATAGAAACTCCATTTAAAACAGATAAGAAATGTGAAGGCTGAGAGACAGAGGCCAAGCACGAGACAGCTCTGCATCGTCCTAATGGGGACTCCCCCACAGCCAAAGTGGGTTTATGAGCACACCCTCTCTGAGCTATGACAAGGGTGACATGTCTTTGCTTCCTGTTTCTCCCCCATCAAGGGCAGTTTCCGGCTGCAGCTTCAAAAGAACAAATACTCAAAACAAAGGAAGTGGTCCTCTCCTGCAGGAAGCAGGAAGCTGTAGCTGCTGGGTCCTCGGCTGAAGCCCAGGGACAGTGGGATGGAGTCCGTGGCCCTGTACAGCTTCCAGGCTACCGAGAGTGACGAGCTGGCCTTCAACAAGGGGGACACGCTTAAGGTACAGAAGGCTGGAGCTGGGCTGAGTGGGCCAACAGGGTTGGTAGGGTTAGAACCAGCACCTCAGAGAGTCCTGGGAGTCTGGGCTGTGAGGGACAGGCTCAGGTTAGCTGCCTCTACCCTCTTCAGTTTCCTCATTTAGGAAAGTGGAATAGTATTTATTACTGATCCTTCCTTTGGGGTCATTTGAGAGTCTGAGGCCACAGAGTCTGGTGGGAGTTGCCTAAATCCCACTGTTTTCTAGGGTTTTGTTTGTTTGTTTTTAAAGAAAAGTTTAATAGACAAATTTTGAGATCAGTAACACAGAGAGAAACAGAGAGACACAGAGGTAGAAATCGTGTGTGTGTGTAAGAGTGTGTGTATGTGTGTGTGTGTGTGTGTGAGAGAGAGAGAGAGAGAGAGAGAGAGACAGAGAGAGACAGAGAGACAGAGAGAGAGTCTAAAATAAGCAGACATTCTAACTTAATTGGGCTAAAATAGCTGAGATTAAGCTGTATTGATGGGAAAGGAGAAATAGAACGCTATACTTCATTTGTTCTCACCTGAGCCACTTTCACTCACAGTGGTTGTCTTCCAAGTCATTAGACACACGAGTGTGTGAAATCTCTACCGGGGATGCCCTTACTTAGAAGTTTGCATATGACAGGAGAGCTGAGGGGGCACAGGAGAGTGGCCATGCTGAACCATGGACACTGGAATGCTAGTGGCCCATCCTGTGCCCTCCACTGCCCCTATTGTGACCCCCTGGAGCAACAGACACAGGGCTAGATGGCTACCACCCTGAGCCCTGGCTCGAAGATTCAAGCACGGAGACAGACTCTTTAGAGCTATCCTGTACATGGGTCCCAGGCTCAGTGTGGATCTCCTGGCTGTGGAAGACCATGGCTTGGCTGCAGTGAGCGAGGCTCAGCAAGGTGTCTGTACGTGTGTAGTGTAGTGTAGTGTAGTGTAGTGTAGTGTAGTGTAGTGTAGTGTAGTGTAGTGTAGTGTAGTGTAGTGTGAGCCAATCTCCATTGCTTTAATTCTTGAGCCTTTCTTTGTTCGGTCCCCTGGGTGTCTAAAGCTCTAAGCTGGGGTCCTAAAGCAACCACATACCTTTGTGCACCCCCTTCTTCAAGCTAAGGTGCTGGTGTATCTACCTAAGTTGTTGGCTCTGGGTCCTATGCACACTCAACCAGTTTGGCCTCAGAAAGACCTGGGGTGGGAGACTGTCCAGATCCAAGTTCAGTTCAGAGGCCTCAGCTACTCTGGAAACCAGCATGGGCCATATCTTTCACACACACTTGAGGCTGGAGGGTAGCTGGCCTATTAAAAAGTAGGAATGCTGTGTAGAAGATTCTGGCCTGGGCTCAGAGGGACCAGTACAGTCCCTGGGGCACCTACTGTGCAGAGTGATAGCCTCCTCCTTCACAGCCTTCCAACAAGCCGGGCATCACTTTGCTAAGAGTCTACTGAGAAAGAGGAGGGGGTATGCATCATAAGTCATGAGAATTTGGGGGACCTGAAGGCACAAGGCGGGAGCAGTGTGCACAGTCGGCTTTCAGTGAGGGAGCGGAAGGAAAGCACAAGAGGCTATGGGTAGTTGGCAGGCCTTGGGGTGCAGCTTCCCCCTTCACTCATTTGACAAGCACCAGGCTTAGCCAAGCTTCATGCAAGGGCATGGGGAGTGAGGCTGGAGGCTAAGGGTTGGGAGGGCTGCCTGTAGGTGAAGAAATTGGAGCAAGAGAGTGAAGAATTGTCCTCAAAAGAGGTGTGGAAATCTGGAGACTGAAAGAGCTGCCTGTGCAAAGAGCCTTGGGAAAGACAGAGCACCCAACCCAGAGCCTGGGGGAGAGGGAGCACTCAGCCCAGAGCCTGGGGGAGAGGGAGCACCCAGCCCAGAGCCTGGGGGAGAGGGAGCACCCAGCCCAGAGCCTGGGGGAGAGGGGGTACCCAGCCCAGAGCCTGGGTGACAGGGGGTATCCAGCCCAGAGCTTGGGAAAGAGGGAGCAATCAGCCCAGAGCCTGGGAGAGAGGGAGCACCCAGTCCAGAGCCTGGGAAAGAGGGAGCACTGAGTCCAGAAACAGCTCTCCGGAAGGCTCCTCAAAGCAGGGCCTTGATCTGTTTGAAGAGTTTGACTGAAGTGTAAGAGGGAAGAGAGGACTCTGGGCCTGTTGGGCAAGCAGAAGAGACACAGAAGTAGCTCAGACTAAGAAAAACTTCCTAACCTAAATGACAATAATATATAAAGAACTCTTTTGTCTTGTTTGGTTTGGTCTGGTCTGATTTTTCTACATAGGTTTCCTCCATGTAGCCCTGGCTGTCCTGGAACTCACTCTGCAGCCCTGGCTGGCCTCTGCCTCTCCCTCCCCCTCCCCGCTCCTGCTGTAACCGACTGTGTTCACCACTATGTCCAGCACCACTTTGCTTTAAAAACAACTTGCTTTTGAAAACAACAGTGAAACCTCCAAGGTTGCAGAGAGCATGGAGAGGTCTGTGTCTTCCCGTTGGGGTGGCAGACAATGAAGTGACATAATGATCTAGGGCAGTGGTTCTCAACTTTCCCAGTACTGCGACCCTTTAATACAGTTCCTCATGTTGTGGTGACCTCCAACCATGGAATTATTTTTGTTGCTACTCCATACCTCCAATTTTGCTACTGTTGTGAATTGTAATGTAAATATCTGTGTTTTTCAATGGTCTTAGTTGACCCTGTAAAAGGGTTGTTTGACTCATAAATGGGCTGTAGCCTACAAGTTGAGAACCACTGATCTAGATGAATTTAAAAAGCTTAAAATTTTTGCACTAGGAGTCAGGTGGTAGTGGTGCATGCCTTTAATCCCAGCACTTGGGAGGCAGGGGCAGGCAGATCTCTGTGAGTTTGAGGTCAGCCTGATCTAAAAAACAATTTTTTTTTTTTTTTTTTTTGCGGTAGTCCAGATGGCACTCTTGATGTTGTTGAAGCGATTGCCTGGACAGAATTGGAAATCCTATCTCAAAATGAATAAATGAAAAATAATCTGTTGCATGGCCCAGAAACTCCCTTTATAGCCAGATAGGGCTCTGAAGCATCTAGCAGCAGGTCCTAGGTCTAGGTCTAGACTCCAGCTAATCATGAGAAAGCAAACAGCCAGGCAGACAGGATGGGCTCCTCCAGGCAGCTGTCCTTCTGGGGGGTGCACAGAGTATGAATTAGATACAGAAGTGAACCTGAATGGGCGTGGTGGAACAGCCACGATCTGAGCACTGGAGAGGCTGTAGCCCTACCCCTCCGAGGGAGGGCTGGGTGGAGGTGGGGCCGAAGCCCATGAGGACTTGCTAAGGCTGTCCAAGTGCAAAATCACATTCTCTTTGTTTATTTGCATGTTCTTTGTGTGTGTGTGTGTGTGTGTGTGTGTGTGTGTGTGTGTGTGTGTGTAAAATTAGACTTATTAGTGTGTGTGTGTGTCCCAGGGATCAAACCCAGGCCATCAAGTGCTTTTATCTACTGAGCCATCTCCCTGGCCCTCTTTCTTGTTTTTGAGACAAGGTCTCCTTGTGAAGTCCAGGCTGGCCTTGAATTCACTACGTAGCCCAGACCTGCAAACCTGCAGTGATCCTCCCGCCTCACCTCCTTGGTGCTAGAATAGAGGTGCATGCACTGAAGCCCTGCCCTTTTTTCTTGCAGTGTTAGGAATGAACTCAGGACCTTGTGCATCTTGGGCAAATACTTTCCCTCTAGGTCTCACTTCACGGTCCTTGCACTGGCTGCTCCTGTAAACCTTTCTGTGTTGACTGTAACTGGCTTTAGACCTGTTTCAGACTGGCAGAAAAACTGCACAGATAAAAGGGGACATCCTCACTGTTGCAGCCAGCAGCCAGCTGCTAGCCATGGTCCCGGTGAACTGGTTTGATATATTAGTACTGATCACCACCCATCCACACTTCCTATGCATTTCAATTTGTTAACATATTGTGTTAAATATTACTCAGTATCTTCATTCTGAGACTTTTTTTTTTTTTAGCATCGTTTTGAATTTGACCCCAGAGTGCTTCTCTACCTCACTACAGTCTCTCCCTGCTGTCGGTAGCTTAGAAACGTTAGAGCCCTGTGTATGGGCTCCTTCCTCTCTGGCCAGGGCTACACTGTGTGCTGGTGTCCAGTCCCTCCCCTGGTGGGCTCTGGTGGGTGTAACTATGTCACACCAAGTGATGCCAGTTTGCAGGTGGCACACAACTTCCTCTCTAGGTGCTGCTCAGAAAACATAGGTGGAAACCCCCTAGGCCATAGGCTTTCTCAGGACATGTGGCCCTGAGTGACTCTTAACAGGGATGAAGGCCCTCTTTGGCAGGCAGGTCCTTCTAGGTAGACAGAAGCCACTGTTAGCTAGAGAATAAGCATGCTCTCTCTCTCTCCCTCTCTCTCTCTCTCTCTCTCTCACACACACACACACACACACACACACGCATACACACAGCTCTCTCTCTCTCACACACACACACACACACACACACACACACGCATACACACACACACACAGCTCTCTCTCACACACACACACATGGCTCTCTCTCTCTCTCTCTCTCTCTCTCTCTCTCTCTCTCTCTCTCTCTCTCTCTCTCTCTCTCTCTCTCTCCATGATTAGCTTGCCCCGGGGACTCAGACTGATATCTCCCTGGGAAGCTGATGGTACCATGCACCCTAGCCGCCTGCCCCTGAAACCTTCCAGCTCTGGACTCCTGTCTGGAATCTGAGCATCTCTCCCTGCCCTGCCCTTCCCCTATGGCCATGTAGCTAGTGCACTTCTCCTCAGACCCGTGGCCTCTTTTCAAGGAGCCAAAGTTGGGCTTCTGCCCTGGCTGTCCCCCTATTCCCTCTACCTTGGAAACTGTCCCCCTATCTTTTCATCATTGAATTCCTTTTCTTTTCCTTTTGCCGGTGAAGGATGGAGAACCACAAACAAGTCTAACCATGTAGTCCAAACAGACCTGGAACTCAAAAATCCTCCTGCTCCAGCTTTCTAAGGGCTGGGGAGACAGGCATGGGCCACCAAACTAGCTGGTCCTTTCTTATAAATCGGGGCATCTCCCACATATGTGTGTGTGCGCGCACATGCTTTTCTTGAGCACTCTGTGTGCCCCTCTGGCAGCTCCTTGTCCAGGCAGTGGCTCCCTGACACTCTTTGCTGCATGAAGCTGCTGTTTGTCTCTCACCTTCTTTAAGGCATCCCTGGGGACAGGCTCCTAGCATTCATAGCACCTTCAGGACTCCTTTTGTTGTCTGTACCCAGTAGGTGCTCAAGCAAGCTGTCAGTGACTGCCTCTGGGGGCAGTAGAAAAGCCAGCAGCAGTCAGGGCCAGTGGTGGGACAGACAGGCTCTGAGCTTGACCTAGGATTCAGTACTAACCTGAAGGGTGTTCTCTGGGGAAGGAGGTCCCACAGCTCCAAAGGTCCAGGGCTCCATCAGCAATAAGAATTCAGCAAGGTAAGCATAGAAGCATCCTTGGTCTGCACAAAGAGATGGATGGATGCAGAACAGTACATGGCTGGAGTTAAGGGTACAGTGGCCACATAGGAATTATAGCATGAGAAACTGTGTGGTTGGTCACAGCTATGCCCATTAACAGATAAGCTAATGTCTGGAGCAAGTGCAGGGCTCCAGCTAGTGCTGGAGCCAAATCCCTAGAGACAACAGAAGTAGCCAGAGCTCAAAAGCACTGGCTAGAATTTCCTTCTCAAGCTGTGGCCACATTGGGGAAATTGTTTCATTTAGAGTGAAAGTGGTTCTGAGCCAGCTACCCGCTTCCATCTGTTCAACTACCCGCTTCTGTCTGCCCAGCACTGCTGACCTTCTTCAGGCCAGGAAGGAAGGAAGGGCTCAGCCAGGCTTCAGTTCCTCCCCCAGGGTGGGGGCTCAGGACTGGACTGAGGCACAAGCCTTTTAGCTGCTTTTCACTTGCAGATCAGACATGCAGATATATCAATTTCCCTGTTTCTATTGCCCTGGTGCAGAGGGGAGCCAGCTCTGCAGCCTGCTCCTAAGTAGAGAAGGGCCTCAGGCTTGGTGCCAGGGACAAGGCAGGAGTTCAGTGGGGTGAGAGCCAGTGGGCCATGGCCCCTAAGGCCAGCATTGCCAATGCTCTATACCAACTATAGGGGCTGTGTATGCTGTGCTGCCCTGGCCAGGTTCACTCCTTCTCTAAGCCTGGCTGGGAAACAGCACTTGGTGATGGCAGTTTCTTCAGCTTGTTTGAGAACTGAGGTGACACAGCGCAAACGTACCCATGACATGGAGGGTGCTGTCCCCTCCTGCTTTCCACCCTTCAGTGGTTCACCCAGTGACTCTCAACCTAGTTCCAGCTAGTTCACCTGGGGTGACAGGGCCACAGACTTGGAGGGTATCTGTGGGGCCTAAGTATCTGGGAACTGGGACTCTCAGAACTGGCCTCATCAGAACATAGGATCTTTTGTTTGTCCCCCTATTCTAATCCTCACTGTCATCCCAAACACCAAATATATGTGACCCATTGGAGCTCTCTGACTCATCTGGGGGCCTTCATGTCATATCTCAGTGGTCATTGATTGGCTACTCTGTGTTCCTGCAAACATAGCTCAGTCAGAAACCAAGGAACACAAGTCTACTTCCTTTCCCCGAGGCCCCTGGGGGTCTGGATGGAAGGTGTAGATGTCCACCTGCCAGTATGCAGGCTTGGCCTGTGAGATGCCATAGGTCCCCATCCAGGGCTCTGTCCTCTGGGACAGCGGCCTGGCAGCTTCTGCAGACAGCAGGGCCTCAGCAGGTGGCTGAGTAGACAAGACATATTGTTCCTTCCTACAGATCCTGAACATGGAAGATGACCAGAACTGGTACAAAGCTGAGCTCCGAGGAGCGGAGGGTTTTGTTCCCAAGAACTACATCCGTGTAAAGCCACACCCGTGAGTAGTCACCACTGCCACCATCCACCTGGAGGCGATGCGACCCCACCTTGCCTTGCCAGAGCCAAGCTGCTTGGGGTACAATACACCCCAAGAAGATGGGCACTGGCTGACTGGTCTGGGACTTGGATAGGCTAGAAGTCTAGTTTGGCCCAGATATCTTAGGTCTGGGACGTAGGTCAGGCTCTTTACAGATGGCATCCAGTATTGCTCTCAGAATGTCTGGACAGCTAAACGATCCTTGAACACCAACTGGATATTCTTTAAATGGCATCTGGGTCATTGATCTGGTTTCAGGGAGCCAGACACAGGGACAGGGGATCAGAATAGTGGGATACACAAGGCACAGAAAGTATATGTAGAAAGGCAGGCAGCATCAGGGTGCCTCTCAGAAAAGGTGGCAATGAGTGAGATGCTGAGGGATCCATGGGAGTTGGCTGTATAGACAAGGGCAATGACTTTTGGAATTTTCGGGGGAAAGTGGAAAAAGGGAGGAAGCCAGAACGAGGCAAGGAAAGCAATGACCCCTGGCCCTTTAGTACAGAGGACAGGCACTGAGACAAGGGAGCAGAAAGCCATGGGGGTGCTGGGCCAGGGTGGAGCTCAGTCAGCAGGTGGAAGTTGTGCTGTGTGGCTGGGTGAAAAGGAAGGAGGTACAGGGGGAGCCCAAAGGGTATTTCCTCTTTGGTTTTTTTTTTTTTTTTTTTTTTTTTTTTTTTTTTTTTTTCTGCTTGTTTCCAAAGCTGCTGCCACCTCCAGCTTCCTCTGTTGTGCTGGAGGTGGCAACACCTGTTCCGGGTCCCCATCCCTAACCACTCTGCTGGCTTTCCTGCCTGGCACACCCCCAACCAGAGACAGGAGGAAGACACAGGGGAAGAGAGAAAAGCATATCGTGATGCCTGGGTGCTAGCCAAGCGAGGGCTGGGGCATGCAGGAGCGAGGACTGAGGTCGCCTGGGTGGCCACAGGAAGGGCTTAAGGCAGAGGTTGGAAGGCTGTAGAGTCTGAACTGCTGAACAGACCTGACCTAGGGCCAGGAGAGGGATTGCAAGGGCTGCAGTCGTCAATCAGGCTGTCATGGAGGCCAGGGCAAAGGAGGGTTCATCAGGATACTCCAGAGTCAAGGACCCCAAGCCCCTGGTGCCTGGAAGGCACAACCACCTGCCTATGCTTGGATCAAGCAGGGTCATGATCAGGTTCTCAACAGATCCTAGGGGACATGCTGACTAGCTGGCCCAGCTTGAACATCTTAGGCCCTACCCTGGCCCAAAACAGCTGTGAGGGTCACCCTCTCTTAGGTGTGAAGGCTCTGAATGTGGTGGTGGGGAGAGAGAGGGGTGTAGCCCTAGAAGGCTTCTACCTATGGCAGCTCCACTCTTTCTCTGAGTCCCAGGATGATCTCTGTCCCTGGATCTGGAGATGCAGGTCCTCTATTCTCAGGGAAGTTGGAGGGCAGGGAGGTGATTGTAGGGGCAGGGAGGGCTCCTCAGCAACAGGAAAAGCCCCTGAGCCTGCAGGTTCAAACAGAAGTTTGCCAGGGATGTCAGAAACAGGCCCAGGGATGTGTGGGAGGTGGGGTATGCATCATGTTACGAAAGTGGGAGGTAGAAACACCTTCAGCTGTTACTATAGCTGCCCACTGCCTGCCTAGGTGGGAACTATTAACATCATCTTATAGGCTGGGCGGCGGTGGCACACACCTTTAATCCCAACCCTTGGTAGGTAGAGGCAGATGGATGTCTTGAGTTTGAGGCCAGCCCAGTTTACAGAGCAAATTCTAGGACAGCCAAGGCTACACAGAGAAATCCTGTCTCAGAAACAAACGAACGAACGAACAAACAAACAATGACAAACCCATCCATCACCTTATAGACCAGCAGAGACACAGAGAGACTGGGTGCCTTGTCCAGGATCACTTAGCCTGCAAGAAGTAGACTGGGATTGCAGCTGGTGGTGGAGGCCCTTCATGAGCCACCAGAGAGGGACAGAAAGTCCATGAGAGCAGCTGTGTGGGGGTGAACCTCAGACTCCCTAAGCAGCTTCTCGGGAGACCTCGGTCCTCCCTGGGTTTCAGTTTCCACCCCAGTACAAGAAGCAACATAGTAGAGTCAAAGATGGAGTGGTGAGAACTGAGATTTAGAACTTCCTTCAACTGCCCTTCAAGCAGGTGAACCCTTCCTCCGTAACTCACGGCCTATTAGACCAATCCCCCCATGACCCTGTCACCCAGTGTTCCCACTTCTCGCCTCTGCTGTAGAGACTGTATTAGGGTTCTCTCTCACACTCTCTCTCATTTCTCTCTCCTCTCTCGCTCTCCCTCTCCATCTCTTCCAGTTAATCTAACAATGGCTGGCTATGACCAGAAAGTCCAAGAATCCAGTAGTTGCTCAGTCCACAAAGCTGGATGTCTCAGCTGATTCAGGACACACTGGAATCCTGCAGAAGCAGGCTCTGATGCCAATCAATGAAGGAATGGACTTGCTAGCAAGTCAATGGCAAGCAGGCAGAGAGCCAAGCCATCTTCCTCCATATCTTTATATAGGCTTTCCGTAGGTGTGGCCCAGATTAGAGGTCGGGTTACCCTAGTTCCAAAGACCTGGATTAAAAGTCTTCCTGCCTCAGAGATTCAGATCAGAAGTAGATCTTTCCACTTTGGATTAAGCAAAGCTCTCTCACAAGTATGCCCTCTACTTGGGGGCTTTAGTTAATTCCAGATGTAGTCAAGTTGACAACCAAAAATAGCCACCACTGAGACCAAGTTCCAATGTAGATTTTGGAGCTATGTCCAGGCATGGCAGGCAGCCTCCCGTTCCTGGGGACCCCACCACCACCACCTCCCAAAGAATCCTTCTAGGCCCAGCGCTCTAGCCTAGGACTCAATACAATGCCCTGGGGTCAGTAAGCGAGCGGCTGGCTGGAAAGGGCCTTGAGGCCTCGCTGCAGAAGCTGGCTAGCCCAGCAGACAGGAAGGACCCCAGGAGAGGCTGCTCTGGCCTTGCAAGAGTCCCAAGACCTAGCGGGTGCAGTTCTGTTCCAAGTCTGCTCCTACTCGGGAGGGACACAAGGCAGGGAGGGAGGCCACTATTATTGATGTCACCCATACTTATTTGTGGTGCCGAGGACGAACGTGGAGTGTCGCACTCGCTAGGCTAGCACTCCACTGACTCACATCCTAGCACAATTTTACGCTTTTTTAACTTTTAAAAATCTGTACTGGGCTAGTGAGACGGCTCAGTGATTAAAGGCACTTCTCACCAAGCCCAGTGACTTGATTTCAGTGCCCAGGATGTGAATGGTGGAAGGGGAGAACTGACTGGTTATCCTCTGGTCTACATATATGTAGTATGTACATTCCTGAACATGTATGCGCCCACACAGAAATAAATAGTTTTGAGAGTGCATACTGCTCTTGCAGGGGATCCATGTCTGGTTCCTAGCACCTACATCTGGCAGCTCACAACCACCTGTAACTCCCTCTCTGGGAGACCTGACACCCTCTTCTGGACTCACATACACATACCCCACCCCTTATATATAATACATATAATTTAAAACAATAATGAAAATGAATATTAAAAAAGAAAGATAATCTCCATCTACAAGCCAGACAGGCGTGCCGGCTGGTGAAGCACCTGACTCTGGTTTTTCTGTCTTGGGTGTGGGTTTGCCTGGCCTGGTACGGACAGCAGGGACAGATTGCCTCAACTCTGATTTGCCTCTCCTATGTGACCTTGATTTTTTTTTCCCTATTTCTCAATTTCCTCGAGTGTAAAATGGTCACAGTGATACCTTTGAAGAGGGAATGAGGGCCAGCCCTGCCATCGACCTTACGGATACCTCCAGACACGGTCCCCCTCTCCCCACAGGTGGTACTCGGGCAGGATCTCTCGACAGCTGGCTGAAGAGACTCTGATGAAACGCAACCACCTAGGAGCCTTCCTGATCAGGGAGAGTGAGAGTTCCCCTGGCGAGTTCTCCGTCTCTGTGAAGTGAGCTCCAGGGCGGAGTGGGTGGGAGCAGGGGGGTGGGGCAGGCCTGGCAGAGCCACTGGCTGGGTAAAGGGCTCAGCAAGCAAGTGTGGAGGTTTCTTGGTTAGAGAGTAGGGGAGGATGCCCAATGAGGCCCTAGGCTGGTGACCAGAAAGTTCTGCCAACAGGGTCCCACTTGATGACAATGTTGTCTGTGTTGAGAGCACAGACTCTGAGGCCAGGTACTTCTAATTCTGATGTTGTCACTTTGTGGCTGTGTGGCACAGGACCAGTTACTTAACCCTGCTGAGCCTGTTTCCACACAGATAAAATAGGTCATTGGAAGAATGAGTCAGTCGACCTAAAGCAGAAGGCTGTATTAACTTCATAAGGAGAAACTCACACCTTATAAGATAGCGCCTGGCAACAAGAGCCAAAGCAGGGGTGCTGGACTGGGGACTGTGCGGTGGCTTACTAGGATGAACACGGTGGCTCCTCAGTCTGGCAAAGCAGAAGGGGCTGAGGGCAGCAGAGTCACACTCAGAGAGAGGGGGACCATAGGGCAGAGGACTGGTACACAGCTTGGGCTTTCTCTCAGAGCAGCAGGAAGTCACGAGGGGTATGAGGGGTACGGAAGGGGATGATGAAGTTCCATCCATAGCAGCCCCCCCCTGCTGGCTGTGAGGAGGAGGAGGGACTTTTGGGGGGAGGTAACACGAAGCAGGAGGAAGAGAGTGGGGTCAGGGCCTGGTGGCATGGCTTAGGACTCTGTCTCCTGATTGTGTCTGGAGTAGTGGAATTCGACATGCTACTGTGCTAAAGGGACAGAGGAAGGTGTGGCCTGCCTATGGCTCTTCAAGAATGCTTGCTCCCAGGCCACACTTGACCTTTGGTCAGTGGCTTTCCACAACAGCATACTGAGGATCAGGGCAATGTGTGAAGACCCTGCAGCTCCTGTGGACTGCCGTCCTTCCTCTCCGTTCTGATTGCCCGTGGAGCTATAAGACCCACACCAGGCTGGGGCTACTGCTCTAAGGCCACAGCCCGATGCATCATCATGTGTTCTGTCTCCTGCAGCTGCTTAGCAGCCACCGTAACCATGCAGCAGCCATTGGCTACTCCACGAGGGTCCCCCACACCTTCTCCAGCTTCCTTGCCTATCTGGTACCATATGTACAGGAAGGTTCTCTACCCGAGTCTGGCCTGGACATCCCTTAACTCCCTACAGGTCACAGCAGAAAGTGACTCCTAGGGATGACACCACCAGGAGGATAGCCCAGCCTTAGTAACTCCTGGAAGCTTCCCAAAGACCCAAGGTCACCTAGCCAAACAGGGGCACCCGGCACAGATCAGGCCCAGAGTAGGAGCAGAGAGGAACCTGTCCCGTCCCACTCCTCTTGAGCTCCCCACAGACCCAGGCTGCCTTGGCAGCCCTTAGAGGGTGGTCCTGGCTAGCCACCCTGGGACAGGGGCAGAAGGGCAGAAGTATGGGATACACATAGACCCAGAAGTTCCACCATGAGCAGGTGCGGAAGGAAGTCCACAGAGGACACACTCCGAGACGAGACGGGGCAGCAGAGTCCAGCCTTAAGCATGTGTGGGAGCTCTGCTGGGGTCTGAGGGGTGCCAGGCACGGGAAACAGTGTGCGTCAAGATCTGATCAGAGGTCGTACAGTGAGGTCTGTTTGGATGTTAACAAGCCTGACCAGAAGGGGAGATGGCAGTGTGCTGGAATAGGTTTTCAGTAGGCAAGCTCAGCCAACGCACGATGCGTAAAGAAACCCTGGCACACACCCACCAGTCCCTTCTCAAGAAGTCCTAGAGCACCCACCCACATTAGGCCTGGCTGGCCAGAGCTTCCCCAGCTCAGCCCTGCGATTGCACTTAGGGCCACCAGGTGGCCATCTCCACCCTTGCTTCCTCCTAGGCTGGGCCAGAGATCTTGAAACTGACTCCCAAAATGGGAGTCCCAGCTCCCACCCCCCCTAGCCTTGAAATCCAGGCACGTTATCCTGGGAACCTCAGCTTCTCTATCCATGAAGTAGGCATTGATACGAACTGAGCTGTGATCTGGATGCACACTGCGGCCCAAGGTGGACCTGAAGGGGAGCCCCCTGTTCAGAGGCCACTTCTGGCCCCATTGCTCTTGCCTAGGGCTCTCTGGAAGACATATTGGTTGGGGACATATTGGTAGTCTCCTCCTGTCTTTGCTTGGGACTAATGTATGACTTCAGTCAGGTTCTGGTCCTGTCTTGGTGGTCATCCCTCACCTGTGATGATGAGGTCAACCTGACAACCCTCCACCCTCCCTGGCATGAGTCTCCCACAAGTTCATGCCAAGAACCACAAAGTTGTCACAGGTAGTTTTATGCACCTTGGGTGCTGAACAGTGCCAGTAGCCACAGCCAGTTCATTGAGCAGCTTTCAGAGAGGTGACCCCCTTGAGCCCATTGGCTGGTACCTGTCTGCCTAACTTTCCCTTCATATTTCTATCCAGGCCCCTGAGACCCTTCTCTCATGGCTGATGGGAGATAGATCTCAATTAAAGTGTCTTGCTTCCTTTCTGGCCATGAGTGCCTTGGAGTTATAGCACACACTTGTCTATACCACCAAACTGGTACTTTGGAGCTAGCACACACTTGTCTATACCATCAGAACGGTGCCACACGGAGCACCCACTGTGACCCAGGTCCTGTCCCTGGGAGCACCACAGAATAGGACAAAGGTCCTTGTTCCCTGTGTGCTGCTCCAGTGATGAAAAGCACAGGTTTAGCAAATAATGGGGGCTGGGGAATATGAGCAGGGCTGGGCTGCCAGATCCCAGTGTGCAGGTAAGGAAACCAACACTCTGAGTGGCGAGAAATTTGCTAGTGAGCTCAAGTGTCCTAGTGAACCATTTTCTGAGAGGCAGAAACCTGGCAGGGAACTATCTCCCCATCGCCCAGGGCCTTCCGAGGTCATCCCTGTTCTCCCTGTGTGCTGCAGGGCCAACTTTGCTCTCCTTTTGTTCCCCAGTGGACAGAGCGGTGAGCGCCTAGATCTGGCCCATGTAAGCCTCAGCTGGGAAAATGGGAGCATGGGCTCCTGCCCACCCAACCTTGGCTCCCCTCTCAGATGCTGCTGCTGCCACTAGGCAGGAAAAACTTGCTGAGCGAGACTGGCCTGACTAAGACCTTGAGTTTTCTGATGCAGGGACCAGGCATAGCACAGTGGGGGTTGGGGTCGGGGTCACAAAGTACTGCCCAGCAAGGGATATTCGCCATAGAGATGGGAATAGGTAAAAAGACACATACTAGGACATACTGCAGACACCAGGAGTCCAGTCCATGCTGCCTCTTTTCCAGAATTCAGCTCTTGGGTTTAGGGACAGGGTGGAGTACTGATGAGCAGTGTGGGATGGTGACATAGAGGCCCCTTCCCAGACAGCCTAGCCTTCCTTAGCTGGGAAACAGGGGCAGCTATGGGCAAGTGGCAGAAAGGACAAGACAAGCCACATACAGCCATGACTATTACACTGCCCAGCCTGAAGATTTCCCAGCTGACAGGTTGGAAAGTTCTAGAACTCCTGGCCCCATGCCCTGTCCCCCAGTTCTCCCATGGGATCCAAGAACATTCCCCTGCAAAACTCTCCAAGCCCCAGGCTCTGAGCTGCTTATGGAGAAACAAGAATTTAGGAGTCCGGAGCCGGCCCTGCCCCACCCCATCCTGCCTTTCGCTGAACTCTTAGCCACACTCACCCTGCTGCTCATAATGACCCCTCCCCGCACAGCTACACCTGAGGGCAGAGAGGTGGACAGACTGTTCCTTGCCCACCCTCGGCACCTACAGCTTAGTCACTGCAAACACCATGCTGTCAGCTCATAAGCAGTTTTGTGACTCTCAGGGTTTGTGGCACCTCTGGCAGAACTTTCCTTTTGGGGGAAACAGGCTCTTCCAAAGGAGCATAGCAGGGCCGTAGCTGCTGGTAGGGCTGGCTCAAGGCCAGGTCACCTGGTGGTTACAACCCCCATGGAAAAGCCCTCAGCAAAGTCCGTGGTGAGGGACCCTCAGGGAGGCTCTGTGATAAAGGCTGAAGGCACAGAGAGCTGTTCGGACCCTGGGGGAAGCTCTGTCTCCTCATTCTGGTGCCTGTATGCAAAGCCTTTGTGAATTATGTGAGCAATAAGGCTAGATAAGGATGCAGGGACCCAAGTTGAACCCTGACCCCGACGAGGGTAGTAATATTGGCTCTCCAGAGGCGGGCAGTTTACCAGGGACTTGAACATGAGTAGGAACGCATGAATTCTTTCCGACTGGAAGGCCGAGTGAGATGCTTGCTTACGCAGTCCAGGCTAGCCTCAAAGTGGATTCTGGGGTTACAAACCCTGCTGGGGCTACAGGTGTGAGCTGACGCTCTCTCCAGACTTTAGACTGGGCTGGGCAGGGAGCGTCCTCAGATTCATCCTAAATCTCCACTCTGAACCATGGGAAGCAGCCCGGCCCTGGGGCTGGGGAGAGACTGAGCTGTGGAGGGCCTCCAGGTGGGGCTACAGAACTCAGGACGGGGTTGGTCTCTCTGGAGGGCGCAGCCCTGGGAGCAGGCCTCATTTGGCATATCTGGGACATATTGTCCCAAAGGGAGTGACAACTGCCATTGTCACTGTCAGTAATCAATTGGAAAGCTCCCCTGAGCATTTTTGACGAGAGGCAGCCCCACCCAGCCTTCCTGTGGATTTCTGAACAGGTTGCATCTGGACTCGGGCCTCAGTTTCCCTACTGTGCATTAGGCCAGGAGGCAGCACCTGTCACCCTGTGACAGAAAGGGGATCCCAGAACTTGTAGCTGCTGCCATTCTGCACACGCATGCTGGCAGGCTGTCCTGGTGTGCAACAGGTTGTCAGTGAGGCCCAGGTAGGTCCCTAACAGGATGGTCTGGATTACAGGGGCTGGGACTTGGTACAGTTTGGTGGCATTGGTTGGAAAGGTTGAGCAAAGAAGGGAAAAGGAAGGGACCATGGTGACAGAGAGGCCAGCAAAGACAAGAAGCCAGATCTTGAATCTGAAGAGCTGGGTTTTTCATGAAGGCAATGGCAGCCGTGGAAGTCTCCTGAGGACATGGAATGTTCGGAATATCTGAGTGTCTCTCATAGGTACAGAGTTTGATGGGAGTCAGGATGGTCTTGGGGCTCAGCCCCCAGAGTACTGTGAGGACTGAGGCGGGAGGGTGATGGGAGGCAGGGGAAGAGGGAGAATGTCAAAACTCCGAGGGGACACTGAAGAGGTGTGAGAGAGGGAGGGCTCAGAGGTGCCCAGGGACGATGCCGGCCAATGTTTTTCAGCTTTCTTATCTGAATGAATGTTATCTCTATAGGAAAGCAGAGGTTCGGAGAAGGTAAATAAGTTGTTGGAAGTCACACAGTGAGAAAGTGGCCTTGTCTAGCACCCATACCCTGAATCCCATATTCTGCTGCCAGGATGGCTCCCAGTCCTTCCAACTCCAGATTTCCCTCAGATCAGGGTCTGGCTCCAAAGGTGGGGGCAGGTCTGAGGTATTGGGTTTTTCCCCCCAGTTATGGTGACCAGGTGCAGCACTTCAAAGTGCTTCGAGAGGCCTCAGGGAAGTACTTCCTGTGGGAGGAGAAGTTCAACTCCCTCAACGAGCTGGTCGACTTCTACCGCACCACCACCATCGCCAAGAGGCGGCAGATCTTCCTGTGTGACGAGCAACCACTGATCAAGGTAAAGCCAGGACTGGAAGGCCTGAGTCTGAGGGGCACCTTGCATTCCCCTGCAGCCCAGGTCACCAAAGTGACATGAGTGTGGTTCCTACAGGAGTTAAGGACAGGACAGGGCAAGGGGGAAAAACAGCATAGAAGGTGGGGGCAGTTCAGAAACTCCACTTTGCCAACACAAAAATACTCTGGGGTATACAGTAGGTGCTCAATAAGTGCTTGTTAAAGAATGTATGTCTGGGTGCCTGCTGAGTCCCACACCTGAGCTGCTCTATACACTCTGACTTGGGTTTTGGTTTCAGTTTTGTTTTTAGGCAGGGTCTTTCTGTGTGTCTCTCCCTGGTCTGAAATGCACTGTGTAGTACAGATGGGCCTTGAAGTCTCACAGGGATCCCCTTACCTCAGCCTCCCAATGGCTGGGGTGAGCCCGCTACCCTGCAGTATGAGCACCTCGCTGTTCCCGTTATACAGATGAGGAAACTAAGGCTGAGAGCGAGCCAGTTCATGAGAACTCCTGGTCGCTGCTCCCCAGGGAGGCACTGAACCTGTATAGGTTGTGGGCAGTGTGACCCTCAGGGATAAGGCCGGGCTGGGCCCAGCATGCAGAGAGATCCATCCACCTCTACTCTTCACAATAACAGCAATTTGCCAGCAGCCTGCCCTTTCATCAGGGAGCCAGGGGCAGCTCTCACTCTCATTAGGATGACGACACCAGCCGACTGGGTTATTAGCGCAGCACGGTGTTTTGCTTAGAGGCTGGGACAAATCAAGATCTGGACATATTCGAACTTGAGTGCTGTGGAGAGGGAGGGAAGTGTGACTCCAGCCGAGGCTTGGGGAGGAGGTTCTCTGACTTCCCACAATCAGGCTTTGTGTTTTTCTCCTCTTTCTTGATAGTCTGCTATGTAGCCTGGGGGAGGGGTCATTTCAACCCTTAGCTGGGCCTCAGTTTCCCTTCCATTCAATGGGTTTGCTTAACCAGGAGAGATACTCTGTGGTTTCAGACCCCAAAAGTGCTCACCTGGCTCCAGTGCCCAGCCTGGTGAGCTAAGGTCAGCTGGAAGCTCCTGGTTTCTGAGACCCCATCTCCCAAACCCCTGTACTGGCTCTGCCAGAGCCCTGGGGTCACCCATTGGCAGGGGGGCAGGGTGAGAGCTTCTTCCTTCCTGAGCTGAGCCCAATAATCCTATCATGTTTTGAAGTTCTGCAGGCTCAGCAGAGGCCAAGAAGAGCCCTGTGCTGGGCACTGCAGATGCCTAGCAAGGGCTGTAGGGAAGACACTGGAACCAAAGAGGTAGAGATGAGCCGATGCCACGGCCAGACCCGAGAGCAGAGAGCAGGAGCAGGGTTTCCACTCTGGAAAGCCTGAGGGGGCTGTGGCAGAAACTTCTAAGCCATGAAGCACTTCCCTGCCTGGCATCAGTTACCGTGTGTATGTGGGCCCAGAGGGAGGGAATAGGTCTCAGAGAGAATCAGGCACCTAACCCAGGACTGAGGTTCCACACACTACCGGAGCAGCAGAGGGTCCTTGGCCCCCCTCCCCCTCCCCACCCCCACCCCCCGGCCCCGCAGGAGCTCACTTCTCCCACCGGGCTCCTGGGGACAGGGCTCCTGGGGACAGGCAGCTTGCTGCCTCCAAAGGCCACTGACTATTCTGCCCCCTATTTCTCCATAGCCATCCCGGGCTTGCTTTGCCCAGGCCCAGTTTGACTTCTCGGCACAGGATCCATCTCAGCTCAGCCTCCGCCGAGGTGACATCGTGGAAGTTGTGGAGCGTGAGGATCCACACTGGTGGCGGGGCCGGGCAGGCGGGCGCCTGGGCTTCTTCCCACGGAGCTACGTGCAACCGGTACACTTGTGACCACACAAGACCAGAGGAGCGATGCTCTGGGCTCAGCTTCTTCACACTAACCAGGACCAATATCGGTCACCACCAGGCTGGGAGCGGAAGCCCCCGCCCGCAGGCCTGACTGCTTTCCATTGGTCTCTATGTGTGACATCACCCGCCATTGACCAGGCCCATCCTCTCCAGACTTGAGGACCAACTGCTAATGGCTGGGGCCCAGCTCAGAAAGCGCTTCCCTTGAGCAGTTTATCTTCCAAACGCCTTTCAGGTTGTGCAAGTTACCGGGAACTGGCTTAGCCCTGGGCAACCTCAACGTCCATAAGAGTGCAAAGTTCCTCCCACTCCAACAGCTTGGGGCCTCCTGGCTTTACCCCACCAGCACTGGAATGAGGTTATATAGAGGTGAATCCCGTTGGAAGAGGCCTGATAGGGACAGAGGCAATGTAGTGGGTCCCGTCCTGTTAGCTACAGGCAGAGCCCAGCTTGGAGGCCTTGGCTATGCAGGTTCAGGAGGAACAGCCAGGCTATGGCCAGCACTGAGTGAATGTACAGTGCATGGGGGTGGTGCCTGGCTATGGGGGAATCCTGAGCTGCTGCTACCCAGAGTCAGAGCATCTGCAGATTGGGGAAACTGAGTCAGACTTGGCAAGGCCTGGCATGGTAATGGGCTTTGATGTGGGGGTGGGAGAGAGAGAGAGAGAGAGAGAGAGAGAGAGAGAGAGAGAGAGAAGCAGAGACCAAGAGATAACAGAGACAGAGAGACAGAGAGAGAACCTCTGTGGCTGTCTTTAAGTCCCTCGAAGAGCCCAGGTTGCAGGAACTCGGGGTTCTCCCTGAGCCCAGGGCTGTCCCAAGACCCTCTAAGCTGTGAGCCTGGCATACCCTATGCTCCTAACCTGTACCTGCGTATTCAAAATAAAACATTAACCAGTGGACGTCAATCTTTCTCCCCATATCTGACTTTGTTTAAAGTGCTATTTTTGAAATGATTCTCCACTATATTTTCAGAGCACCGTGTCTGCTGGCTCAGCCAGACACTTGGTATTGACCACTGTTTATCTGTGGGCACATTCTATTCCTTAGGCCTTCATGTCCAACCCAGGAAGGAAGGTGGTCCTGAGAACTTGAAGCGCCTGTCTTCCCACTGGTGTGGTGGCAGCATCAGGCAAAATAGGCATAGAAGAAAATGTTGACACACATGAGGAAGATGGCGTTGACATTACACACGCGGGCCCAGAAAGCACGTTTCTGGGGTGTTTGGCCATCACCTAGAGGAGGGTGAAATAGGCCAGTGAGGGATGAAGGCTATACTTTCAGTCCCCATACCTCCAGCCCCAGCCTGAGGAAGGATGAGGAGCGATTGCTGGGTTACCCACTTACCTGTTTTAGTTCCTAAGGACCAGTTTGGAGCCAGAGTCCACCAGGTGAGGTTTTCAATCTGCAGAGAAAGGGCGTGAGAGGTGTAGAGAGCAGCCCCGGAGAAGATGCGGGTCAGTTAAAGAAGGAAGCTTAGTTCAAACAAAGATGAAGGTCTGGGCCAGCAAGGTTTAGGAGTCAACCGTGGGGGTACCTGGCATCATAAAGGGGCAGAGATCTGGATGTGAACAGAGTCAGGAATCCGTCAGAGACAGGTCAGGAATGGGGCCTGTGGTAACTGGGGTCAGGAGATGTGACTGCCTCACCTGTCTTTGCTGAGGGGGCGGGCTCAGTAGGCTCCCAGCGGCCATCACAGCACAGGTGAGGAGGAAGAGGGCAATGGCAAAGTGCAAGTAATGTAGGCTGCGGAGGGGGGCTGGCCGGGTATCGATTTGGCCGCACGGGGGCTCCGGGTACAGGAATTCCAGGACCAGCCTCAGAGCACCCACCACCAGCCCAGCCATCAGGCCCCAGAAGGCCCCCTGGGGAAAGGAGAGACAGAGGAAGATCTCAAAGGACTTGCGGAGTACCCTTAAGGGAATCCCATCGGATCTGTCTGTGCCACCCACCTGTTCATTGGCCCTCCTCCAGAAGATGCCCAGGATGAAGATGGCGGTGACAGGGGGCGCCAGCGAGCTGGTCACTGACTGCATGTAGATGAAAAGCTGACCACTGTTAGAGCCCTGCAGGACCGGGATCCAGGCTACACTCACACCGATGAGCACCACGATGACCAGCCTGCAGGTGGCAGAGGCCAGCCCTGCCTCAGTTCTTCACTGCCCCCCCCCCCAAAAAAAAACTGCCTCTGGACCCCTTTGCACATTTCAGCACAGGCCACTAAGAACCACGAGCTCTTGCTCCTTTTCCTAACATGATTCCCTGCCAGCCATTCAGCTTTGTTCAGGCTTGCGCATGCTTGGGTCCGGCAGTGTTTTCCTGAGCTGGCCAGGCATTTGGGGACGGTGAATGACACAGTGGCCCTCATATCTGAGCCAGCCTGGTGGGACTTAGAACACTCACGGACCTTCTGACTTCTTGGCAGAAACCGCACCATCCCAGCTAGCATATCCTTGGCTCTCTGCCCTCAGTCCTTCCTTGGTGGGTGACCCCAATCTACCCAATAGGGGCCCTGCGCGGGCCCTTCCCTCCTCCAAAGGCCTTGTGGGAGGCTCCTGGAGTTGACTTTGCAAACAGCAACCTACCCCTCCTGCCGGTCCCATGCCTGAGGAAACCCGGGGTTGGGGGTGGGGGGGGGAGTGTGGGTCTGGAGGCCTTGAATGAACCCTAAGGCCTTGAAGGTTGCACCACCCTGCTAGTGCTGGAATCCCACCTAGCTGAATTCTCTCCCCCTTCACCCATAAGTACGGTGGTGGTGGGCGAAGCCCGTGGCCCGGCACCGTGCAGGACTGAGGAATTGTGTGCTGGTAGGCGGGTGGGGTTCCCCCCCAACACACACACCCTCTGCCTTCCCACTTTGCATCTGGCTAGGCTGGGGGGCAGAGAGTGGCAGAAGGAGGAGGTGCTGCTTTGATTGAGGCTAATTAACCCTTAGACCGGCGCACAGCTGGGCGCGGCATCTTCAAAGCCAGGCGGCCCCCACTGACACTCCCTCCACCCTCCAGCCCGAGGGCTGCGCAGTTCCTGGGCCTTGTGTTGTCACTGCAGTCCATCCTTCAAACCAAGCCCCTGGATGAGGAGGCGGCTGCCACTTCCTAAAGCAGCCTCCAGGGGCGCGTTCACATCCAATCTCTCCTAGGTGGCTGGCGCAATGTGTGTTGGAGAGGGGTGGGGGGAGGGGCTCTGAGTCTTCCATATTGTCCAGCTGGACATAGAACTAAGAAAAGAGACAGGATGGAGCAGCAGGGAGGGAAGGAAAGAAGAGGGGCACCACTGTCCGTTCACAACACCTCAACTCGGTTACCCCTGACAGCTCTCCTACTTATAGTAAGAGCTATGAAGAGCCAGCCTCTGAGAGACCAGGGAGACAGGAGGCATGAGGGCCACAGGCCAGGTTGTAAGGACTACTACAGTCCCAGGCCAGAGAATGGAGGACCCACTGTGGGACAGGACAGGGAGATTTTCAGATTCAAGGCCTAAGAGATGGGAATCTCAAGGGATTTCTTTCAAGGAAAAAGTTGTCTCAGAAGGACTAGCCTCTGGACACACAGCAGCTGCAGAGAAGCCGGAGCAAACAGGTGGTCAGAAGTCATGGGACCAGATCTGGTAGATAAGAACCTGAACGGCTATAAAAGCCAGAGGCTCCCTGCCTGCAGATGAGCTCATGACACCCTGGCTCCCAGGCATGCCCCAACAGGGCTCTTCTCACTGAAGCTGGCTGCTTTGCATCACAGGGCAACTACTGGGAGAGCCCCTGCCCCAGGCCTGGCAGCCAGGCTTCAGGAGGAAGTCTTCATTAGTGGGAAAGGAGCTGGCACACTAGGTGCCCACTCTCCATTGCCCTGGCCTGTCCTACCACACATGGGCCAAGCACAGGGGTAGGGCGGAAGTGTCTTGCAGGAGTCCATTTGGACATATTGGAGGGATTTATCTGGTGGTGGTGGAGCACAGTGGGACAGGACTCGTAGCAGAGGCCATAGGTGGGCTGAGTAAATTAAAACTGAGTGGCAGGAGGAAATGGCAGGTCCTCAGAGCCTGAGACAGGGACACCCTTGTGGCCTGGGTGTGACCAGTTTGAGGATTAGCTCTGGGTTCCATATAAGGTACTTGAGCAAACCAGAAGGCTCAGAAAGATCCCTGGTGTAGTTGGGGGAAGCTGACTCCTATGCATCCTTCAAAACCCAAGTCTGGTGAGGACCCCCACAGGCAGATAGTGGTCCTGGGGGAGCCCCTTCCTGCCTCACCCATACCGTCCCACCAGCAGCAACTCTCGCTCCCCCGCGCTGGGCCGAAGCTGCCTCCAGATGTCCATGGTGAAAAGCGTGCTGCTGCTGTTGAAGATGGAGGTCAGGGATGACAGGAGAGCAGCCATCATTACTGCGATCATCAGCCCTCGAAGACCTGAGGGCAGAACAGAGCCCCCCAATGTGACCCTGCGCTGCAGGGAGAGAGGCAAGCTGAGGAGACTGGAAGTGATCAGGACTCAAGGGGCAGCCAGTGGCAGGGCTGTGGGAGACTTCTGAAAGGGCGGTGGAGCCGGGAGCCTGGAAGTAATTACCCAGTGCTTGGGCTGCTCTCAGTTCTGGTGTCTACCTCCTGCAGATCCTGAGCTGACAAACCACTTTTCTTGCCCCAGCTTCCCTGGAGGGAGCATCCAACCTGCCTGAGAGTGGGGAGCCTAAGGGACAGCTTCAGGGTCAGGGAAAGCAAGCATGGGGCCCTATGCTAGAGGCCACACCTGAACAGACAGTTACCACTTCCTGTACACAGCAAGTTCCAGCAGGCATGGCGGATTACTTCTTGTCTCTGGGAAAGAGCCTTGGTTGAGGGAAGGCATAAGAAACCCACCCTACTATTTCCTGTGAGTGAGAGGTCCCTAGCCAGGCAAGACAGCATTTTGGGATTTACGGGCTCCAAAGGGCTCAGAACACTCAGTGCTGTGGTGCTCAGTCTGGTCACCTCCTATGTGTTCCCTCCTTTTTAGCAGACAGACTCTTTGCCTCTACCTTCCACTCCTAGAAAGGGGTGGTAACCCAGCTTGAGTTCAGTTCTGCAGTGTGGCTTCCAGGCATCCTCAGGCTGACTAGGATGGGGCCCAAAGGAAAGTAAGTTAAGCCATGGTTCCCCCAACATTTTCCTATCCTGACTCCTTAGTGTATAGGGACTGGTTTGACTTGGTGTTTATTACACCCATTTCTCAGACAGGCCTAGAAAGGGTTTAGAGACCCAACAAGTGTATGTCAGTGCTAGGCTCAGTCCTTGGCTCAGTATGGAAGGGGAAGCAGGAAGCCTGAGTTGGGATGGTTGGGCCCCATGCCAGGCAGTTTCCTTGTGTCATTAGGCTTAATCCTGGCAATAACCCTTAAGGTGGGTAGACTCATTATCCCCAATTTATACATGAGGACGTCAGGCTGCAAGCAGAGAAGTGGCCTGCTCTACATAACTCCACTGGCACACAGCAAGAACCAAGGTCTATTCCCTGGTGTGTGTATCCACATCTGGGGTTGGCCCTGTGGAAAGGAAGGAGGGAGGAAGGGAGTGAAGGAGGGAGGGAGGGAGGGAGGGAAGGAGGGAGGGAGGGAGGGAGGGAGGGAGGGAGGGAGGGAGGAATCTTAGCATCCAGATGAGTCAAGACTGCAGGGCTCAAAGATCTGCGCTTAGGGTGAGACTTCCCCCAGCCCTAGACTGTTGCTTCTGCTTGCACATCTCCTTGGCTGGGGAACTCACTACCCAAAACGTGATTAGCATGGTTACCACAAGGAACCATGGGGAAAAGCCAAAACCTGCCCATGGCTCTTCTTACTAGCAACTGTAATCTTTGGGGAGCTCACTCTTGTAAATATGGGTGCTGAGGGTCCTGGACTCCTGATCTCAAAGGAGTAAGCAGTGGACTTCACTTTGTATGTCATCCTGGGCCTCAGCTTCCTCATGAGGAGTTCATAAAGAGATCACGACAAGGCAGTAGGTAGCCTTTCTGCAGAGGTGACACACATGCCTGTGACCTTGGTAGGTCACTTCACATCTCTAGCCCTTCCTGTTCTCAGATTAGTTTCTGGGCTGGTGAGATGGCTCAGCGGTGAAGAGCACTGACTGCTCTTCTGGAGGTTATGAGTTCAAATCCCAGCAACCACATGGTGCCAATCAACCATCCATAATGACAAACAAACAAACAAACAAAACTATGAGCTGGAGCAAGCGGGGCAGAGGCGAGGAGCAGGGCCAGAGCAAGAGGGAGAAGGGAAGAAGGGTAAAAAACAAAGATTGGTTTCTTTTATGTGTATGTATACTTTCTTGCATGGGTTTATGTGTTATCTGCATGTGCAGGAGCTCCTGGAGGCCAGCAGAGAAGGTCTGGTCCACTGGAGCTGGAGCTACAGAGAAGTCTCCATATGAATGTTGGAAACCAAACCTGATCCTAATGCACGAGAATCTTCTCAACCACCAAGCCATCCCTCCATCCCCAAGTTCCCCATCTTTAAATGAAGAAGAGCCCAGCCAAGCAGTCTGAGGAAGGAGAAAGAGCTGACGTGGGAAGTCTGGGCCTTTACTTCTGGGCACTTCTGTCTGTGCCGAGTGGATGGCACAGGGACTCGTGCAGGATGCAGGGTGGACCCCACAGCTCCAACCCTTACTCACCAGGACCTTTCATCTGTCCATGAGATAGTCACTCACCTATGGGCATCAGCTCCATGACCAGCTTCGGGTAGGCAATGTTGGAGCAGCCAATCTCAGCCCCACAGGCTCGCAGACACTCGGATGGTACCACACAGCCCACATCGTCTGTGAGAAATAATACTTGTGTGTCACGCGCACACATGCGCGCGCGCATACGCACACACACATGCACACACGCACACCAGGCTAGCCTGAGCTGGCTTAGTGGCCCTCAGTCTCTGCCTCAGTTTCCCAGAGCTAGTCCCTGGGGCTCGGACCCCTGGATATCCTCCATTGCTGGCCCTCTTCTTGCTTCCTCTTCCCAGCCCCAAACCAGGGGTTCCTGGTGCTGTGCCTTAGCTGTGACCCTGTGCTGGTGCTTGGTGCCTCTACACCCTCCTTAAAGTGGAAGCAGAGGCAGGAGAGGGAACACCTGCACATCATGGGGCAGCACATCACCCATTGCCTCTGTCTAGCACCCCAGCTCCCAGGACCATCTTACCTGCTTGTGCTTTTTAGTACACACCCTGTACTTGAATGCCTTCGTATCTCTGCAGTCACAGGCTTTCCCCCCTGCATGCCACTGACCCATTAACGCCCATGGCCACCTTTGTTTATCTCCTGCTCCTCCTCTGACTGCTCCCACCTGTCCACTTGCCTAGAGCTCCTGAGGCCCAAGATCAGTTCCTCTTGTTTGTTTACTACGCCTCCTTCCTCACCAGTGCTGGGGCACCCCAGGGCAGACACCAGTTTTGAATCATCTCAAGTTCCAGGCATCGCCCAGCCCAGGGCTGGGCCCAGAGGAGATAGTCTGAACTTTTGCTGAATGAAAGCATGAGCAAGTGAGAGGAGGGAGGGGGAGGAGGGAGAAGAGAGGAGGGAGGAGGGACGATGGAGGAGGGAGGAGGGAGGACAGACTAAGGAGGAAAAGGGAGAAAGGTTCTCAGGATAAGCCCCACACAGTTCAGGTACTCTCACCCACCTCCTCACTGGGGTGCTTTATAACACTGAAGAAGAAACAGTTGCCTGAGACACACAGATGGTCCCAGAAGAGAGCTTGGGACCCTGTGGAAGGCTCCTGAGGCCTCATGGGCCTGGGACTCATAGATTTGCATACTGGCCCAGCCCTGCTGGTTCTGCCACTGGAGAACCCAACCCTCCTGGGAGGAAGAAACAGCATCCCAGCACATAATGACTCTTAAAGCCAGGTAAGGGGATCCCCCAAGTTCCCTGTGCCTGATTCAGACTCCTCCCTCAGAGTTCTTCCTATGGATGCCTGGGCTGGACAGCAGCAGAGGCTGATAGATTCCCAGAGTGCCACCTCTAGGGCAGTTGGAGCCAGCAAGGGTTCTGGCTTCTGCAGCCAGGGGATTCTTGCAAACTTTACCAGGTCATCTGTCCATCCTGCAGGGGGCCATACCAGAGCTGGGAACCCCCTCCCCGTATCCTCCTTCCCTGTGGCCAGTGTCAAGTCCAGCTTGGTTCCTGGGGACAGGATGTCATCTCTTCACTGCTCCATCTACCTACCAGTCTGCCCAAAACTTGTTCTGAGCATCATCTTGGGAGGTTTCCCTGTAAGCTTTAATTTTTCTCAACCCTAATTTTAATAATGGTTCATAAACATTTTAACCTCCCCAACACCCACCAGAGGTAGTGGGAAAGAAAGGTTATTAGGATACAGGGGAAGTGGACCTGTTTAGAAATTGTTCTTTGGAGCAAATCCCATCTGCATTGCCAGGAAATCGGCAGTTCAGTTCCCTGGAGTCAGCAGTGGCAGCTCGATCCACTCGCAAACGCTATACAAATACACCAGCAGTCCAGATTGGTAGTGTCGGGACAGCAAACACCAATTAGCAGTGGCAGCACAACCTAGCAGAGACAGCCAGGCCTCAGCAGAATCAGCAGGAGACAGTGAGGAACCAGGACCACCAGGGATACCAGAAGTTCTTTACTGTGTCTCTCTCTCAATGAAGCGCAGATCAGCGAAGAATGGAGACCAAGAAGTGTTGCAAAGCTAGCTATGCGAGCAAGCCAAGGCCCTCGTCATTGTCCGTTGGGTCCTATTTATACTCCCTCCAAACACTGCGTATCTAACCTCCATGGGTTTTGCCTCAGCATGTAAGTCTGTCTTAGCAAATCCGTGAGTCTTTATCAGCTTACATTACTCTGCCAATCGGCCCGAGTCCTCAGAAGCAGCAAGAAGCGACCAGCACACCACTGGAAGTGTTTTGGTGTGTTTCTCTCTATGAAGTCCCAACAAACAATGACCAATAAGCAATAGTAAGGCATACCAATACCATCCAGTGTCATCCACTGTCTCTTGTGTACCTTCCCATCAGACATCATGTGTCCTTTCATATGTTTGCTTTAACAAAAACATCCTTTCACCTGTGTCCTCTTCACAAAAACACCCTTTCACATGTCTGCCCCAGCAAAACACCACCCAACACAACTGACTTTCCAAAGAAACCACAAGTTCCCACTTCGTTTCCCCATACTCCACAGAGGGTCACAAGGGTGGGATTGTGCCAAACCCTTGACTACCTTCATTCCTCAACAGCAGGCAGCACCCAAGCTCTTAGGGACATCTCTGAGCCTCTGCATCTGCTGTTCCCATTCCTTGGATCACCCTTCCCTCCTCATAAGCCTAAAGAATTTAAGCTCATTCCTCTGAACTCACAGATGTTTGGTTTCTCCAGGTCTAGTAGCAATATCAGCACCAATAACCATAAAACTTCTGTCAGCCTTGTTTCCCATCACACTAAGGCTATGAGGTCCCTGAGAGAATCCTGGGTTTCACACAGGCCTAGCATAGCCAACACATGGCAAATGCTGCCCAAGTGTGTTGACCAGCTAGCTGAATGACCCTCTCAAGGTAATCAAGATGCTCGCTACATTCCACCTAGTACAGCCTGGCCCATCTCGAGGAGCCTGCCCAGATGCTGTTTGGCTCGTAGGTTCTGGGAAAAGGCACATGGGTTCCACCAGGACACTGGTTTTCCCAGACCCTTGCTGTACAGTACTGAGTAATTCTTTAATGTCTTCAAGGCCGTTTCTTCCTGGATATGACAAAAACCTAACCTCAAAGATCAAACTTTCTGTAAACTCAGCTCAAAATGTATCACAGATTGGAATACTAACAACAGATCAAACTCTTGGGGCTAGATCAAAAGTTCTTTGACACTACACCAAAAACATGATGTGTGACAGGTAACACGGGTGAAGTGACACCCTTTGTTCAGTGCCATGAGAGGTGCTGCAGACTGGGAGAGACCATACTCCCCCCCCCCCCCCACACACACACCAAACAAAGACTCTGTATCTACAATACACAAAGAGTGCTAGAGGCTCAGGAAAGGAAGCCATCAAGAAACGAGCCAAGCTACAAACAGACCCTCAATGAAGAGGACATTCGGAAGGCAGGCAGACACCTGAGATGCTAGCTAGAGTCAGGCGAGAGAGAAAGGAGGGAACCTTAACTGAGAAAATGTCTCCATAAGATCAAGCTGTAGATAAGCCTGCAGGACATTTTTTAAAATAGTGATTGATGGGGGGGGGGGGCGCCCAGCCCATTGCGGGTGGGGCCACCCCTGGGCTGGTGGTCTTGGGTTCTCTAAGTGAGTAGACCGAGAAAGCCATGTGAAGTAAGCCAGTAAGTAGAACCCCCATGGCCTCTGCTTCAATTCCAGCTTCTGGGTTCTTGCCTTGAGTTCCTACCTTGCCTTTCCTAGAGGAGGGACTGTTACCTGGAAGTATAAGGAAAATAAACCCTTTCATTTTCAAGTTGCTATTGGCCATGGTGTTTCATCACAATAGAAACCCTAACAAGGACAACAAAAGCCATCAGGATTCATAGCACAATAAGACTACTGGAGCATAGAGTGCTTATTTACCATATGAAAGGCTAGGCCTCATCCCTCGAACTGCAAAATAAATAAGTAACCACAATAATATCCTATACAAATATGCAAATGGATAATGAGCATGTGTTGGCCACATGAAAGACATTCACATTGTTGGTGGGGCTAGAAGACAGCCCAGAATTCTAGACCGCACTCTGGAAATTTGCTAATGATGCTGCCATTTCCACGGGATTAGGAGATAGAAAATGGCTGTCAAGGTTGGGGTGGGGACCTGGCTGCTTAGTTCTAATAAGTAAGGGCTCTGCAGTGTCACAATCCTGCTAGCTTTGGTTGGCCTCCAGCCTGCAATTCTGTAATCCTGCCACGCATTCCAAGTCCTGGGATTAGAGGTGTGCATATCTTGATGGTAATGGTTGTTAAACCTATACATAATGACAAGGCTGTATACCCCACTCCCCAGCGCTCACGCGCACGCACACACACACACACACACACACACACACACACACACAAGATCTGATGCAGCTCTGTGGATGGCCCAAAGGATTTTCTGGCCAAGACAGTCATATCAGATGAAACTGGAGAAAATGAATAGCCTCTCCATTCACTCTTTACAGCTTCTTGTGACTTGAGTGGAGCAGATGAGCCTTCCAGCCAGAGGGCCAGGTTCCTTAATGAAGCCGGGAACTCCACAGTGGTAAGAACAAGAGAATAAACTGAGGGTCAGCACATCTTTGTTGAGGGTACAAGACTCACACTCATCACTGCCCCTCTCTGCTCCTTGGGAATGGGAGGTAAGGAGGTGACTCAGGTGCCCGAGGTGGGCAAGAGTGCCAAGCAAGAGCAGGTATGAACCACAGTGTTCACCCAGTGTAAGGCCTGATGAGGACTTTGAGGCTAGAGGTGAAGGGTTTGAGTCTGGGGATCAGTGGTGAGGACTCCAAGGATGCTAACTAGGCTTTGAAGCTTTGAAAGCAGTGAATGCAGGGCAAGGAGGCCTTACTGGAAAATGAACAGTGAGGACATGTCTGGAGGGTACAATGTTGCCATTAGCTTGTCCTCATTAGGTTAAGGCCAGGGTCCACTGGGACTCAAACCAGCTCTATCCTGACCCAGAGATGGTAAGTAGGCTAGAAAGACAGGGCAGTATTGGCCTGGTGTCCTGAAACAAGAAGCTTCAGGAAGGAGCCCTTTGCCAAACTGCACCTGACATCCTGCCCTCAGATAAGGACCTAATGGTCTCCATCACTGGGGAACAGCCAAGAGCTGCGTTTGAGCACAGCTTGGTTCTCTCTACCCTTTTCTGGCGCAGGGTTCAGGCATGTGAGGTGCACCAGGTTCTGCTAGGTGGGATCCCAGCAAGCAGTTGGGCTCAGGACTAATCTGTATCTGGTCTGTGCACATGGAGAGCAAGAGTGTGGAAGCAGTTGGAGCTGGAGCTGGGCCTCGGCCCACGACCCAACCTTCAGTCTACAACTGGACAGCTGAGCATCCCACCCGCAAGACAGAACCGGGCCAGAGATGGACCAGGATCGCCAGCGGGACTGGGGGGCAGAGGAAGACTTCCACGAGGCTTAGAGGCAGCAAATTGTCCAGCCTTGCGCCGTCTGAGGAGATGAATCAGCTTCCGGCTCCGCCCCCGGGGCCGCACGTGACCCCAGGTGAGGGTGGCAGGGTGGGCGGGACCGCCCTTAGTCACCGGCGGTCCAGCCCGGTGCCACCACCAACGCCTGTGGTTCCTCGGGTCGTCCGGTCTGCACGGCGCCACCTGCTTGGTAAGCAAGTCCCTCCTCCGGGTTTGCGAGCCTCACTTGGGCTGGCGTCCCGGCTCTTACTCCGGACTGGGGCGAGGGTCCCCGTCAGCCCCAGCTTATTCCCAGGATTCCGAGAACCTCAGGCGGATCCCAAGACAGAGGCAGAGGACAACCGCGGCCCTGGACGGCTCTGGCTAACCTCGCCACGCCTCGCTCCGCCCACACACTACCCGCCACGCCCCTTCCTTCGCCACGCCCCCGCCCGCCCTCTGACCCCGACCGCGGTCTTTTGCTGATTCCCTCAGGTGCGGTTCTCAGAGGCGCCGAGGCCCCGGAGCCTGAGAGCGCGGTGCCCGTCGGGCCGCGTTCCCACAGCGAGGGCCACCATGGCCTTCTCCCAGGTGCAGTGTCTGGACGACAACCACGTGAACTGGCGATCCAGCGAGTCGAAGCCCGAGTTCTTCTACAGCGAGGAGCAGAGGCTGGCCCTGGAGGCCCTGGTGGCCCGGGGTCGCGACGCCTTCTACGAGGTGCTGAAGCGCGAGAACATCCGCGACTTTCTTTCGGAGCTGGAGCTTTCGCGTATCGTGGAGGCCATCGAGGTGTACGACCCGGGCTCTGAGGACCCGCGGGTCTCGGGCCGCCGCCCCGAACCCCAGGACAACGGAGGCGCGGATGCCAGCGAGGAGACCAGTGCGGCGGGCGGGCCCCCAGCCACGGAGACGCTGCCCTCGCTGGAGTATTGGCCCCAGAAGTCGGACCGCTCCATCCCGCAGCTGGACCTGGGCTGGCCTGACACCATTGCCTACCGAGGTGTGACCCGGGCCAGCGTCTACATGCAGCCACCCATCGACGGGCAGCCGCACATCAAGGAAGTGGTGCGCAAGATGGTCAGCCAGGCGCAGAAGGTGAGGCGCCACGGCGAGACCCCCATTCACCCAGCACGCATGGGCACCGAGACAGCCCCTGGACCTCTGACTGGCCTCTCGGTTGCCTCCTCCGGTGATCAGAAGCTGAATGTCCACTCCCTCTAGCAGGTGGCACTGGGCTTCCAGGCTGAGTGGGCTTCTGTGCCCTCCTGGAGTGTTTCTGAGTTCCCCAAATGCAAACCATGAGCTGTGTGGGAGGAATGCGGCCTTTCTCTCACCCACTCTCCCTTATCTCGTCTCAGACCCAGGAGCAGATAGAAGCTTGCACACATACATGAGCTTGCTGGCAGGGGTCTCGGGAGAGACGTGGAGGCTGGTCTGGAGCCCTGAGGAAATCTGCCTGCTTCCTAGCTGTGCTGTGTGGCTGGTGGTGGTTCTCCAAGCTTTTCTCTGAGTGCTACAGTAGCAGCAGCTGTCCAGGCCAGAGCAGGTGGTACCTATTGAAGGTTTTCACCAGTGGAAGAGGTGAGGGTATTTACTTAGGTTGTGGTTTGCCATCAAGAGGCTCTTCAGGCCTTGTGTGGATTCCCTTAGCTGACAGCCGTTGACTGGGCTGCACAGTGCCCGGCTTTGGGTGACTGCTCCATACTGACACACACACATCTTGAGAAGCTGTGTACAATGCTTGTACAGACAGTCAAACCATAGCTGGGTGGCCATGAATGAGCAGAGGTGTGCCTGATTTGACAGGCAAGGTAGCCCAGCAAGTTGCGATATATCTAGAGCAGGTCTGTCTTCAGGTGGTAGTGAGAGTGTTCCTACCTGGGTCTGACCCCTTCACTGTCCGGGTCCAGAATGAGGCAGTCAGTGTACAAGGCCAGGTGTCTACCCTGGGGACTGATCTGGCTGACAGGGCCTGGGGAGCTCTTGGGCAGAGACCAAAAGTGGGTCAGTAGCTGAGGTGGCTCAGCTTTCCCCCAGAGTCGAGGCTCTGTCCATGGGGCCACTAACTGAGGGTTTCTAGTCTGTAGGTACACTTTGCATCTCTAGCCATTGTGATGGTAGGGTATTGGGTGGCAGGAAGGAGGAAGGACTGAATAATACTCTGGACACCTGAGAATAGTTGGGAGTCTGTTGCCCCTAAAAAGGGCCAGGGGTGACTCCCACTGTGGCAGAGCCCAGTCCCTTGAGAGGAGGGAGAAAGACTGAATGGGGCCCAACCTGCTGTGCCAGTGCTCTTACAGCAGGAAGGAGGCCACGTCCACTTTCCAGCTTGGCCTGGGAACAGCTACAGGCTCTAATCTTCTGCAGACAGAATGACATAGGGCCAGTCAATGATAAGGACAGATAGGGGTGCCTGGGGCCAAGTTGTACCCTTAGGGCTTCCTGTCTACATCATTGTGCCCACAGCTGTGATGTAGCCACTCCTTGCAGACCCATAGCTTCGTTTGCACCCAATTCCACTCCCCCAGGTTTGTTATTGATGGCACCTGTCTACAGTGACAGAAAGACATTGATCTTAGTGTGAGCCCCATCTGTGTGTGTGGCACCAGAGTGGGTGACTTCTGACTGCCTATCGTGTAGAGGCATTGCCCTCTGCTACCTACACCTGGCGCCTGTACCCCACAGCAGGGAGTCCCATAGGAACCTCAATTGACAGAGGGCATGTCCATTTACAGAGATCAAGAGTTTGTTTACACCCCCACCATGCTGTCTTGGGCCAAGCCCCTCCCCTGTGGACCTGTGTGAGTCCCTGTTCCCCGATCTTTGTCTTATGGCCCACACAGTACGTGGGAAGGCTGTAATAATAGCTTTGGTGGAGTATGAACACTTTATAATCTCAGGTAGTGTTATCTGCCTCTTTTTTTCACATGGAGAAACTGAGACCAGACTCATTAGTTGTCCCTGCCCAAGGTCACTTAGACCTGTTGCACTCTGGGATCTACCCAGGCGTTGTGGTACCTGGTAGCAGTGACAAGCAGGACCTGGGAGGAGCAGCTGACCTAGGTGGCTTGAGTCTTTACTCCTCGCTACTGCTTCCCAGCCTCCTGGGGCAGGCCCAGACGCCGGTGGATGCTGACAGAGCGATTTGCCCGCCCTCTCCTTGCTCCTCCCTGTAGGAGCTCTTCTGTCTTCTCTCTCACCATGAGTCACCTCTTGCCCTTCTCGCCCACCTCCCCTTTTTACCCCATGTCAGTGTTAGGGGAACCCCAGCCTCCAAGGGTTGGGGTGGGGGTTTTGCTGACTAGCCCTTTTCCATGGGGGCTTCTGCAGCATGTCTGCTGGCATTGAGTCACTCTCCCAGTAGTCAGCACAACTGACAGACCCTGGGGCAAGGAAATGACACAGCACACACTCAGCTCACGCCACCTCAGCCACCCCTGGTGGCCGTGTTCCTGTCAGGATTATTCTGCTGCGTCCTCCCTTCCCAGAAGACTGGAAGGGTCTGACTAGAAAGAGACAGGAGTGTGAGAATAGGCCCTGGTGCTGCCTCCACTGTAGGATTGGATCGGACCTGGCTCTTCCCTAGACCCTGGCCGTTCTGTCTGTGAAATGGGTACAGGCGTTGAAGTCTGGGAAGGGTCCCCTGGGTCCTGCCCCCTGCTGTCTAGATCCTAGATTCACCTGGACAGGGAACAGTGGGGTCCCATCATACTCTCTTGGTTGTGTGATGCTGAGCTTATGCTCCCTGTACTGCTGGCCAATCTTAGCTCCCCTCTGAGGCAGCCCCTGTCTGCCCTCTCCCAACCCTCCCCCAACCTTAGGCTGGGAGGAGCCTCCCCTGGGCTCCAGCTGCATACCAGAGGCCTGTAGCATCACGCCTGGGAGGGATGAGAGCAAGTGTGGCCTCCAGAGGGTGAGGCTGGGTGGGGTTGGGCCTCAGTCAGAGGATCTTCCAGCAGATCCTCGTGCCCACCCTGACAAGGACTAACCCCTGACAAGTCCCAGGGGCATCATGTATCATACCTTCCCAAGTTACTATTGGAGGACACAGAGGAAGCTGAGGTGTCAGGTGCTGGCCCTGAACTAGGTCTACATTTATGTCTTCCAGCCAGGGCTTACAAATGGAGACCCAGAGAAGTTATGTTTCTTGCCCAGGGCCACACAGCAAGAAGAAAGAGGAGCCAAGTTTCATGATGCCCGATTGACCCCACATCTTTCTTGTCAGATCCCTGCCTTCACACTCTGGAGTCCGGGCCTACCACTTGGCTCCTGGAGAATAAAGGCAGCTTAATGAGGCATTTATTAAATACCAACTATATGCCAAGCGCTGAACAGGCACTTTACCTGCTCTGTGTAATCCTTGCTACAGCTCCATAAAGTAGGTGTGGCCTCCATTGTCCGCAGAAGGAATCCAAGGTTTGGTGGGGCTCGGAGAGGGTGAGCAACTTGCCCAAAGCCTCGGAACCGAGAACTAGAGGATCTGGGCTGCAGGCTCTAACTGCATCCCATAGTGGACCCACTAGGTCTCGCTCCCTGCTTGCTTCGCTCAGGCAGTGAAAGCATGCTCACAGGCTTCTGGACCCCTAGATATTGGGCTGCCAGAGTTGAGTGAGGGAAAGCTGGTCATGCGGGGGGGGGGGGGTCTGGAATGGGACAGCTATACCCGGTCCCTCTGGGGACCATGTCCCTCACACTGCAGGCTAGCCACAGTGTGAAGGTTCAGTCATTACTAGCCCGCATGCCTTCTACAGTATCGTAAAGGCGTGTATGCTATCTAGTGGTGGTGTTGTGTCCAAGTCCATGAGCACAATGACGTCTGCAGACAACAGTTAGCAGTATATGCCTCAGCGTGTGTCCTTTTTATTTGGAGGCACATGACTACACCAAAATAGCCCCCAACACAAGCTCCTGTGGGCCAGGAGCTGCCTTCTGCCTGCTGGGGCAGCTCCTGCCTTGGGCCAGGCCGCACCTGTTGGGGTGGGAGCCATCAGATAGCATAATCCCAGGTGTTGGCTCCAGACTTCTCCAAGGCTCCCCACCCCATGGCAAGTGCCTGCATCTTAATGGCCATGTGCCCTGCCTGGAAGGAGCTCTTTTGCTATTCCGGGAGAGGACCCTGCCATCTGCTCATATCATAGATGAGACCAAAGTATAGATTAGGATGGAGCTTTGGGTCTTTGGTGTGGCAGGGCCTGGACTACATTCTGTGGAGCTGTTGGTCATGGTAGTTTGGAAAGTTACCCTGAAGCCAAAGGTCATCCTTTGGGCTGAGAGAAGTCCTACATTGCCAGCCACTTGACTGCTACTAGGGTTCGTGGCTGACACCCACTGGACAGGCCCCCAGACAGGCTGGTAACTTCCAGGGTATACTCCATGTGGGCTGTGGGAAGGACCAGCTTTAGTGTCAGGCAGACTCAGGTCCAAACCCAGTTCTGACTTATCTCTGGCAACCTGAGAATTCCTCACTACTATACTGGGCTGTTCTCAGTAAGATACAACATGCTTGTCAAAGTCCAGGTGAGGTTTAAATGACCATAAGAGAGCATGAGTTATCCCTCAGCGTGTTATGTGGTCTTGTGGTATGTGGTGCCAAGCTGCGTCCAGTGAATGCCAGGTCTCTTCCCTCACTCTCTCCATCTTTATAGTCACCAAGAGCCACACAGGGCAGTCCTGTCACTGTCACCAACACTCTCCATGACTACACTATTTTTAGCTTCACTAAGCCCTAGGGAGGGAGAGAAGGCTTGTCCTCCAGGGGTGCGGGGAGTCTCAGAACAGCACTCACACCCCTGGGCTCTGTTCTGGGTCTGTGGAGTGACCAGCATGGCTTCTTGTCTGTGACTTGCTGACTGAAGCCATCCTCTAATTGGCTTTAATGAGGCTTCCTTCTTATAGGTAGCATGGTCCCAAGCAGTAGCTGGGTTTCAGGCTGGAAAAAGAAGTACCTATCTTCATACCACCATAGCAAGTAGAGAAACTGAGTCTTGGAGTGAGAAAGTGACCCAGGAAGGCAGGGCAGGGTTGGACAGGCTAAGGCCAGTCTGTTTCAGGATAAAGTGGGCTCTGGAAGATGGTGGCATGGAGTCAGTGGTAGGACGGATACATGATCCTGACAATGGGAGAAGTGTGTTGCCCTGGACTGTGACTATGTCTTTGGGAAGTGTGACTCTCTGGTTTCCTATGTGTGAATGCTGGTGGCCTGCTATTCTTTCTGTGGTTCAGATCAGACCCCTTCATCCCAAGAAGTAAGATTCCCTGCCCTACTACGAGATTACAAGATAGGCAGGACAGTCATTCGGTCTCCATTTTATACCTTGGCTGAGAGAGGGAAGCATTGGGCCCCCACCATGGAGTTGCCTAGCCTCAGCTTCTTCACATACACAAGGGGTGACTGACTGCTGCTGCGCACAGCCTGTCAGGAATGGATTCTTTCATCTTTGGTTTTGAAAGTTATTTTCCCTCACCACCTACTTCTAGGTGAACAGTTTGTTTTCCCGTAGTGCTTGAAAGATATTGCTCACTGTCTCTTCTCTCACTGACTGTGGTGAGATGTCAGTTTGACTCCGTTCCTCCATATGCAGTTTTTTTCTTTCCAGCTATTCTTGTTTTGTTTTGTTTTTTTGAGACAGGGTTTCTCTGTGTAGCCCTGGCTGTCCTGGAACTCAAATCTGCCAGCCTCTGCCTCCCAAGTCCTGGGATTAAAGGCGTGCAGATCCTCATGCCCACCACCGCCCGGCTTCCAGCTATTCGTAGAGTCTGATTTGCTGGGTTTTGAGTGATTTGGTTCTAAGTGCTTTACCTTCCCATCTCTTCTGTGTGTGTCATTGAGTCTGTGGATTTCCGTTCTTATCAAGTGAAGAAGTAAAATTTAGTTGTTAATTTAGTCACGTATGTTTCTAATCTCTCTCTCTGAGACAACAGCTTCCCTCTGTTAGACTTCTTGAAGCTTACCTGGGGTGCTTATGGCTTGCTGTGTTTCTTCAGTCTCCTTCTATGTGACGTTTGGATACTTGGTACTGCCGGGACTTCAATTCACTATTCTTCCTTGTTATCTAACCTACTATTAATGCATCCAGGATATATTTTCATTTCATGTTAGATTTTTTTCTTCCATACTTTTACTTACTTCTTTAAGCAGGGTCACGCTGTAGACCAGGCTGTCCTCAGACTCATAGAGTGCTGCCTGCCTCTGCCTCTTGAGTGCTTAAATTGAAGGTATGCGCCACCTTGCCCTGCCCCTTCAGTGAGTCTCATTTTCCCATTTCTTTGTACAGTAATTCTCAATTAAGTATAGAAATGGTGGCTTTGTGTTGTAGGCTGCTGCTGTATATTTGTTCTTTTAAATATTTTAGAGCTCTGTTGTAGAATGCAGTGAAATTTCTTGGAAACAAACATTTTTGGGAGGTGGGTATAGGCTGTGCATGGAACCCAGGTCCTCAGCATGCCAGACAAGCCCCCTCTCTGTCACTGCTGTACCAAGCCCAGCTGAACACAGTAAGTCTTGCTCTTAACCCTTGTTGGGAAGGAGCAGAATAGGCTGTAGGGTAGGAGCCACACTGGCCACACCAACCCTCCACCCCCAGCTTCACCACTTCTGGAATACAGACACATTCCCTGCCATCATGCCACTGCCTGCCACACGGACAGATCCAAGCATTTGGGATATGGAGCCTAGGCTATTGCAGAAGTTTGCCTAAACTCGGTTCAGGCTTCCTTACCCAGTACCTAGGCAGTGTCCTTCTGCAGATTGTCTACAGGCCTCATGTGTCAGGATGGCTTCTGTCCTAGCTAAGAACACATGAGCCTCCCATAGAGAACCACATATAGCTTTAGCTGTCCCTTTGGGGGCTTGTCCCAGCCTTACATGTTTCTTTCCATTAGTGAGCTATGCAGTGACAGCTGATTGCTGGAGGGGCCCTGAACAGCTCTCCGAAGATGGGCAGAATCAGCAGTGACCTTGGAGACAGCCTGGATGGAAGGCTTAAGGCAGGATGTTGTGAGAGAAAGGAACCATTGGGGTCAGAATTCTCAGGAGAGGTGCGTCAGAGGCTGGGCCACTACCCCAGTAGTTTTCAACTCTCTTCAGATCAGTTGGCTGTCTCACCCATCCCTCCTCTCTGCACTTGTGGGTAAACCTGTCCATCCACTGTCCCATGAGGACGCTTTGCCCTAAGTGAAGTTTGGAGGCACAAGGGGCCTAGAAGAAGCTACTGTGGGTGTTGGAAACTGTGGGCTGGTATCAGTACCTGGCAAGGCTGAAGACTACAGCCTCTTGAGGAACAGCTACCAAATTGTCCTTTCATAGACTCTATAGACATAGCAGGATGCTCCAGCCAGCTTATACAGGCTCCACTGGACTGTGAGCAGAGCTCTAGGGTGCATAATAGCAGGTGCTTCAGCAAGGGCATCAGAAAGGACAGGTTTTGATAACTTATCCACCACCCCATTTCATAGATGTGGAAAGTGAGGGGCCTAAGATGGGAGGTGGCTAGTACCAGGCCTTGAACACTGCAGGAGTTTCAGGGCCACAGCTCCTGTCTCCCAGGTAGATGAAATTCCCTGAGAATTGTGAAATCACAACACTCCTTGTTGAGCTCTCAGGGTCACAGATGAACCAGGCCATCCAAACGGAATTAATTAGTTGGTTGTGAGGCATGGTGCTTCTGGGTCCTCTCTTGTGCTGATTGCAGCATTTGTGAGGATATAGGGGTAATGGCACTGATGTTAGGAATTGTGAACCGTAGACATCCCAGGCCGGGGAGAGTCTGTTTCAGCCTCTGTCAACTGACTGCCTCTACATTCCTGTCTACAAAGCCAATATAACCTAAGGTCTCAGGAGCTCTCAAGGAACCTTTGTGACCTGACCATGGATAGGCCGAGATGTGAGGTGCTGGGCAATGGTGGGAAATCTCCCAGCATTACCGCACATACCAAAGCACTGTGCACACCACCATTTCCAATGTCATCTCAGACTCTAGGAGCACCAGGCGGCTCTCCTCTCCAATATTAGCTGATAGCTGTTTAGTCTTTCTTTCACCATCCTAGGGACAGCATCCAACGCCAGAGTCAGCCATGGGACCCTGTCAGGGATCCACCTTGGGGCATGGGCCCTAACAAGTCCACCTTGGCAGCCTGTGACTTCTGGGCCAGGTCCCTGTCCTGCTGGGGCACATCTCAATCTGCCATGGTGCCCACAGCTTGGAACCAGCCGTGACGGATCTGGGGTGCAATGGGCTGGAGAGCCTCCAGGGATCCGTGTGCCAGCCAGGTCAGGCTTCTTTCCAGCACAGTGCATGAAGCTGTTTGCCTGCCTAGGAGTGGCCTAACCAAGGGGATGTTATGGGATCCCAGGCAAGGAGATCCCTGGAACACCCCCCCCCCCCAGTTTTCCTCCCCCACACTACCACCCAGAGTCTGTCAGTCCGCCAAGGTCATCAGGAGCCCACCTGCCCGCACACAGTCTTTGCCAGCAGTCTCTGGCTTGCTGAGCATATGCAGTGTAGGACACTCTTAGGTCCTCCTCCACTGCGCCTCCCCTCTCCCCCTCTGCTGCAGTGAACAGCACTTCCTCATCTAGTGCTGACACTGCTCTGATACCCCTGCCGATGTCAGTCCCGCCCAGTCTACCATCCTAGCCCCCAAGAGATGGTAAGTAGCTGTCCTCTGAAGACGAGGATCCCTAGGGCTCAGCCTCCTTATCCCCTTAATTCTGAACAGATTAGCACTACCAAGCCTTGAAGACCATAGGGCCAAAGGAGGGCCAAACAACAGCCCCACACAGCTGAGAGTAGGGAGTATTCACTGTGCTTCAACTCATGACTTCATTGGCCTCAGTTTGTCCAGCTATGCCGGGATCTCACCTTGTTGTTTGTGAGAGGTCAGAGTCAGGCATCCAAGGCAAGACTGCCTGGGAAGAAGGTAGCACGTGGGGATCCCTGAGGACCCCCTTGGATTAGGTCCTTGATGTGCATTACCCCGAGTATGCTTGTCCTCATGAATGGAGTCTTGTTTTACCAATGAGAAAACAAGAGCCTAGAGTTATTTAAGAGTTTAACTTAGGTTCACACAGCAAGTTCACTGCAGCACAGGCCTAGAGCCTCCTGCTTAGGAGTTTGGACTTTTGTGCCAGATGAGCAGCAGGCATCAGCAGGGGCCAGAAGCTTGGGAAGAGCCCAGATGGGCCTGTAGGGGCTAGCCTAGTGAGCTCACCGCGGGCGTGTAGACATGTCCCCAGAAGGCTCTTGGGTAGCAGGTCTCACTGAAGGAAGATGCTGAGCTACACTTATGAGCTCAGCTCTGTGGCAGGCCACTGTCACAGCTCTGCAGGGACTTGTGGAACCTCTCTATAAAGCTCCTTAACACTGTCTGCTAGTGAGGGAAGGGGTAGTGTAGAGACTGTCCCCTGAGTTGGGAACATCCCTGGTCTGTGGCTATGTTCTATTGGGGGCCAGGTCCACACTGTGAGTCCTACCCCGTCCTCTGGTTGGTGGGGAACTAAGACAGTTGGTTCTCTGGGCTAGGTGTGGATAGATATACTTTGACCTCTGGAGCCCCATCCTTAGGTTCAGAAGAGTGGAAGTTACCTGTAGTGGGCATAGGTGTTGGCAAGTGACAAGCAGGGCACATGCTGATGTGGGTGCTGTCTGGTCCAGAATGGAATCCTGCTGTAGTCTACAGCAGCCCAGGACTAACATAAGGTATCAAGTTGGTGGCCATGCCATCTGCTGGCCTCTTCCTACTGTGGTCACATCTGGTTTGTCTCAACATCTCCAGGAGTCAGGAAGGGCCACATGTGTAGCTGTTCTTGAATCTGACCCAGGAGGGTACCAATGCAGGTCCCTGGGCTGAGCCCCTGGTTGTGCTCAGGGCCACACTGGACCTTCCTGGTGGTAGTACCGGTCTGTGATTCTTAACCTGGTTGAGGAAGGAGGCCCTGAGGACCAGCTGGACATGTGGAACTGTGACATAGACCTTGCCCCTGATCTTGGATCACCTTCTGCACCCTCCTGGCACGTCTGCATTCCTCCCCACACCTTCTGCCTTGAGGACGACTGGAGCTAGGTTTTTCATAGGCTTGTGGCTTGGGAGGAGCAAGGGTGCTGTCCTCATTGCTGTGCTGGTAAACCACCCAGTCTTTTCCTGTTCCCAGGTGATAGCTGTGGTCATGGACATGTTCACTGACGTGGACATCTTCAAGGACCTGCTGGATGCTGGCTTCAAGAGGAAGGTGGCTGTGTACATCATTGTGGATGAGAGTAATGTCAAGTATTTCCTGCACATGTGTGAGCGGGCCCGCATGCACCTGGGGCACCTCAAGGTGAGCTGTCGTCCCCTGCTTGGGCAGCTGCAGGGCAGGTAGTCATTTAGTCAGTCAACAAACATTGCCTTGCAGACAGTGCCTTATACCAAACAGAGTTAAATCATCCTGGAGCTCTCTGCCAGGTGGTCACACAACTTGGATGCCCTGAGGGATAAGATATTTACTACCTTCAACCGGCAGATAAGATAAACACGGTTCTAATGCCTTCAACCAGGTCCCTGAGCGCCTGCCAGGTACTGTGTTACCCATGCCACATAGGTTTCCTGTCTGCCTGCATACCTCTGGTGACAGGTGTGCGCTCACTGCCTCCACAAGCAGCTTATACCGTGTCACCTGCAGAGCTCTGACTCTCAGGGAGTCTTTCTTTGGCTGGGCTTAGCCCCAGTTTATCTCATCAGTTCTGCTGGCTGGCTCTAGGATCTGGCTCAGACGCAGGAAACACCCTCATGCCAAGGTCAGTGTCGAGATGGACTTGAGATCCCTCGGCAGAGGAAGGGAGATCTTCAGAGCAAGAAGGCACAGTGGAGCTGAGGTGGAGGAGAGAGCCAATGCCTGCTTCCTCTGCTTGGCTTTGCTGTGGCTGAAATCTTGTTGCCTACCACTCTGGGCTCCAAGATTTCATTGGTCCGATGGCTAGGTAAATCCACCGGTGTGGCTAGGCTCTTCCACTAAGTTCCCCTAGCAGCTATGTACAGCACATGTCCCTGAGTATAGAGGAGTCTGCAGAACCAGCTGGTGTCTCACAGCATGTGACTACTCAAGCCATTTTCCAGAGTTTAAACTCCTGACAACCAGAATGGCACGGATCTGTCATTCCCATTTTGCAGATGAAACAGTAGAAGCAGGTGCCAGTGTCACTGCCAATAAACCAGAGATGAGGGCCAAGTGCCCCAGGCTGGAGGCCTGTGATTGGAACACAGATTTCCTGATGGTCAGCACACAGGGCTGGTGACAGTGGCAGGGCTTAGAACCTATAATTTGTCAGCATTTGTCAAGGCCCCCTGCGGAGCCTTTCAAGTGGGTGTGCGATCTCTGCTGTGCTACCAGTCTCTAATTTCAGGGACTTCTTCATGTGGTCTCCAGGTAGGTTGACCCTAAGCCTCACACCTGCCTGGCATGTAATTAGCACCTGGAAATGGCTCTGGGGTGGCAGACAGCTCATGCCAGAAAGAGCCATTGTGTACAAGTTCAAAAAAGATGACTTGGACTTGGCTGCTCCAGGGACCAGTGGCATCTCTGGGAGCTCCAGTAAGGTCCCCGCTCCATACATTTGCCACGCACTGGTGGGGCTTAATGCGTATGTCACTCGACACTCTTAAGAGAGGCCAAGGGTTATCCTCACCCAGGTTGGCTGCTTGGAGGCCCTGGTCCCAGAGTGTCTGAGGGCCCTTTTCAGTAGAAACTTCTTAGTCTCCTCAGTCTTGGGCTGTCTGAACCTTAGGACGTAGGAAGCAGTGGGACTTGGCTCTGTGATTATAAGTCTCTCTGCCCGTGGCTTATGGGGGTATCCGAGCCAAGACACTTGTAGCTGTTCAGACCAGGCTCTCACAGAAAGATGTGTAAGAAATTGGCGTGATAAGGAGGGCACAGACCTATCTTTCAGAATTCTCTGGTGCTGCCCACATGGGCTCACTGCCCACTGCCCACTGTGGGACTTGGCTTCTAGAGTTGCTTGTGGGTGAAAATTCAGGCTAGCAAGGCTGAGGAGGTGTGCAGCTGACAGCCTGGTGTTAAGACAGGAGCTATGGGAGGCTTGCCCCACTCCACTATTAGCCTTCAACTGTCTCAGGACCATGGGACAGGAGGGCAGCTCGCTGGATTCAGTAGCCTGTTCAGTCCCACCTTGTGGCCTTCCTTTCTGGGAAGGTGACCATGTCTAAAAGATATGATACTAGGAACTAGATACCTTCATGGTCAAGAAGTGACCCCAGCTTCTTAATTCTCAGCCTCACCATAGTCCTAGGCAAGTGGTCAGAGGCTCTTGTGAGCACAGCCTTGCCAGGTGTCACTGTGGAGAGCCTGTCCTGGCCAGCTTCCCTGCCGTGGGCTGGCTGGGTCTGGACCTGTTTCAGTGTTTCAGGATTACTTCCTGTGCTGGTAAACCATGGGCTGCTCTCAGCCACCCACTGCCCTGTCCCAACCCTGTTCCAACCTGCCCCAGAGCCTGTAGGCCCAAGATACGGATAGCTGTGGCAGGGTCACATTTGTGACAATGGGGTATCAGGCACCAGACATCAAGTGCCCTGTCATCACACCACAGGTAGTTATTGGCTCTGGGCTCCATTGTTCATGTGGGAAATGGGCCCATCTCCATGCCTTCCCTCTGGCAGGGCTATTTTTTTTTTAATCTACTTATTTTTATTTTATGCACATTGGTGTTTTGCCAGTGAGTGTATCTGTGTGAGGGTATTAGGTCCCCTGGAACTGGAGTTACAGATAGTATGAGCCACCGTGTGGTTGCTGGGAATTGAACTCAGGACCTCTGGAAGAGCAGTCAATGCTCTTAACTGCTGAGCCATCTCTCCAGCCCCTGGCAGGGCTATGTGCAGAACATAGGAGACTGCGGTGGGCATGAGGGATTCAGAGGCTCCTTTGACCCTATGTGGTTAGAGACAATGCTTCTAACACACCCCGGCTCTCATCTGAGTGCCAGGTGGCTTCCGGATTTTTCAAAACAGTGGTCTGGTAGAAGCCATCCCTTCTTGCCAGCAGTTATGTTAGTACCAGGACTGACCCTGCTCCCTGTCCCCACATGAAGGGGACTGACATACATTGCCTCTTCCAATATGTGGGCCCCAGCTGCTTTGGGGACCACCGTCTACTGGCCTTGAAGGCAGTAAGGACATGAATCCCCCACATTACAAATGGGCAATAGTCCTTGAAAAGAGTAGCTATCCTTTTGACCTTATCCCTTCTCAGGGTCATAGGGCCAGGGCAGTGACAAGGTCTTATATTGGGGTGATCCTAACACTAAGAGGTACCCATGAAGCCAGTCGTGGGGACTCATGCCTTTAATCCCAGCACTCAGGAGGCAGAGGCAGGCGGATTTCTGAGTTCGAGGCCAGCCTGGTCTACAAAGTGAGTTCCAGGACAGCCAGGGCTACACAGAGAAACCCTGTCTCGAAAAACCAAAAAAAAAAAAAAAAAAAAAAAAAAAAAGAGGTACCCATGAGCCAGTGGGAGCCGGGCCACAACTGTGAAAGACCTATCAATGTGAAAAGCTCCTTGGCCCATGTAAGCAAACTGGAAAAACCAGCAGCCACCTGAGCTGACTACATGGCCAGCAAGCAAGGAGACACCAGCCATCCGACAGCCGTGGGAAGACACACAGTGGGGATACCTTACTGGGCCCAAAGACCAAAGCTGTGTTCTGCCAGGCTGTAGCTGGGGTTGTTGGGGGAGGGGCGCTAGACCCCAAGCCCATGTCCATTCCTGAGTAAACTCATGTCCTACCTTCTATGGTTAGGCTAGGGCCACTGATGGGTAAGGATATATGCCAGGGTCTTATATCTGGAGGCAAAGAGGCTCACCTCATTGGGCCGTCATGAATCAGGGTACTATTGGCATCGAGTAGGTAGAGACAGGGCTGTTATTAAGCATCATAGTGTCAGTACAGCCTGACCTAGCCCACCATGTCAGTCATCCTAGGGAAAGGGCCTGGAGTACTAACACCAAGGCTTAGAGCTGGGTAAGTCCCAGCTCACAAGGGACTTCCCACTGGCTATCATGTCTGTTCATGAGTCAGGGTGACAGGGTGACAGGTGCAGGGTGAGCTACTGCTCTGCCTCCCACCTCAGCTCATCTCCTTGCACTTCCTGTGGTTCAGGCATGGCTGACTGATACTTTTACCCTGCTAAGGTCAGGAGTGTCCTCTGCTACATCACATTGAGAGACAAAAACTCAGCACCTCCTTTGCTGGCCACCAGGTGTGGCTAGCAGTTCTGCTTTCCCTGAACAGTCCAGGCTACAAAGTTTGTATCCTGGTGTGTCCCCAGTGAGAACTAACCCCTTCTAGGTGTCCCAGGTAGACTGGTACATGCTGCAGTGAGGAAGCTGAGGTGTGGAGAGGCTCAGCCAGTATATGGTACCATGTCTGATTCGCCAGGATGCCCAGGTTAGCCTGATGGAGACCAGCACCGAGTACCCCAGCCCTGTGTCCACCACAAGCACTTTGGGCCAGAGCAGCCTGACTCACTTCCACTTTCTGCCTTGCCCTACCCAACTCCACTGTGCCTTACGGAGGTCTGAAAGAGTCTAAGGACCCTCCACCCGCCTGCCCATCCCTAACTAGGGGCACCCCAGGACCTGAGACAATGCAGCTTTGTGGGATCCTCCACCTCTGCTCACGCGAGCCCAGACACCTGAGACATTACCTCATCTGGGCCAGGCCCATGGGGCGAGGCTACCAGGAACTAGGAGGCAGAGGGTGGGGGGCCTGATGCAAGCCCCTGCCTGCTGCCCAGCCCCAGTGGTGGATGAGCTGATGGGTTCAGTGCCAATCCCTATTTTGCAGACAGGGTAACTAAAGCCTAGAGGGGGCTAGGGTCTTGTTTAGTATCACACAGTAGGTCACAGGCCTGCCTCTCACACGGCTGAGTTACTCTGAGATGAAAGTTAGGGCTTTCTGAGCCCTCATAACAACACAAGTTTAGGGTAAGTAGACAGCAGTGAAAGAAGTGTCCAGGCTGGTTGCCTAGTTGCAGTGCATACATGGCCCCAGTACACAGTATTGGATGGTGAGACCACAGGACACCACAGAACTGGGCTGTGGTTGGCACAGGTGACAGGGAAAGCCTCTAAGATCTTTGTTCCAACCTCTGGTCCCTGAGCATACAGCGTGTTAGGTACAAAGTCACGAGTGCTAATTGTCCTGGGTCCTGGCCAGCTTCCTGCTGAGCTGGCTGTGGGCAGGCCTGTGGACAGGCGGAGCCAGAGTGAGCTTGGCCCTGGAAACAGCTTATCTGCCTTCTAGGATGGGCCCAACAACAAGACAATTAATTGTTCACCCCACAGCTGGGTGGACATCGTGTGGGGACCCACCCAGAGCCACCCCTGTCAGCTTCTGTGGATAGTACTCGGGGCCACCAGTGGAGTCTGGATAGGAGACTGCAGTGGGTGGTATACTCACTCGGGCCACCTCTCTGTATGCACCACTTCCCTGTTTTCTGCCCCCCCCCCCCCGGATGCCCATTCATGTATGCAGCCTCCCCACATGTGGGCACTGCTTTTGACATACAGGTCTAGCGTGTACTCTCTCGAGCCCCCCATGGCTTCTGCTGCCCACAGACAAAGAAGTGGGGCCTCTTTCATTAGTCAGGCCCAGCAGTGCAGACAGCCTGCTCTTCCGCTGCCCGGCTTCTGCATCCCTCCCTTGAGGCGCTTGCCCTCCTACCTTGCCCCATGTCATCCTTTCCTGGGAGCCTCCCAGCCTCTACCTTCATTCACTCCTCTGCTTCTGGGCATTCCAGGCTGTTGTTTTGACTCACTGCCACCTCCACAGTAGCACCTTGTCACTGCCATCTTTGTCTGCCTCTGGGGGCCTCAGTAGGGGTCAGTGAACAAACAAGCATGTGGGCAGTTAGTAACCTGGAACCACTGAGTGGGAGAGAGAGCAGACGGGCAAGTCACGGCTCAGTCTGACAAAGACTTTGTCACCAACCTGTGTTTGAATCCAGAGCTCCCACCATGTGAGCTTCATGTAAGTAGACCAGTCAGGAAGCTCTGCTGAGCCTTAAGCCAGATGGACCCTAGGTCCCTACCTACTGTTCTTTGGGAGCCTCAGCAGTCCCTTTCTGCTTAGATTCACTCAGACTCCCTTTGCCCCTGCGTTCCCTGTGCTCAGCAATGGGTCCTCAAGCACCCAGGCTCTGGATGGTTCTAGAGGCACTGCACTGAAGAGAAAGGCCAGCAGTTTGTGGCCCCACTTTCTCTCTAAACCTCTGCAAGCTCTTCTGGGCTCTGAGGGCTTTCCCCTGCTGGCTCTAAGTCAGGCTGTGTGGTAGAAGCTGAAGTTGACTATGAGATTGTCCCAGACCATGCCCCATCTCCAGAGGAAGAGTTTTCTGAGTACTTTCAAGGGAGCCTGCTTAGCAGTTCAGTGACATGGGATGCAAGACTGGGGTGAGGCCTGTGATCAGTCATCCTGGAAGACCCTGGATGTGTTAAAGTGTAAGACCCAGGTTCCATCCTCCTTGCATGGCCCCACAGTCCAGATACACTACCACTACCCTTCTCCACCTTGCACCTCACTCCCGGTCCTCAATGCCTACACACTGCCTGTGGGCTCTGGACAGTCTGATGTCCCTGCCTGTGAAGTCAGTGTCTGTAGTTGTCTAATTCTGCCTCCCTGTCTCCCAACACAGAATCTCAGGGTACGCAGCAGCGGGGGAACCGAGTTCTTCACACGATCAGCCACCAAGTTCAAGGGTGTCCTGGCCCAGAAGTTCATGTTTGTGGATGGAGATCGGGCCGTGTGTGGCTCCTACAGGTGATTCTCCTCTGCAGCTTGGGGAGGAGTTGCCTCTGGTTTGCAGCTGGTTTCTGCCCTTAATCCCTGCATGTGACACGCTGGTTATTCCAGTTCATTGCTCCCAAAACTGCTGAGCTGTGTGCAGGACTGGGTCCACCCACCATCTGTGGAGGCAGGCAGGGAAGCCTTTTGTCCAATCAGGCTGTTGTTCTATCCCACACAATCACTGGCCCAGGGGTAGGGTGGGCTAGGTCACGGTGAATTTGCTCAAGACCTCTACAAAGTCACTCTAAGAGCCGTCTCCAGGGCCAGAGCCAGCTTTGCACCATTGCAAGGCAGGGCAGGTTTGCCACAGTCACTCTTGGATTGAAGACAGCAAAGACACCAGTGACAGCCACTGTGTTGGGTGGTTCCTGGTGCCCAAGGCTACAGTGGGCATTCCCATGCTGCCTTCATGAGTCCAGAAGATCCCCAGGGGTTTGCTGGGAAAAAGCTAGACATGGGCTTCCAGACTCAGGTTTGACCCCTGTCCCACCCCATGCCACCTAGTCTGATAAACCCCAGGTAGTGCACTGTTGATGCCCCCTATCTCAGGCCAGGGGGAGTATGCACTGTTGATGCCCACTGCCTCGGGCCAGGGGCACTCACTGAATCAGGGAGCCACATGTGCCCTGTACCTGACCACCTATCCTGCCTTTATATTGTAGCTTCACATGGTCAGCTGCAAGGACCGATCGGAATGTGATCTCTGTGCTGTCTGGTCAGGTAGTAGAGATGTTTGATCGACAGTTCCAGGAGCTGTACCTTATGTCTCAGAGTGTCAGCCTCAAGGACATCCCCATGGAGAAGGAGCCAGAGCCAGAGCCCATTGTGCTACCATCTGTGGTACCCCTGGTACCCACAGGCACCATGGCCAAGAAGCTTGTCAACCCCAAGTATGCACTTGTCAAGGCCAAGAGTGTGGATGAGATTGCCAAGAGTTCCTCTGACAAACAGGAGGTTACGAGACCCCCTGGGCTGCGGGGCCCTGCAGTGGCTGAGCGCCCCGGGGATCTTTCTGAGCTGCTACCACCTGTCCACCCAGGGCTGCTCAACCTGGAGAGGGCCAATATGTTTGAGTACTTGCCCACATGGGTGGAGCCAGATCCAGAGCCTGGCAGTGACATCCTGGGCTACATCAACATCATTGATCCCAACATCTGGAACCCCCAGCCCAACCAGATGAACCGCATCAAGATCCGTGACACAGCCCATGCCAGTGCCCAGCACCAGCTGTGGAAGCAGAGCCAGGGGGCCCGACCCTGCCCAGCACCCTGCCCTCCCCCAGCACCCAGGGACTCCCAGGGTGTGGTCCCAGCTGAGAATGGCTTCCCCCAGGGGAACCCTGAACCACAGGCTCCTGTACCTAAGCCCCGGACAGTCCCTGTGGCAAGTGTACTTGCCCGGGATGGTAGTGATATTGGCTGGGCCCTGGATACCCCAGAAAAGGAGACACCCCAAAATGGGATAGACCCCAGGCTACCAAGCACAGCCAGCGAAAGCGAGGTCCCACAACAGCAGCACTCATCTATGACGCAGGATGACCCTGATGGCCTGGAGAGAGGACTCCCCAATGGGCTGGATGAGGATGAGGATGACGACGATGACTACGTGACCCTCAGTGACCAGGACAGCCTCTCAGGCAGTTCTGGCCCTGGCCCTGGCCACCGGCGACCCTCAGTGGCTTCATCCATGTCAGACGAGTACTTTGAGGTGAGGGAACGATCAGTACCTCTCCAGAGGCGCCACTCAGAGCAGATGGCCAATGGGCCAGGCCACCCACCCCGACGACAGCTCAGTGCCCCTCATGTAACCAGAGGAACCTTTGGTGGCCCCCTGAGTAGCCCCCTGTGGGCCCAGGGTCGGAGCAGAGAAGATGTAGATGCATCAAGGATACAGGGACAACGCCCCATGGACAGGCAGGCTCAGGTGGGTCTGCTCCCTTCATCCCAAAGTGTTCTACAGTTACCCCAAGAGCCCAAATGCCCATGTCCTGGGACATTGTGTCCTTGGCTCCAGTGACACCTTTTGTAACAGACAGAGGTGATGAATGGAGAAGAGTGTCACTACACAGGGCCATGTGGCTGGCCATTAGTAGGCTGGGGACTCACAGTCCTAAAGTCTCCAAAACGACCTTAAAAACACACATTTCCACATATTCCCAGCTCCCACATACCCAGAGTTACAGGGCCTGATACATCCCATCAGGTAGAGGGTACAGACCCTAGTTTGCAGACAAGGCTTACTGGCTGATCACAGAGATGGGAGTCTTCCTTGTCTGACTTTATGCTAAGCTACCTCCCTGTAGATTTCTTTGTGTTCCTAAGGGACACAAAGAATACCTTTCTCTACCATGTTGGGCAAGAGCAAATCCCTCCTTTGTCATGGTGGCTTTTGCAGACTAAATCCTTAAAGCCTTGGGTGTCCTGCCACTGCAGGCATGGCCACAGAGCCCATCTTACCTGGGAACAGTACTCGGCTGATCATGCCTGGCATGATCATCAGGCCCATGGGAAGCATCTTCAGGTAGCTGGCTAGAATGGAGCCTGCCTTGGCATGGTTCAAGTTCCGGGCAGACAGGGACCGCTGCACAATAACCTGGGCACAGGAGAAAAGAGATGAAGACTGTCGGCTTGGGGATACCAGTATCAACCTCCTTCATGGGCCTCATGAAGTGACACAAGGTAGATGGAGTGTTGTTATCCCTATACCACCTAAGATGACCAGCACGCACAGCTGACATCCCATGGCGCTCTCCCTTCTGCTACACTTACCCCAAGGAAGCAGTCTCCTACTCCATGCATCAGACAAGCATGGATTCCCTGGGGTGTGTCAGAGCCAAGGGGGGCCTGGGTGTTGTTAGACTCCCCACCCCCCACCTCCTGAACCCTCCTAAACACAGACATTCCCATAAATCCTGTGAGCAGAAGTTATGCTGATTGTATGATTGGCAGAACCCTAAACCCTAGGCTTCTGATACTTCAGTAGTAGTGAGGGTTGCTACTGAGAGCGCTGTCTCCTCTGAGGACCTTAGATTGTAGATCCTGATGGCCTCCGTTTCCAGATCTGCAGGATAGGAATGGGTACATGAATAGGACATTTGAGTCCCCCTTTCAGATCTGATATTTGATTCTGCTGCTAGTTTGAACTTTCCTCCTGTTTTTGAGACAGGGTCTTACTCTGTAAAGTCTGGGATCGCTTGGAGCTTAACTCTATGGTCTATGCTGGCCTTGAACTCACAACAATCCCTCTGCCTCAGTCTCTCAAATGGGATTTAAGGTATAGGTCACATTTGGATTTGATTCTGGAGAAAGTGGGAGGTTGGGGTGTATCTGTGATATACCTTGCTTCACAGAGGCTCCTAGTAGCCCTGTGGGGCCAGCACTTGCAGACTCTCTGGGACACTGGTTAGAGCAGATGCTCTGGTGGCATAGCTTCTTCACTGGGTTATACAAGTGTAACTCTGAAATGTGTTTTTCCTGCGCTGTTCTGTTCACTGTCAACACCTGACTCACAGGTAGGAAGTAACTGTTCTGTCTACTTCCTTCACATGTGGCTGTTAACACTGACCCTGAGCAGCTGGCCCTGTGACAGATGCTGTTGTCCCAGGTGTCTCAGAGTGAAATGAGAACAGTACAGGGCAACCCCCACTCCCCAGCTTGCTCATCCCATGTATTCTCCCAACCCTGGCTTGGCCATTTCACCTTTCAGGCCTGCATCCCCTGATCTGAACGTGGGTCACCATCACCCAACCAAGTATGGCTAGCAGCTTTGGTGTGGGAGCTGCTGGGCCTGGCTCCTCAGGGCCCTGGGTTGCCATGTACTTGTCAAAGTTCTTAGCTGTTTTTGTAGTCATGGCTGTGTTGGAAGATGCTGCTGGCCAAGAGGAAGACAGTTCATCTCTTGTCATACATATCAGCTGGGCACAGAAATCAGGAGCCTCCCATGCTTCCGGGATCCCAGGAGGCCTACTATGTGTCTTTCTATGCTTCCAGGATCCCAGGAGGCCTACTGTGTGCCCTTCTGCCCCTTCTGCTTTATACCCAGGGGCAGTGAGGCCTGGGAGAGGTGACAGAGCCCCACCAAGGCTTCATTTCCTATTATCCTCTCCCCCCTCCCCCGCTTTCTTTTTCTTTTTTAAAGACAGGTTCTCACTATGTTACCCTGGTTGACCTGGAACTCTGTGTAGACCAGACTAGCCTTGAACACACAGAGATCTACCTGCCTCAGTCTCCCAAGTGTTGGGGATTAAAGGTGTGTCCCACCATGCCCAGCCTGCTATTGGCTTTCTGATGACAAAATGGTCAGCACTGTGGGTTAACCTGTAGCTAGGGAAAGGCATGTAGTTCAGCGTGCAGGGGAGAGTTCAGTCAGACCCTCTGGTGCCAGTGAGTCATCTGGAGCCCAGGGTCTGTGTTTTAATACCAAGACCTGGCATCCTGTAGTAAACTCTGCCCAAGGTGAGGCTAGGGAGTCATGGCTGGTGCTGTAGCCATCTAGGGTCAGCGGGGACCATCCTCTGTATTCCTAGTTGACCTCTTCTAACCTCTTTCCTCCTTATCTGCACTCATTCAGCCAAGAGGGCAGGATAGATGCTGACTCATTGGCTTTCACGGGAAATGCTTCCGAATGGCATTCTACCCAGAGATGTGGGGCTAGGCCAGACCTGCCCGGTGGGAGGAAGCAAGAGGAGGCAGGGATTAGGGGCTCATTTAATCTAGCAGGCCCTCCAGACTGCCTTTCACCCTCCTGGGTTGGCCCACAGTCCTCAAAGGAAAAGGGTTGAGCCTGCTACAAGGTACCTGAAAGGCCTGGGCAGGGAGGGGGTAAAGGCCAGATGGGAGCCTCAGGCATCTGGGGTCCCAAAGGAGAGCAGCAAGTTACTAACTGGGAATGAAGGTTCAGCCTCCCGGTGCCTCTGTCACCTCCCAGCCCGTATAGATTCCTACTTTTGGAAATCCATGTGAAATGTTTTTCCATTTGGTACCCATCAGGTCTGTTTCTGGACTTTGATGTTCAGCCTGTGAGTGCAGCTGACTCTGCTAGATTCACAGGGAGGCAGGTGTGTGTGTGCACAAGGCGCTCTATAAACTGTCACAGTCCTCACTAGCTGCTGGCCATCACCTGGTGGGCTCAATGTGACTAGGGCTCTAGTCACCAGTGATCAGCAGTGAACCTATGCCCACCACAGGGCCCGTCCCTGCTCCACTTCTCCAGGGCTGCCCACCGGCTGGGCAGGCATTGATCCCTTGTGCCCAGAGAAGGGAAGTGGGTGTCTGAGGTCAGCTGGAGGTTCATGAGGAGAGGTCAGAATGACCTCAGTGCTCATTGGACATCCAGGCTCAGATGGAGACACTGCCACCAACAACCAGCTCTGGTCCCCCATTCATGTCTAACCCTGTTTGCAGAGGGATGGAATGGGGCACAAACCACACAGGGAAGAACCAGTCCATATTACAGATGAGGAGACTGAGGCACTGACTGAGTGGTTAAACCTTCTGTCTGGTTATGCAGCAGGAGTCCTGTTAGCCCTCCCACTACACCATCCAGGAACTCACTCTCCTTTTTCTCTCCAGGGCCAGCATTTCCACCGACATGGAAGTACTACCTCAAGGACCCCAGGGCCTCCCCGTTTCCGGCCTGCTGCTGATGGTACCCAGAGCTCTTCCAAGAAAGCAAGCCCAGCCGCAGCAGGCCCCCACCACTGGCAGCCCAAGGGGAGCCCAACACCCAGAATGCTACCAGATCCTGGGAGCCCAAGGCCAACCCGAAACACTCGCCTCCGAGCAGAGCTCAGGGCCACTGAGGAACATGCCAGTCCCTTCGGAATCCCATACTCCAAATTGTCTCAATCGAAGCACCTAAAGGCCAGGGCAGGTGGCAGCCAGTGGGCCCCTTCGGACTCTAAGCGCAGGGCCCGAGACCACAAGGAACCCTAGCAGCCTAGATGGACCCAACCCCGCCCCAGAGGGCAGCAGGTGGGGGTGGGCAATGTTGGCGCTCACCTGGTCAGTGCACCAGTACCAGGTGGCCATGATGGTCAGACCAAAGGTCATCCCAGTCCACGGGAGGTCTCCTGTGGAAGGGTCCCGGAACATATGCATGGCGTCTGCTCGCGGCAGGTGGCAGGTGGTGTTGGGGATGGTCCTGGAGGGGATGGCCTGGGCATACGCCGCCTCCAGCTGCTCATAACCACCGATCTGGTTGAAAGCTGGAGGGTGGGGCAGAGTGGGTTGGTTCTGGGTGGTCCTGACTCCCAGGATCCTCCTACCCTCATCTCACAGATAACTTCATGCATCAAACTGGAACCCCTACCTCATATTTCCTGCTCCAGGAAGGTTGAGGTTGAAAAAAAAGAAAAAGAGTGAAATAGAGTATTTTATTTGTATTTAAAATAACTATTAAATGAGCATTTTGCACATGGGCCCACAGTGTCCTGTTGGCCAGCGGGGTTCACGGCTAGTGTCTGGAAGCCTGCTGGCCTCGGGTATGGGCTTCTCTGCCAGTCTCTGGACTGGCCCTTCAAGGAGGTGGAAGTGGTTTTCTCTGTGTTTGAGTCATTGAGTATTGAAGCCATGACCTGGACTTCTGAAGGCTGTGACTTCACTAGAGCTAAGACACTGCTGGCATTGTGGCCCCATCCTTCCAAGACACAGGGAAGGAAGGCAGAGGCTCCTCAGGGCCTTATGGTAGGCCTAGCAGGTAGAGCTCAGGCCAGGGGTCTTTCCTCTGAGTCGGGAACATGTCCATTCTACCTCAGGGTTGGGTGGTGCGAGGCCAAGCCAGGCCTGGCTGTGTCTGTAGTCATTTGCCCTCTCATTCGGCCTATATCTGACCATTAGGTCCCTCCCCTTCAGTAGGTCCTGGAGACATAGGGGCTGCTACCAGGGGAGGAACACACCTGGGTGTGGGGCAGCTTCTGGCATCTTCCCAGGCCCCCTTTCCCAGCCGGGTGTGGAGCTAGGTAGGCTAGGGTCTGTTTCACCAGGAATCTCTCCTGAGGCCCAGTGGCAGCCTCTGTCACAGGGTCCCAGAGCCTGAGCTGAGGCGTCACCCTTAAAGCCACCCACCTTGAGACCTATCCTTGCTCCCTCCTTCCCTCCTGTTTCCCTCCCAGGGCATGAGTAGAACTCCCTTGTCTGTTTCTAAACTCGTGTTACCAGTCCAGTGTACCTCCCTCCCTGCAGGCTTTTGTCTGGCAGGAGACAGCAACACCTCCTAGGACTCTGTACTTGATTTTAAGCACTGGAGGAAACACCTCAGCAGTTTTGTGGTCTGCTAATTGTGTGCTGCACACACAGCTGCCTGCTCTAGGGCCTGCCCAGCCCTGAGGGAGGCTAGTCAGCGCCTCCCTACTGCGCCCCTGTAGGCAGGAGGAAGCAGCCCATCAGCCTAGGAAGCCAACAGCAGGGCAGGTCAACTGTAGCTTAACCTTTAGAGCTCTTCAAGGTGCAGGGACTGCCTGCCCAGGCCCCAGCCCCAGACCTCACCTTTGACTGCCAAAATGACAGCACCCACCACCATGATGATTGTCTGCAGGGCATCTGTGTATATCACAGTGGCCAGGCCCCCTGCAAGAAACAAGGCTGCTGGAGTAAGTGTCCCAGGAGAGTCTGACCTCATCACCAGAGCTGCTGGTGGGGCCTCATTCCTTGCAGCAGATGGGTGAGCTGCACCAAAGTACCTGAGCAGTTAGGCCCCAGGTCCCCACCTGACCACCTGTGAACTGGCCATCATCAGGCTCCCAGTTTCTCCTGTACAAATCCCTGGCTCCTCGTGGGTCCTCGGGACCCGTACCATACCTGCAATGGTGTACAGGGCCGTAATGGCGAGCGTGAGGATGGTGGACAGGTAGAAGTTCCAGCCCAGGCAGATGTGGACAAACAGGGCTCCTGCGTACAGGTCAATCTAGGGAAAGCAGAGTTGGGCAGAAGTCAGACATTACGGTGAGATTCAGGGCTCAGAGTGGGGGTGCTGTACTCACTGGCTTTGTGACCTGGCCTGGGGGGGGTTCCAGGTAAGAGAAACAGAGACCCCTACCCCAGCTGTTTACTACCTGGTGGGCTGGTTGAGGATGGGAGAGAGTTGGCTGTGTGCCATGTTCAGATGTATGGTGGATGTTACTGTCACAATAAAGTTCAAAGTGGCCAGTGCCCATCAGAGAGCAGTGTTGTCATTGAACTTGGCCTCTACCTGGGGGTATATGAAAGAGCTCTGTGCCCTCAGTTTCATTAGGCACCATGACAAGGACTCATCCAAGAGAAACTCCAGAGACTCAGAGAGACTCCATGCCCATCTCCCCTCACACCTCTCCCTGCTGGCTCCTTCCTTCGTGTAAGAGACCTAACCAACTGGGAATTCTAACCTGGTCGTTGGCTTTCATTTGGGCCCCTGACTTTGTGTGTGTGTGTGTGTGTGTGTGTAGTAGGGAGCAGAGTGGTATGGGTAAAGGTGGGAGAGGTCAGCCTTCAGCTTGAGCGGAAATGTTGAGGAGCAAGGACTCGTCAAGACCCTATGTAGTATGACTGAAGAGTTTGAGGTTCTTGGAAGTCAAAACCAGGTATCTACACTTGGCCAGGAGAAAGGGTGGATATAGCAGACCGCTGGAGAGCCAGCTATTCCAAAAGTCCCCTTCCTGACCATTTCCCAGCCACTCACTTCCAGTGCTGTGCCACCTCTAGCCCTCAGCTCCTAGTCCCCTGGTCCTCAAGCTGTCTGCTCTCTGCTACTCATATCCCGTGCTCCCTGTTGTGACCCACAACATCATGTGCCATCCTCCCTGCCTTCCATGGGAACAGCTAAAAGGGATTCACACAGAAGCATGGAGTAGGGCTCCTCATCCAGGAAAAACTCTACTTTCCCAAGGGAGACCCAGGGCACTGGTAAGGCCTGCCTGAACACCCACTGCCTACTAAATTCAACCTTGTACTAATAGTTATGGGGACCTAGGTCTGTCCTATGTGGCCCCTTCTTGTATCTTTAAAGTAGGTCACCTCCCTCCTGGGCCATCATGGTGCTTATCTGTTAAGCAGTGGATATAAGCTAGGATAAGTGGAACAAACTTGCTTCCAGCAGCCAGCCAGAAGCACTCAGCCTTTCATCCCTGCAGCCCCCACCCCCAACCTGTCACCCATTAGCTTGGCATTAAAGGTCCAGAAGATGAGGGCCTTCCCTGGGACTTACTGTCTTTTGTGCCAACTTTCCTTAGTTGTCTGGGGGAAGCCACAAAGTCTAACCTAATTCCCTAAAATATAGGTAGAGAGATGGAGGCTAAGAGAGTGATGGAACTTGCCCATCACAGCAAAACTCAGAGACACAGCCCAAAGGATAGATAGTACTGGACAGTCTGTGTCCTGAAGAAAGGGCCATTCTCAGGGCTGAGGTAAGTCAGACTTCTGCTTCTGCTGCAGTGGGTTCTGACTGGCCCACACTCACCCAATCACAACCCTCTTTTCCAGCAACACTGCTGTGCCCTGCCAAACTCAGTCTTGTACCCACCTGGTTCTCAAAGCCCAGTTGTCCCCAGGAAGCTCTTCCCATATTGCCTGCCTTGATAGTGGAGATGTGTTTGTGTGCCAGGCACCGTCCTGAGTATTGCATACTCAGGGGCTCCTCTAATGCTCACAGCCTCTAGCAGATGATTGTCAACATGGGACAGCAATTGCCTTGCTTAAGGTCCCATGGTCCCAGGAGGCAGATGAGGCCGTCTTTTCCTGCTGTGGGACCCTGGACCTTCAAGCTGCTGGGGGAGGAACCCAGTGGCTGGAGTGACCCCAAAGAGCTCAGTGTTGAAATCAGCCCCACTCTGCACTCACTGGACAGGAGTGGTGTGAAAGAGGAAGGGGGCCCCCATGTGTGTGTGTTGGGGGGGGTAGCTCCACGTCTCAGAGCTCTGAGCTGAAACACTAATGCTGCCACAGGAAACACCGCATCTCCACCTGATGGAAATGGCCCTTCATGCTGTGTCACAGGAGGTGAAGGAGGCTGGGGCATCTCAGGCCCAGGCCCTGGTCTGTACCCTCTTCTTGCCATCCTATTCCTTTTCTCTCTTGTGCTCCTCTGTGGAACTGCACAGAGTTTCTGTGACTCCTCCAGTGGTCACCCGTGTTCCCTATCCAAGCCTTTGTCCATTTTACGGGTGCCATCCCAGGCGGAAGTATGGCAGTGCAGAGGAGGACCTGCTCGTCTTTGCCATACTCTGCCTCTCACCAGCTCCTGCCACTGAGGACTCTTTCCAAATACCCATCTGGTTTTCCCTTCCTGTCCCCTGCAATCCCTGCACCCCTGCCTGTGCAAGGAAAAAAAGAGGGTGCCTGCACCTACTGTGCAGAAGGCTAGGGTTCCATCCAGGCCCAGGCTGATGGGCGCTTCTGTTTCTATTGCTCCCTCTATGCTTGCTTCCTCACTGGGATCCTGTCTGTGTGCAGGGTCTGTCTGGAAAGTGCATTCAGGGCTGGCCTGGTCACCCACACCCAAGCACATGGTAGGCACACGGCAAGTGGCATGTTTCCCTAGATTAGAGAATGGAGATGAAGCCTGTAGGCCATCCCATCCCATCCCATCCCATCCCATCCCATCCCATCCCATCCCATCCCACCCCATCCCATGGCACTACTGGCTGTGGTTGGCAGGACTGAGTCAGGACAGAGGCTGTGGTACTCAGTGCTGAAGTAATTTACTCTCTAGACCTCCACAGGGGAAAACAAAGGAGGGCTTGAAGGTGGGAGCCCATGCCTGGCTGTTATCTCCTTCCATCTTAAGGGCAGGATAGGTGCACAGTAGCACTGGGAATATAAACAGAGAGAATATAAATAGGATGGGCAGACAGTGTATCCTTTCTGCTTGACTTATTGAGATAGGGTCTTAGTCTGTAACCCAGGCTGGCCTTGAACTCATAGCAATCCTCCTGCCTCAGTCTCTCAGATGCTGGGATTGTAGAGATGAGTCACTAAACTCACCTATGACTTTCTAAGCCAACTTTCATAGTCCCAGGAAATGTCAATGGAAAGAAGGAAGAGGGAGAGAAAGTAAGGGGGTAAATAAGTAAGTAAGACCTGTGGAGAAAGGGGCAGCAGGAGAGATTTGAGAATCCAGAGAGGCGGAGGTAGAGCATGCATCCCCAGAGAAGAGCGACTGAAGGAGCCAAATGCAGAGTCCTGAGATGCTGGTGTTTATGGAAGTGCATGGAGGCCAAGTTGGCTGATGTGCAGTGTGCAACTCTAGGGGAGAGGGAGAGATGAGGCCAGTGAGGTAGCAGGAGCAGTGTGATGGATCACCTTGTGGGCTGCAGCTCGCCTATACTAAGGGGCAGGTAGTGTCATGCCTCACTTCCCTACTTTCCAGAGGTTAAATGACTGGCCCAGAGCCCCACGGTGATGGAGCCGCATTCAGACTCTTGGCTTTGAGCTGGGACTGTGATTTTCCACACCTGCCGTGTAAATCTGCATGCTGGTGCTCCAGTTTGAATAACAGCAGCAGGAGGGCCCTGTGACCTCTGCCTGGACAGGCTGTACAGACAGGCAGGGCGTTCCTGGGCTCTGTGTCTGGGCCTAGTGTGGCCCACGCACTTCAAATAGCTCCACTCCGAAGCCAAGACCCAGGGCGGGCCCAGCCTCTCCCAAACCAAGCGCAGCAATTAGTGTGCCTCCTCCCGCTTCCCCTCAGTCTCAGCAGGCAGCCGCCTGGTGCTGAGGCAGGACCTTGACTGACTGCTCCCCATTTACAGCTGCTAACTCGGAGTCACCCATAAGGCAGAGTCTGAAGCCACATCCTGGTTATTGTGGTTCTGACAGAGATCTTAGCTGACCTTGGCCTGGCCACCATAACCTTGGTGAAGGACTCAGCAGTTGGCAGATGAGCTGCCTCAAGGCCCCTCCTATGCACTGAGCGTCCCTCTGCCCTCTGAAGTCCTGCCCAGTGGCCCACTTGAAGCCTCCCAGTGTAAGGTCGTAGATGGGAAAGGAACCACCCACTCGGCCCATGTCCTTGTTCCTTCATCCCCAGCTCAGCTGAGAGATTCTGCAAAGTTGGCCCTGGCTACCCCCAGCTGATAACCCGACAGTTCTGGGGCTCTCTGACCTCTCATAGCCTAAGGCTGCAGTCTCCTGTCCCACCACTGCCCTGCAGAGCAGTTTCTCTGTCCCAGAGGCAGATGTGGCTGATTTTGTGAATGGCAGAACATGTTTACAAGTGTGCCCCAGTCCCCACCACTTCTTGTGGCTGACCTCAGAGATTACCGTCCTGAAAATGTCCTTAGCAATGGTCCCCAGACACCTCTTATGAGGCCCACTCTCTCTCCTTGGCACTCCCCTGACCATCACATCCTTTTCTCTACTGAAGCCCAGTCCCATCTCTTCCTCATTCAAGACCTGGCTCGCCTGTGTTGTGTATCCATCCACCTCCCACTGGAGAATGGGTCCTAGACAGGCCAGAAGCAGGCGTTTTCCACTCTGCCTGGCTTCCGGGAGGTAGGATTGGTGGGAAGGGGGTGTGGGTAAAAGGATGAACAGGAGAGGGACAGTCAACTCAAGTCCAGGCCCCTCCAGACTAGAGAGGAATCCCTACAGAAGGGAAACTATCATGCTCTCTGGGAACATCTAGGAAAGGCTGTGGTATGCTGTTGCTGATGCTGTAGGAAACAGGCAGCGTCCACCTCCCCAGGTCCTGACCTCCACAGGAAGCAGAGGACCAGGCTGGGCAGCCTCCCTCAGTGTGTGTCTGACTCAGGCTCCAGCTCCTCTCAGGAGCCTGCTGCTGATGGAGGTTAGGCATCCCCTACTGGGCCTGCTACAACTATGGGGCCTCCCCCAAAGCCCACTGACCTTCCCCCACAGCCCCAGGTTCCCTATCTGTAAAACCAGGTGCTTGGACCAGACAGGCCCTGAGCTCCTACTTTAAGATTGGAAGTGAGCTTCCTGCTTCTGACACTTCAGGGTCAGGTCCTAAGAGAAAGCTGTAGGCAGGTAGAAGGCCCAGTTAGACTTAGAGCGCAGGACTGGCAGGCATCATGAGGCCTTTGGCTCCCTCTAGTGGTAAGATGTGGCTCACTTTGAATAGCTCAGATCTCCTCCCCCTACCTTCCCTGCATCAGCATCAGGAGATTCTGCCCAGGTTACTATCTCTCCCTGGTTTCTCTAGCTGGTGCACTCACAAGTTGCCAGATGAGCTAGTCTCTAAGGCCCCTCCCATGCTGTGCTCCCGCAGCTCCCGACAGTTTCCACGCAGGCGCAGGCTGGGGGGCAACTCACCGATATCTTGGTGAAGACAGACAGCATCAGGGACAGGACAGATAAGTACGTGCGGATGCGCTGGCCACCAAAGCGCTTCTGAATGTATTCAGGCAAGGTGACGATCTGGGGAGGCAAAAGAGAAGAGGAACAAGGTGAGTATCGGGAGGGCCAGCCCCATCCAGAGGTCCTGTCCCTCCGGACTTGGTGAGGGTCAAGCCTCTGCCATGGCCCCAGGAAGAGACTCACCTCTGAAGATATGTAGATGGGTACAAACACCCATGCCAGAGCCAAAAGCACATATGTGGCCTGTGAGGACAGAGGCATGGGAGGGTTGTGGGCTCAGCACTCAATAGCCCTGCCCTGGCACACAGCCAGATGTGGCAGAGAGGAGTAGTGCTGAGGCTACCCCCCCCCCACACACACACGCCCCTCCTGCTTTGCTGTGAGAAGCTAGGAGCTTCTTACGGATGTCTCTGGACTGCCGGGCTGCCCAGCCTTCTGTATCTACAGACCAGCTGTCTGTGGCATACTGCGTGCCACAGTCTGGCAGGCCCTGACTGATACACACTGCTGGGAGCCCCCTCATCCAGGGACCAGTGAGTGTGGCTTCACCCTCTACCTCAGCCCTCCCACGGGCTGTGCCCATTCTCCAAGGCTCACATTCCACTCAAAGCCAGCCACAGCCAGGCCTCCGGCAGCACCCGAGCCGGCCAATCCTACGAAGAGGCCAGAGCCCTCGCTGCTTGCAAAGAGTGAGGCTCCGATCTGCAGGGGGGAAGAAAAAGTGATCACTGTGAGCCCATTACATCAGCTCCACCTAGACCAGAAACACCTCCTCCAACCTGGCAGGTCTAAAAGGAGAACATACCCTGTTCACATATAAGGATCCCAGGCTCAGGTGTACAAGTTGGGGTACCCATAGGTAAGCCACAAGGCCAAAATAAAAACCAAAAACGCACAAACAAACAAAAAACAAACAAACAAAAAACCCCAGAGTTTTTCAGACTCCAAAGCCCTTTACAGAACTTATAGCAGTTTGTCCCTACACAGGCAACTTGGGGGTCTCTTCCAGCCCAGGCTTATCCCATTGGGCTGGTGGTATTAGACAGGGACCTTGATTGAAGCACATAAAGAGACCTTGGGGGGACATAAAGAGTCCTCAGGGATACAGATCCTGATGAAGTCAGCCTGTGGACAAAGGAGAGGCTAGAAGGTGGGTGAACTCACCGGCCACCAAGCCATGTCCCGGCCCGCCAGGAAGTAGCCGCTCACTGTGTTCTTGTTGGCTCGACAAGCCGACTGCAGAAAAAGAAAAAGGCAGGAAGTGCATTGAATGGAAGATGCTTCTGCCTCTGGCAAATGCCTGACAGTCCCTGTGTACTCTGAGCATTGCAATGCATGTGACCCGCAAAGAGAAAACATGAACACACACACACACACACACACACACACACACACACACACACACACAGAGAGAGAGAGAGAGAGAGAGAATATTCACAAATAGCATTTTCCAAAATAGCCCAAAGTAGTAACAACTCAAAGTCCAGCAACTGATGAAGAAACAAAACAGGCATATCCACACAATGGAATATTATTCAGCCAGGAAAATATACAGTTAACCTGCCTCCAGTTTATTTCCTGTTTCAGAGTTGGGCTGTATTGCTTTCCTAAGGCAGAATTCCTATTGGTCAAGCAAGAGGGGTTGGTTTTACAGATGGCTAAAAACAAAAACAAACAACAACAACAACAACAACAGCAACAAAAAAGGCAACAAAACCTCTAAGTTGTCAACTCCAGGGTGACTGTCCTTTCAAGGCAGGGCAGGAGCAGGAACCTTGGGATCCTTTACGTTTTTGGTGCAAGGGACAAAGCAGGGGAAACTGTATCTACCATTCAGATGGAAACTGGCCTATTTCACAGGCAGCAGAGCCTCTTCCTTCTGATACTTTGGAGCGTCATGGAAGAAGCTGTTTTCACACTGGGGAAGTGGAACGTCAGTGTGACTGTCTCCACTTTGCTTTTTAGAATTGCTATTGTTATTTTATGTGTGTAGGTGTTTTTTGCCTGTATGTGTGTCTTGCACCATGTTCCTGTCTGGGGCCATCAGAACCCAGAAGATGGTGTCAGGTCCTCTGGAACTGGAGCTGTAGACGGTTGTCATCCACCATGTGGCTGGGAGTTGAACCCAGGTCTCATGGAAGAGCAGCCAGTGCTCTTACCCACTGGGCCTTCTTTCTAGCCCTATGATTGACACCATTTTGACTCAGCCTGGCCTGATAGGACCGAGTGTACTCTAAAACAGTCCTCTTTGTCCCTTGTTTCTTTAACAGGTCCACCTTGCATCAATCCTTCAGCATCAGAATCCCGTACAGTTATCATTACTTGGAACATGTAGTCCAAACTCACCATTCAGATCTGCTGCTGCATCTTCCTGGTCACATGCCTCTCATTTTTTTAATGTGTGTGTGTGTGTGTGTGTGTGTGTGTGTGTGTGTGTGTGTGTGCATGTGCGTGTGTGTAGGTCAGAGGACAAGGCCTGGTGTCAGTTCTCATCTCCCACTTTGTCTGAGACAGGATCTCTTGCTGTTCAGCATTGCACACACCAGTAACTGGCAGGCCTGTGGACTTCTGGAATTCTCCTACTTGCCTCCCATTTCCTTGCCATGGAAGCACTGGTCTCATGGGTACATGGGTTGAACAGGTTCTGTTTTTTGTTGTTTGTTTGTTTTGTTTTGTTTTTGACTCAGAGTTTCTCTGGGTAGCCCTGGATGTCCTGGAACTCACTCTGTAGACCAAGCTGGCCTTGAACTCAAGAGATCTGCCTGCCTCTGTTTCCAGAGTGCTGATCTCAAAGGTGTGCACCACCACTGCCAGGCCGGGTTCTGGGTGTTTGAACCCAGGTCCTCATGTTCTTTACCTACCAAGCTATCTTCCAGCCTGTCCCTAGAAGGCTGCTGAGGGCAACTGCTAGGGGCTGCAGGAGGCTCTGCAGGAGGTGGGCTTTGCTGGCTCAAGGCAAGGCTGGATGAGTTTGATCTCGCCAGAAAGAGACTGCTTTCCCTGCATGCCTCAGCTCACTAGAGTCACATCGACTCTCAGTCAGGAGCAGTTCCTTGTGTCTATAGTTTTCCCCACGGAGCTTAATCATTTCTAGCCTTTGATTCGGAGCAAGAAATTGGCAGCTCTTGTGTTCTCTGGAACACTAACAGGCCATGGTGGGCTACTAATCAGCCTCATTTCAGCCCTGTGTCTCAGGAAATAGGGAGGCCTGACAGGAGGAGAGGCACCAGGAACGTCCCTGCAGTGGACAGAGGGAACACAAGCTCCCTGTCATATATGGACATGGCCTGTCCATATAATTTAGTATATTGATAATATAGAAGGTTACAGATAGTATATTATTGATAAGAAAATTAGAAGTATTATGAGAATTAGTAAAATGTGACAGAGGGTTATAGCATGTGGTTGGTAAATGCCATCAAAGACAGGGCTGTTAAATATCACTTTGTAAAATACACACACACACACACACACAAACACACACACACACACACACACACACACACAGCACTCCACATATACCACATACTACACCACACACACCACTCCACACATACCACACACAAACACACTCATGTACCACACACACTGCACGCACATGCATTCACACCACACACACACACGCGCACACGCACACACCATGGGGTTCAGTGGTTAAGAGCATTGACTGCTCGATCCAAAGATCTGGATTCAATCCCTAGCATCTATGTATTGGCTCACGAGCATCTATAACACCAGTTCCGGAGGATCTGACACTCTTCTGGCCTCTTTGGACATCAAGCAGGTATGCACATGGTGCACAGACATACACGCAGACGCAAGCAACATCCACTCATATGAAAATTAAAATAAAACCAAACCAAAAAAAAAAAAAAAAAGGAGCAGAGCTGGGGTAAGAGGAGAACCTAGCTCTGATGATGGCCATAAGTCGTTTATCTGCCACCACCACCACCACCACTACCACCACCAGCAGCAGCAACAGCAGCAGCATCAACACTATGTCCATATCACTAGCCACTACAGTCCTACTGGTACGACCATTTCTATAGATCCAACGGTGGCAGCAGGGTCCTGTCTTCACCAGGTCTCTTTGGTAGACCTCACCCTGTGAAGTAGGTGCCGTCCCTACCCTACAATACTGAGTGAACATGTCTGCTCTCCCATTCCCCAGGCTCTTGTCTTGGAACAGGACTTATAGGAGGAAAGAAAGGGATAGCGGGTCTCCTACGGAGAACGTCAGGCTTCCAAGGCCGAGGCAGGGAACTGTCCTAAACATGGCCCCGTGAGGTGGATGAGGCTGGATTGCTGCACTGCCTCCCACTTAGGAGCACCCAAAAGATTGGCATTGAAATGACAGCAAGGGGGGCACATTTCCAGTCTGTGGACCCCTGGGTAAGTCCCCTTGGTAATGCAAGCCTGGCCTTCCCAGAGGTTGGGTGTGGGGTAGATGGGACACAGGGGAGGGCCTGACAACTACACAGCAGGTGTCTGCTGTCAGTGGATCTTCTGCTGGCTCGAATAGCCCGTCTGTGTTCTCCAGAGAGAAGCTGAGTTCAGCAGTTACTGAGCAGGGCAGGACGATCAGCAGCTTCCAAGCCCTGAACACCCCCCTCCCCCTTTCTGGATTCTGGGCACAGCTAGGGAATCACCATAATTCTAGTGTTCAGGCAGCAGACCACCAAATAAGACCCATACAGATACCCAGGAATGTGCTGGCCCCAGTTATGCCCGAGAGCCCAGTGGGCCACTGCAGGTTCTTACCCATATGCCCACGGCCACATTCAAGGCAAAATAGACAGAGATGACAATAATGTCCGTGACACTCAGCTGGGATCCTGGAACATGGGCATCCCCAGTGGAATTGCCAGCCATCCTGCAGCAAGCGCCGTGCCGAGCCCAGGGACTGAGGAGAAGTGAGGTGATGAAGGGCTTTCTGAACGGAATTAATTGATCATTAAACCAAGTGAGAAATGACATCTGCAGCCCACAGTGTGGCCTCGTGCCTGGGGAATGCTTCAAAGCACAGATAGGTCTCCTTTTGCTCTGCAGGGGTAGGTGAATCCCAGAGGGCAGGGACTCGGGTACTCTGGGAGGAGTGCAGGCAGAGGAAAGGAACCTTCTTAAACTCTGAGTGGGTTGGAAAAGGAAGGGCACAGCTCTGAGTGAGATGCCAATGCCCCATTTAGCGTCACCTAGACTTCGTTTACTTGAGCGTGGAGCAGTAGAATGGCTGCCTTACCTCTAAAGACATCTCCCTGAGGGACAGGCTTGCTTCTGGAGTCAGCAGGCTGATCTAAACTCAAGATGGTGGCTCCTGGCAATGCCAGGAGAGTCCCTATGCCAGGCCCTAAGTCCTGTCGCCATTATCTCTACTGTTCTAGAAAGCAAGACAGACCTGACCCTACCACTCGGCCATCCATTTACCCAGCCTGGGTCAGTACCTGTCAAATACCAAGGACTTCTTCCCATCCTGTAGCTACTCCTATGTCACAAGCAAACTCACCACACAGTGTAGGTGATATCTTAGTCTAGTCAAGGAACAGAGGCTGAAGGCTAAGTTGTCTGTCCCCACCCATTCAAGGGTAGAGCTAAGTCCTCTGTAGATGTAGACCTGGCTCTCAGTATGATGGCAGTGGTGGCTCTGGTTTCACTGAAATTCCACCAAGGCCTGCCACCCAGGCACCAGGGACATTAGTGCTCAGCAGCTGCATCATGCTCTGCTCAGTAGCTTGGCTCGTGCTCTGTGGAGTGTTTGGAGTTTAACTTTACACGAAACCCTTCCAAAAGTGTTAATGAGTGAGCATCTGCTCACACGGCATTCAGTCTCACCTAGCCTGCTACTTAGCAACTAAACTACTGAGCAGAGACTAAAGGTCAACTCTTCTGTGTAGGACAAGATCAAGACAGGAAATCTGAGTTTCCACTGAACACAGGATTCAGCAGGCTTAAATGGCTCTGTCTCCACTCTACTGCAAGCTGACCTCAGTGCAAGCGATTGCCTGCAGTATCTGTGACCCAAATACCTACTTTCCCCAATCTGAAAGATCCATAGGGTAACATACAGATTTATTGAGTGTGGTGGTTTGAATAAGAATGCCCCCCCATAGGCTCATATATCCGAATGTTCAGTCACTAAGGAATGGAATTATTTGAAAAGATTAAAAGGATTAGGTGTGGTCTTATCAGGGGAAATATATCGCTGAGATTTCAAAAGCCCATGCTAGGCCCAGTCTCTTCTCCTTCTCCTTTTGGATCAGGATGTAGCTCTCAATTGCTGCTCCAGTGCCATGCTTGCTGCCTTATTCCCTGACATGATGATAATGGTTCTGACCCTCTGAAACTGTAGCAAGCCCCGGTTAAATGTCTTCCTGTAGAAGAGTTGCTTTGGTCAAACAGGGACTAAATCACTGAGTCTGTCTCATCACTATGAGTGGCTGAACCAATAACCATTGGCACCCCTCCTCGGCAGGATGGAAGGTACTGGCAGACAGCCTTGCCTGTCTCTAATCAAAGACAATTTTCAAAAGAAAATGGATTTGCTTGTTCTTCACTGAAGAATTCAAGCACAGGAGAAATGACACCTCTGCCCCTGTGCCCAGCCATACCCACATTTACACACATGAAAAAGGACACAGCCCTTCTGGTCAACTCAGCCCAAGAAAGATGAGGACTTCCCTTCCTTGTTGAGGAGCTATCTGCCTCTCAGTCCATTTTCTGTCACGATAACTGAATACCACAGATGAGGAAGTTTGTGAAGAATAAAGATGCTGCATTGCTCTGGGAACTGGTCAGAGGGACACATATAGAGTGGGCAACCCTAAGACTCCAGAAGCAGGGAAGAGAGGCACGCATCCAAGAGATTATAGCCAGCCTTTGAAAACAGACCCCCCCCTTGAGCTATACAAGCTGTTGACCAGGTAATCTTACCCTAATCACTTCTTAACGTCTCCACCTGACTCTGTAGTTTTAGTTCCCAATAAATGAGGTTTGGGGATGTGTTCAAACTATAGAACCATCCATCCATCCATCCATCCATCCATCCATCCATCCATCCATCCAAAGAGAAATTCCCCTTACTCATGAGAACCACTTTCTGGATGAGTCAGTCATCTGTGTGGGGGTTGGGACCCGAGCAAGACAAATGTGTAACTGGCACAGAGGACTGGTACCCACCAAGCGTGAAATTGACAAACATAACCAGGTCAAAGGCTGTGGCAGGCCAGGAGTGACTTCTGGAACGCACCGCAGAGGGGAGCATATTCACGTGGGAGGGAGGTGACAAGGAAGAGCAGCTCCATTAGAGAGTCCAGACCAGAGAGCAGCTTCTTCTGAGTCATCTCAGAGAGGGGCTGGGAATTTTGACCTTGTTAACCAGGCTCCTTCTCAACAGGGCCTCACCTAACGTGAATGAGGAGGGTGTCCTAGTCAGTTTCCTCCAAGCTGGAAGCAGCTACAGCTTTTGTTAGGGAGACCTCTGAAGGATTTTTCTCTCTTAAGTGTCCTGGGTCTGTGGCACGGGTCTAACTAGTACATGGTGTAGATGAACAAGAAAGAGCTGGATGCCTGGTACTCATGAGTCTCATATGCTCTGAGCGGGGGTAAGCTAAGCACAAGGCCAGACTGTGCTTCATCTGTGGATGTGTTGTTTGTTCCTGCTACTGTTGACTGCCTCTCTGTACCTACAGGGAACAGTCACAGAGCTGAGCAAGACAGAGTGGAGCAGGACTCTAGAAATACCCTCCACGGCCTTCTAGGCAAGGGGATGTGGGCATAATGAGGCCTCCAGGCTGGGGATGTCACATCCAGGGAAAAGGGCAGGTGGCTTCATGCAGTGGAATGGAAGACAGTGGCTGCAGGCTAAAAAGTGAATGGCAGAGCTAGTTAATAAAGGGCAGACAGACAGACAGACAGATAGACAATAGATAGAGGCTTAGGTTAAAGGGGGACACTGAGGTGGACTATCTTTTTGAGTAAGAGATTTTTGTTGTTGTTGTTGTTTTTGTTTTATGAGGCAAGGTTACTCTGTATAGCCCTGGCTGTCCTGGAACTCACTCTGTAGACCAGGCTGGCCTCGAACTCAGAAATCTGCCTGCCTCTGCCTCCCGAGTGCTGGGACTAAAGGCTTGCGCCACCATGCCCGGCTTGAATAAGAGATTTATCAGAAGCATTGCTAATAGCACATTAACACAGGCCAATGGCAGGTGCATGGCAGGAGCTCTGAGGACAGTTCAGACTCACAAGACAGAGCACAGGCTGCTCCTTGGAGGTCTCAGAGGAAGAGGGAGGTTTCATGGAGTCAGGGTGTTTCTGATTCTCTTGTGGGTGGCAGAGGAGAGGAGAGAGGTAGGTATCGAATTGCCAAGAGGGAATGTGTAACTGTGCAGAAACTGAGGAAGAGGGGCACATCTAGTTGAGGTGTGCCCATTGTAGTGAGAGGGATGTGCTGCCTCGTGTAGCTCTTGATGTCCCAAAGCCTGGCAAGCTGAGGTCCGTACACTTCCTTAGGGAAGTGAGACCGGCGGCACCTGTTCTCCTGACATCGCAGCACCTGAGGTATCTGTTAGGGAGTTAGAGCCACAAACAGGCTCTGAAGATAGAGATTGACATTTCCAGAGCAAAAAGGCTGCTGCAGGTGAGCTTGGCCCCAGCAGAAGTCTGGTATGGATTCTAACAGACAGACAAACAAGTGATGTTAGATGGCTAGATAGATGATACATAGACAGATAGATGATGGGTTGTTGATGATAGATAGATAGATAGATAGATAGATAGATAGATAGATAGATAGATGATATATGGGTAGATTAGTAATTAATAGGTTATAGATAGGGAGATGATAGATAATGGATGGAGGGATGACAGACAGACAGATGATAGATGATGGATAGATAGTGGATGGTAGATGGAGAGATTAATAACAGATCATTTATAGATATGTAGATGATAGATGATAGAAGACAACAGATGGTAGAAAGATCCTCTCATTACACACAAACCACATATCTGAACTGCTGGAATGTTTAGGACTCAAAGCAGGCTTGCACAGAGGGGAGAGGACGAAGGGTAAGACAACCATCACCTTTCGTGCTCCGACATGGCGTGAGCGTTCTGTAAGACTGCAGCCTTTGCCTTGGCTCAGATGAGCAGCCCTCAATCATGCTGGAGCTCCTCTGGGCTGATTCAGGCTGGATCTAACTTCTGCTTAAAAAAGCCCAGGGAGAATCTTGTGGGGACTTGATGGACACTTCCTAAGTCACTGCCCACCTGTGTGCAGCACCTGCATTTGCTGGGCAGTGACCTCCTGGTGGCCCTTCCTGCCTGGCTTCCCTTCTGATTGCTGATCCAGTGGCTGAGGTTTTGGGTGCTGAAGCCCAGGTGGCCACAATCCAGCCCTTATCATCTCTGCCTCTTCTCCAAAGCTTCAAGGACTCAGCAGGAACCCTGGAGGCCAGCTCAGGTCCCCAGTCATCCCGATCACCATCACTAATACTTACTGAGTGTTCACTGTGCATCCAGGCACTGTCTACCCAACACTCCCAACTCTCTGGTTAAGGTCATTGTAACCAAATACCTGACGAGAAGCAACATAGAGAAAGAGTTTATTTCAGTTTAGACTGAAATACAGGAGGCATGGTGCCTGTATCTTTGGCATGGCAGCTTGAGGCTGATCTCATTATAGTGCTAGATGTAAAGTTAGATGGAGTGCCCTCTAAGCCTCCCACTTTGTCCACCAGCCAGGTTTCAGCTTTTCTGCAACCTCCCAAGATGGCACAACCAGCTAACACATGAGCCCTATGAGGCAGATTTCACATTCAAACCATAGCATTAATTACCCAAGGCATAGAGACACTAAGAAACGCAATGAGGGTCACACAGTAACTGAGAGAAGGATCCAACTGTCTACCCACCCAGGTTTCCCCTACTGTCTGCTGTGGACCATCACAGGCTTTCAGTGAAGGTGTGAACAAAGGGTCCTGTTGTAATGTTAGGTCCTGGACTGTCCCAAGGAGTCTCATGCTGAGTGAAGGAAAGGCTGAAGCCTGGTACCAAATAGAAGATGGGAGACACCACACCATTCTGACAACTCATCGTAGCCCAGTCAATGGGTCAGCAGTGGACATGACCACACCTTGGGCAGGATTATTTAGTTACACATATCACTTGGTTTCTCTTTAAACCTAAACCTGTCAGGCCCTCTGGAAGATGGACTTGGGCCAGGAAGTATCACAGGTCCTTTTGTTTTTCCTCCCAGTGTGGCCACAGCAAGTACATTTTCTCTACTTTGTCTTAATAGGCCCACTGAAGATAAGCGTCCAAGCCTAGCTTGCTAGGTCTGTCCAGATTCAAAAGTGTCAACACAGCTCACATCATGTACCCATGGTGGTGCCTGCCTTGAATCTCAGCCCTTGTGAGTTGGGAGGAGGAGGCAGGAGGGTCTGTGTGAATTCGAGGCTAGCTGGTCTACAAAGCGAGCTCCAGGCCAGCAAGGGAACCCTGTGAGGATGGCCTGGTGACAACACTCCCTTTTATTCATGGAGATGTTTCAAATTAAGAATGCAACAACCTCGTTAAGTGCCATGTGGACTGCACACAGCGCTAAGTGAATTTCCCAGGAAAGCAGAAAAAGGCAGACTCGTGTTTATTAGGATCCATTGGTCTGGCTGAGGGGCTGTGTGCTGGAGAGGAGCTGAAGTAAGTCATCTATAGCAGCTGAGGGGCTGTTAGTCATCTCTCGGGCCGTTTGTGTGGGGCCTATGGCTGAGTGGATAAGCCAGTCTTGTTAGTTAGAATTTTGTTGTGCATATATGATGGGAGGGGTGGGCATGTTACAGTACACACATGGAGATCAGAGGACAACTTGTGGAGTTGATTCTGTTTTGCCAGCTTCACATAAGTTCTGCAGATCAAGTTCAGGTGTTGGGCTTGCATGACAAGTGTCTTATCCACTGAGCCATCTCACCAGCCCTCACTGCTTCTGTTAATGCTTTCTTTTAGATTATTGAGTTACTAGCGTCTACTGATGTGGGTTTTGTTGTTGTTGTTTCATACAAGTTGCCTCAGTTTTGTACTGCCCTGAAAACACCCGTGACACACATCCTCCAACAAGGCCATTCCTAAAAAGTTCCACTAACTGGGGACTAAGCATTTAGACCCATGAATCTATGGGGTCGTTTTCATTCACAGGACCACGCATGTATGGCAGTTAGTCATTTCCATCTCCATTGCCCTCTTCCCCTGAAGCTCTTCCCGAGAAACCTCCCTCCAACGTTCAAGTCTTTCTCGTGTGCCCCACTAAACTTAGCTAGGACGCTGGCAGGAGTGTGGGTGGGCAGGTTATTCACTGACGCATGGGTAACTCAGTGGGAACATCACTGAGAATGACACACCTGACACACCTCCCGGAACATTCCCTCATCTTCCTCAGCGGCACCTTCTGGTACTAAAGCAAGCTGGCAGGGAAGGAGCTTGGTTCCAACTTGATTTCTGTGTTCTGTAACCATGGGCTTGGTGACTTCAGCAGCAGTATCTTCCTATCACATCCAGGTGGGCAACCAAGAGCTTGTATTGTTTGGGAGCCTCTGGGATTTCCCTGACCAATATGGCACCCCATTACCTATCAGACTATTGAGACAATGAGCCCCAAGAAACTGGAATTTCCCCCAAGGATCTCATCCTGGAGTTGTCCTCCAAAGAGATGTACCATTTGTGAGATCTCCTTGGGGGAAAGACTAGCACTGAGACAAAGTGAGACCCTTGATCATGACTGCTGAGCTAAGCATGCTCACTAACTCTAAACCTCCAATGTTGGACCCTGAAGATGGACTGGGGTGTGTGGTGGGAGCTCTTCCCAAAGCAGCCATGTTGAATACATCTTCTTTTGCTTTTCTAATTGTCCTACTGCAGGTGGGGGTACAGACTAAATTGCTGGGGCTGCCAGAATCCTGCTCTGGCCCTAAGGGCCTCAGTACCACTTTCATGCACATGCAGGCACCATGGATGTTTGGTTAATACTTGCTGTCAAAGTCCTTCACTTCTCTGAGCTAGCTTCCTTGTACTTCACACACAGAGCAGTGGTAAAGCTGCTTCACCACTGTTGGGACAACCCTTGGCGTACAGTGCGCTCAATTAAGGGCAGTAATTTTCATTACAGTTGTCACAGAACTTGCCAATCTTTTTTTTTTAACTTTTAAATGTAAATATTAATTACCACCCAAAGGTTAGATAGGCAGCCAGCCACTCAACAAAGTTCAGATTCAGATCAAAGCAGACAAGCAGGTAAAATGAGGCTATGAGGGACTGCTGGGTTATGCCCCAGCTCTGTTGACTGCATGGTCAAAGCAGGCAGATCCGTGGTGTGCTCATCTTGGGGACCTAGAGTGTTAGATAATTAACATTCAGAGCCGGTGGCATTTTACAGATGCCAGATAGAGACTGAGGTCCTTTAGAAGAAACTTATATTCGCTCATGTATTTATGTATGTAGTGTATATGCATGCTCATGCACCTTCCATGTGTGTGCCATGGCACGTATGCAGAGCTTAAAGGAAATTAGTTCTGTCATGTGGGGGCCAGGGATCAAACTCAGGTCATTAGCACCTGCACCCACCAGCCATCTTGCTGCCCAGGACTGGTCATCTTTAAGCACACAGTGGACCAACCCAGTAAGGAAACCACTTGCCTGTGTAAGGCTCTCTTAGGCCAGCGTAGTCCATTCAAGGGTGGGTTCCATTTGTCTGTCAACCACCATGAGACCCACCCTTAGTGCCTAAGGACAGCTTAACTACTACCTCATTTCTCCTCCAGACTCCTTAACTGCCATTAGGGCAGCAGGGATGGCTGGGGGTGATAGAAAGGCAGCTGGGAAGACCCGCTAGGCCCTAGAGACTAGGGGATTACACTTGGGGTCCACATAGAATTTGGGATGTATTACCAGTGAGTTCCTTTTATAAAACAATCTGGAGCAAATTTGTTCAAACTGAGAAAGTTAAAGTGAACTGTCAGGTTGCTCAGTGTGAAACAGGAGTAATAGAACAGTAGTCAGCCAGAACCTAGGAGAGGGAGGAGCCTAGGAGAGGGAGGAGCTGTGAGAAATCCAGCCAGAGGCTTTTTCCTGGTCAAACTTGGGCCTGTAGCTGTAACTACTGAACGAAGAGTTGACAGGAAGTCATTATCCTATTTTTAGGAAAGGAGAAGTCTCAGTACTGGAAGGAGCCGGAAGGAGCCAGCAGGTCACAGAAGACAGAGTGAGCCAACTAGAAAATCCACAGGCTAAAAATCAACCTCAAACCACATGTCAAAACCCCAGGCTGAAGAGGTAAAGTCTGAGATAAAGCAGATAAATAAGCAGGTTGGGAACCAAAGTCACAACTGCACACCCTACTCAGGCCACACCATTATCCACCCCAACAGCTAGCTGTATAGCTCCATGAGCGTTCTAGAGGGCCCAGGGAGAGAGCAGGGCACCACTGGCAGACAGGCACGCTGGGAAGAGGCTGCAGCCACCTCTCTCTTGACAGGGCTGAGAGAGTCCGTGAGGCTCTTTAAGAATGATGAATTGGAGAGCTAAGGTGTTGATGACCAATGGTCACTAAAGCCACCTGAGACAGTGGCTGGGTCTTATACCCAAAAGTAAGGGAATTCAGATGTGTAAGCAGATTAAATGTAAGAAAGCCAGAGTGGGAGATGCTTCGGGGATGGAGCCCAGAGGCCTTGCTGGGTCTAATGGTGGGACCTGGATGAACATTAAAATCTACACGGAAATTGGAAGCTAGTGAGAAGTCAACATACATTATGCTCTTGCCTGGCCCAAACAGCCCAGCACCTCCCCTCCCCTCTCCCCTCACTCTCTTCTTGGATCACAAAGGTAAAGATGTATTTTCAAACTGGGTTTGAAAAATCAGGATTGAATACCTGTTTTTTCCTTAGTAAAATGAGGTTATTAAGAGTGTAGGCCATGTTGGCACGAATACTCTGGGTTTAGGCCTGCTCCATTATACAAGGATGGACAGAATTGTAGACTTCTGGGGCTGGAAAGATGGCTCAGTGATTAAATGCACCCACTGCTCTTGCAGAGAACCTGGGTTCAGTTCCTAGCACTTACATGGTGGCTCACAAACAGCTGTAACTCCAGTTTTGGAAGATCCAATGCCCTCTTCTGAACTCTGCTTAAAAACGGAAATCTAAACTTGAAACTTTAAGTCAGACAAGTTTTAGTATTACTGATCCTCTATGATGCCGCTGAGCCACCCACTCCACAGTCTCCCATGCCTACCCCCACCCCAACCTCCTCACTCAGCAAGACTTACTGCATCTTGGCCTGAGCATTGGCTGTACTTTGAAGAGAACAGAAGGAACTGCTGAGCCTCTGAGGCCGTGAACCTTACTTCTATTTCAACTAAGTAACTCTGCATCAAGAACTTGCAGGGCTTCTGAGGACCTATAAGAACAACAACTGCCTCACCAGATGAAGCACTGCACACACAGGTCAGATGCTGAAACGAAAAAGCAGCCAAGTAACTCAGGTTTTCAGTGGCTGTCTAGTCTAGCTACAGAACAACTATCCACATACAGAGGTTTAAAAAACAAACACAAGGTTTTATTCTTTTTTTAGTTGCAGAAAATAAATACAGCCACATACTCTATATGCCCATTTATAAAAGCGTTCCTAAAAAGGTCATGTGTTGGAACCAACAGTAGCTTTTTGATTCTAGGTAGTAGACAGCAGATCATTTTATTTAATTCTTTTGAACAGTTGGATCAAGCAACTTTAAAAAAAGGCTGAGCTTAAAAATCTCACAAGTGTATTATTTAAAATGGTTACACTAAAAACAATCAGGTTTTAACTTCTTTCATTTCAGAGGAGGTCTTTCTGTTATAAAAATTACCCCTAAAACTCACAAAAACCTAAACCAACATTAAAAAGCTGGTCCTTGTACCTTCACAGGAATGAATGAGGAAGATGTGGGAAAGGGAGGGTCACGTGTGTCTGGCCGGGCATGGGCCCTCCCAGCGTACACGCTGGGCTCCCACTTGACCTGTGGGAGTTCTACCATAGGAGAACTGTTCAGTCATCTAAGCCTATGTTTCTGAAAAGGTAGGACATGGACTCCCCGTTGTGAATTCGGCGGATGGCTTCTGAGAGGATCATGCTGATGTCCACAGTCTTGATCTTGGGGCACTGCAGCTTCTGGATCTCGTGTGGGATCGTGTTAGTGACCACCACCTGTGCAGCACAAGAAATGAAAGCGTCAGGTCCCGAGCAGCCTCAGGACTGGGGTAGGACTCATGGCAGAGTGTACGGCTGGTGTGTGAATGTCTAGGTTTAGGGCCAGTACTACAAACAAAGCAAATAGAATAGAACAGAGCAAAGCCAAATCTGGAAAACAGAAAGAAAAAAAAAAAAAAAAAAAAGCTAGCCAGTGTCATGGCTTTGTTTGAAAAACGTACTGCAGCCTTGAGTCTCTGAGGCTCACCCTATGGGAGGCCTGCTGTCTCTCACAGCTTCTGTTTCCATTAGGAAAAGCTGCTCTAGCTTTAAGATCTGATAACCTCACTCATTAGAGCAGTTACAGCTGAAAAGACACTACAAATGCTGGGGAAGCCCTGGAGAAACTGCAACCCGTTACTGCTGGTGGGGCTGGAGTTGGGTCTCTTCTTCATAGCTTCAGAGAAACCTAACTCCTGAAAATTGTCCTCTGACCTCTATACGAGAACTTATATTCATATATACACATAACACACACAAAATAATAGATAAAAATAAGTTTTAAAATATGTGAACACCTCAAGTTTCCATCAACTTAGGAAGAGTCAACATGTTGAAGCACATTTCATTACAGACCACATATTATATGTGACATGAGCACATGAACAAATCCAAAGAGAAAGCAAGCAAGGAGGGACTAGAAGGGAGTGTGTAGTTACAGCTCACAGAGGATGTGTCCTCTTAAATCAGCTGGGTGCCCAGCATACAACTGGAGCATTCTAACCATCACTGTACCACACACTGGAGGTGGGAGACAAATACGGTATACAAGCCAGAACTGAATCCAGCCATACCTCACTCAAATGGGAAAGCTACAGTGAATTAAAATCAAACACAAGCATTTTTCATCCATTCCTTTTGTTTGTTTGTTTTAATTTTTTGAGACATGGTCTTACTCCATAGCCCAGACTAATGTTGAACTAATGACAAGATTCCTGTCTCAGCCTTTTCAGTGCTGAGACTAAAGTCATGGGCTACCCTATTGGCTTGCATCTTTATTCTTAACTAAAATGGCTTATACTCATTCCTGCTCTGCTGTTAAGGACTCAGAAAGCCCACCCTGACCGCCAGCCCTACTACCTCATCAATGGCAGACTCTTCAATCAGCCGGGGAGCATCAGAGGATAACAAGCCGTGAGTGGCCATCACAAAGATCTTGTATGCACCTCTTTCCTTCAGGGTCTCTGCTGCAGCAAGAAAGCTATCCACATCATCAATAATGTCATCCTGTCAAATCAAAGACCATACAAAAGGACATCAACACTTGTCTTATGTTGTTCAGGGTGTCCTGAATACCTGAGCAAGTGATTCCCCCCTCCTTAGTCTCCTGAGTAGCTGGGAATACACACCACCCCATACCACTCTGCTTAAGAAATGTCTTTGGAGGGGCTGGAGAGATGGCTCAGTGGTTAAGAGCACTGACTGCCCTTCCGAAGGTCCTGAGTTCAATTCCCAGCAACCACATGGTGGCTCATAACCATCTGTAATGGGGATCTAATGCCCTCTTCTGCTGGGTCTGAAGAGAGTGACAGTGTACTCACATACATTAAATAAATAAAATTTAAAAAATATAATGAAAGCTGAGCATGATGGTGCACACCTTTAATCCCAGAACTCAGAGGAAGAGGCAGGCAGATCAAAACTCTATGTTCAAGGTCAGCCTGCTTTACAGTGTTGCAGGCTAGCCAGGACTATGTAGAGAGACCCTGTCTTTAGATTAAAAAAAAAAAAGTATAATGGACATCAGTCAGTTTGGCAATTCTTTTCTATTGCATTTTTTTTGTTTATTTTTTATTATGTGTGTACTGTTTGTGTGTGGGTGGGTATGCCATAGCATGCATGTATTACTACTATACCAAAGTTTTAGCAAAAGTTCTTAGTGAAGGTTTCTATGACACTGGTGAAACACCATGACCAAAAGCAACTTGGAAAGGAAAGGGTTTACTTCAGTTTCCAGTTCTACAACAAAGTCCATCACTGAGGGACTCGGGCAGAAACCTGCAAGCAGGAGCTGAGGCAGAGGTCACAGAGAAGAGCTGCTTACCAGCTTGCTCCTTACGGCATGCTCAGCCTGCTTTATTATAGAACCCAGGACCACCTGCCCCAGGATGGCACCACTAACAATGGACTGGGCCCTCTCACATGAAGTCACTAATTAAGAAAATGCACCACAGGCTTGCACATAGGATGTGGTTTCCTCTTCCAAAATGCTGCCAGCCTGTGTCAAGCTAACATAAAAACGAGGCAGCATGCAGTGGAACCATGGTCAAGAGCCTGCAGGACCTCCTGCACAGTATCTCATACTTCTTGTAAACCTAAACTACTCCAAAATAAAATGTTGGTTTTTACACTTTGGGTTTGTGTATATGTGCGTGTGTCTGAGTACAGGTGGCCTCTGTGCAGTGACAAGCTCGGGTATCATTCCTCATGGTCCACCTTGTATGAGTCAGGGTCTCTAAATGTCTGATGCTGCATGTGCTGACTCATGGCTTCTGGGACTCTGCTCTGCCGGCTATCTCATCACAGGGGAACTGAGATTACAGCTGCACTACCCAACTTTATGAGGGATTCAAGTTCAGGTGCTCATGTTGTGAAATAAGCACTTTGAGCCATCTCTCTAGCCCCTTAAAACCGTATTTACTGCTAGTGTGCACATGTGCACGTGTGCAAGCGTGGGCACATATGCCCTAAGTGTATGTGGAGGTCAGGTCTCTTCTTCGATTGTTCCAGAGATGCAGGTGATCAGGCTTGGTGACAAGCACCTTTACTTGCTGAACCATCTCGGTGATCTTTGTTTTTTAAGAATATCTAAGCAGATTCTAACACTACAGATGTGTAATCTCAGCTACTGAAGAGGCAGGAGCAGGAAGATTGTGAGCTGAAGTTCTGACTGACGTGAAGAAATAGTTTAAGACCAGCCTCAGAAACTGTCTCAAAATAAAGAGGGCTGGAGATGTGGCTCAATGATAGATACTTGCCTAGCACACACAGAGTTCATGGGTTCAACCCTTAGTATTAGAGGAAAAGAAAGCACAGCTCCACATGGAGAAGAAAGCCTGCAGTCACTGTGCTGAATCTGCACCTCCTGCCACTACCCTGTGTCCATGGAATAAACTAGCATGCAGCTTAACGCTGTGGGATGACACGGGAGATCCCTGAAAAGGATACAAACAAAATCACCAGACAAGTTAAAAACACAAGGTACCTATGATGGGGTGTGGGAGCCTGTTACAACACTTTCAAACCCAGTGACTCCAGCTATCCTTTAGAAACTCTGGTGCATGTGACACACCAGAAAACAGTTATAAGGATGGTCAAAGCAGTGTTATTGGGAATTAAGAAAAATCAGAAATGGTCCAATATGAAGAACAGATGCATCAGCTGTACGGTATCCTAACATACTACCTCGTAGTGAAGACCAAAGCACAGCCTCCACTGCACTCCAAGAACACATGGCACCACTAGGCGGATCAGCCACAACATGGACCAAAAGTCACTGTGTGCACAGACACACTCTTCATACAAACATTCAAGTCTTTATTTTTTATAGATGTGTATGAGTGTTTTGCCTGTGTAAAATGGATTCCTTAGAAGTAGAGTTACAGGGCTGGAGAGATGGCTCAGCGGGTAAGAGCACTGACTGCTCTTCCAAAGGTCCTGAGTTCAAATCCCAGCAACCACATGATGGCTCACAAGCATCTGTAATGAGATCACATGCCCTTTTCTGGAGTGTCTGAAGACAGCTACAGTGCATTTACATATGATAAATAAATAAATCTTTAAAAAGAAGAAGGGGCTGGTGAGATGGCTCAGCGGATAAGAGCACCCGACTGCTCTTCCGAAGGTCAGGAGTTCAAATCCCAGCAACCACATGGTGGCTCACAACCTCCCTCTTCTGGAGTGTCTGAAGACAGCTACAGTGTACTTACATATAAAAAGAAGAAGAAGAAGAAGAAGAAGAGGAAGAAGAGGAGGAGGAGGAGGAGAAGGGGTTGTTGTTGTTGTTGTTGTTGTTACAGGCAGTTTTAAAACTATGTGGGTGTTGGGAACCAAATTTGGGTCCTCTGCAGGAATAGCAAATGCTTTTAATCACTGAGCAACCTCTCCAACCCCAAAGGCCAAATGTCTTTTACATTTAAAAGCAGCACTCTTGGTAGACAGTAAAGTTCAGTAATGTCATGAATGGAAGACTCTTAGGCTAAGACAGTCTCTGGTGGGCTTGGCCCTGGCTCTCTCCCCAGGGGAGCAGTGAGCTGCAGCTGCCTGATCCATTCTTCAGTGTTTCATTTAGTATACATGTATGAAATGATGTGAGTTTTGGGTTTTGTGGTGTTAGGGACCAAATCCAAGGCCTTATTGAACTACAACCTTAACTGTCAATTTGTTTAAAACTATAATCAACTTTGTCCTTCACTTTAACCATAAAAAACAACTTCCCAGAATATGAAAACCAACAGTTGTACCATATTCTTGTAATTATATAGAAATGACTTTTTTTCTTAAACCATTAATTTTTCTGTTTAGGGCCAAAGTTAACATCTAGCATAAGGCACCAACCAACTGCCATGATACTTAGCCCGGCCACACGACCCCCGTAGTCTTCATGCACACAGTTACAGGAAAGTCAACAGAGCAACAGTGGTAACAATAAAGAACTACATACCACAATGATGGCGATTCTTCCTCCAACATCACCAACAACTGTGATTGGGGGCTTCTCTTTAGGAATCAGCACTGGTCAGAATGAAACACACACCTCAGTGCCTATGCTCACAGGTGGAACAAAGACTTACAAGGCTTAAGTAATTAATGTGTCCAGTCATGGTGGCACGTGCCTTTAATTCCAGCGCTCAGGAGGCAGACACAAATGTTATCTCTGGGTTTGAGGTCAGACTGGTCTAGGTAGTGAGTTCCAGGACAGCCAGGGCTACACAGAGAAACCCTGTTTCAAAACAAATACAAACAAAACACCCCCAAAACAAACAAACAAACAAAACCTAAAAAGAACCCAAAACAACAACAAGAATTTAATGTTTTATTAAAAACAAAACAAAATAAAACAAAACCTCCCAGTACTTAAAAGAGGAAGGAACTTCCTTAATTATGATGGATAACTATAAAATTATCAGGTGACATGATGCCCCACAGTGTTGCCTAGAAAGAGGAACCAGTCAAGGACATCCCATGGACCACTCTGCCCCAATGGCACTGGGTAATATGAGTCAAGAAAAGAACAGAAGGCATCAGGATCAGAAGGGGAGCCAAGCAGACCACTTTGCAGGACAGAAAGACAGACAGGTGTGTATTCTGACTTTATTTATTGGCATTCTACGTTTTCTTTTTTGTTTTATTTTGTTTTGTTTTCAAGACAGGGTTTCTCTGTATAGCCCTGGGTGTCCTGGAACTCACTCTGTTTTGTTTTGTTTTTTTTATTTTATTTTGTTTTGTTTTTCAAGACAGGGTTTCTCTGTGTAGCCCTGGCTATCCTGGAACTCACTCTGTAGACAAGGCTGGCCTCGAACTCAGAAATCCGCCTGCCTCTGCCTCCCTCCCAAGTGCTGGGATTAAAGGCGTGCGCCACCACTGCCCGGCCACGTTTTCTTTTGTTGTAAGCAGTTTTGAGTATTTAGAGAGCAACAGTTAGCCATGCAGAAATGCACCTAAAAGAATAAAATACTTAGAAATACATTTAACATTGGTTAGGCCTTACCCTATGCTAAATACATAAAACCTGTCCAGCACTTTGCATTCCATATAACATAACGCTGACCAGCTTTGTGCATAAATAAACTTCCTGCTTATGCCAGCAAGCTCTGGGATACATGCACTGAACAGATGCATGCAGCTTCCAGAGGTATTGCAACTGAATCCAAATAGATGACCATTTTCCTAGTCTTTGGGCCCTATGACTCAAAGGCTAACAGCTATTTTAATTCAACCAGGAAGGGAATTATCAGTGTTTGCCAACTCAAAAAGTTAAGAAAGGATAGATAGGAAGATGGTTACACATGGGTAAAATAGCAAATGAGGACCAAGTTTGGGTTCTCAGTACCTAGGTTAAAAAAAAACAAAACAAAACAAAACAAAACAACCTGGGTGTAGTTCTGTGTGTTTATAACCCCAGGCTAGAGAGATTCCCAGTACTTGCTGCACATCCAGTCTGGATAACAGATGAGCTGCAGGCCAGTGAGAGACCATGTCTCAAAACAAAGGAAAAGACAAAAAGACTGAGAAAAATACCTAACACGGACCTTGGACCTCTGACATGCATGTGCGTCTGAAAACATGCATGGTGTGTATGTGAACACACACACACCAAAGAGAATCCATGGGCTGCAGAGGTGGCTCTGTGGTTAAGAGCACTTGCTACTCTTCCAAAGGACCTGAGTTTGGTTCCTAGTACCAATATCAGATGGCTCACAATATCCCGGGATTCCAGCTCTAGGGGATCTGACATCATCTTCTGTCATCTGTGAGTATTTGCACACATGTGGCATACACATAAAAACAAAATATAATTAATTCAAGCAGCTCAGAGAACAGTGGCAAAGAGGTACTTGTGGCTACTTACTCGGGATCTCCAGGCTGGGATGGATGGCAGCTACACTCCTGACCATTGGTGGGGAGTGCCGGCCATCCACCAAGTCAGACTCAGCATCCTGTGCTTCTCCATGGATCACTGCGATTCCCAGACGTAGACGCTCTGCAAAAGATTGTGCCCTGAAAAGAACATTAGAAACAAATCAAAACCGGGAGGCAGCCTGCCAATGTTTGGGCAAGATACGAAAGAACAAAAGCAAGATGTTTCTCCCAAAGGAGTAATTACAAAAGACAATGACCACCTAGTGGTGGTGGTACGCACCTTTAATCACAGCACTTCAGAGGCAGGTGGATCTTGAGGCCAGCCTGGTCTACAGATTGAGTTCTAGGATAGCCAGGGTTACACAGAAAAACAAACCAACAAAAAAACCTTAAACTACCAAATAACCAAACTAACAAACTAAAACCCCAAACAAAGCAAAAAACCAACAAAACCAAGAACAAAAGAGAATGCCCACTTCAGATTCAGGAAGACTGAGTATGGAGCCCACAGATGAGCATCTACCTCTCTTCAGCCAATCAGAACCCAAGTTCTGATTAAGGAATCTTCTTGCAGCCTCAAGTTCCCTTTTTTGCAGTTGCTAATACTATCTTTGAGACTTCTCTGGGAATCAACCATGTGAAACAACGACCATTAAAGACTCATTAAAGTATTATATATTAACTTTTTAAAGCTTTATGAAGGCATAATGGGACTCCAAGCACACAACTTCACAACCTGAGAGATCTTTATACATTCATCAGATTCATGCTCTCCAAATAATTTCTTCTAATGTGGCAAATACATGTCCATACTGGCATCAAATCACTGATGACAATAAACTGTTCTACTAGCATCAAGTAAAATCTTTGGCCCTTTACAACTTCTCCTTTTGGCTCTGGCAGCTGCCCATCACCTTTCTGGCAAGATTAATGTCCTCCATGCATGCTGATTACAGTATGCCTTTAGTGTCCCCTTTTTTTTTTTTTCACTCAATGTGTTGTGGCGATTCAGCCAAGTTATAGTCTACCAGTATATGAATATATTGCTGTTTATCTCTTTACTTATTGATGAGAAACCAAATTATTTCCATTTCTTCCTTTTTAATTACTAAGAATTTTATTTTTAATTATATGTTCAGATGTATCTGTTGTGGGTATATGAACATTTGTGCAGTTGCCCAAGAGGGAGTCAGATCCTGGAACTGTCCTCTGTGAGTATCTGGTTGTGACAACTAACATTGGTGCTGGATGTGAGACAGGGACTCGCTATGTAGACTAGGCTGTCCTGAAACTCATAGAAATCCTTCTGCTTCCCAAGTGCTGAGATTAGAGGTGTCCATCCAGCATGTATGGATCTTTTATTTACAAGGTTACTGAAGTGAATACACCCTATATAAGTGATCAAGCCGTCCTTGCATCACACCCACTCTTAGCAGTTCTTAGCTGAGCCATCTAGAACCTCAGTGCTGTCTGGATCCGAGGAAAAGGTCAGATGCTGCCATCTTGTTCTAGAGCTGGGGGACAGCATCAGTTTTCACCACTGGGAAGTCAGATCTGTTGTTTACAGATCTTCGTCTGATTAAAAAGTTCCCTTCTATTCCTGGTTTTACTTAAGCTAGATTGTTAAATCTCTGAGTCACATAATCATGTGGCTTCTCTTTCTTGTTCCTCAACATGGTGATTGACATTCATAGACCTTTAAAGCTGCTGCACCAACCTCAGGTTCCAGTGATAAGCCCGAAGGGCACTGTGGTCATCTTTTATGCACCGTTCATTCAGTTTGCTAACAAGTTCCTTTAGAACTTTACAATTGTTCACTGGGATATCAGCTATCGGGTAAAGAAGGCCTCAGGAAAGGGGAATGTATCTGCTGATGCTTTATAAGGCTAGCATTTGCTCTCTCATGGTGTGACAGGATTCACCATTACAATCTAGACCTAGCTGGATGTGGTAGCTCATGTACACCATCGCAGTACTGGGAGGCTGAAGCAAGAGGAATGTTTTAAGTTCAAGGACAGTGTAGGATACAGAGAAGGGCCCTGCCCCTCACCCCCAATAAAGAATGGATACAGTTTATATGACTTAAACCATTAACACAGTTTTCCTTTTGCCTGCATGTATGTCTATGCACCTCCAGTGCAGTCAGACATCAGATTCCCTGGAATTGCAGTTAGGGATGATTCTTACACACCTCTTCTGTACTTTATTTTATTTAATATTTACTTATTTAATTTTATGTGCAGGACGAGTGTTTTGTCTACAGTATGTATGTGCTTGCTGCTCACAGAGGCCAGCAGAGGATTTTTATGAGCTGACATGTGGGTGCTGGGAATAAAACCCAGGTCTTCTAGAAAAGCAGCCAGTGGCTGCTTAATTGCTCTTAATTGCTGAGCCACCTTTCCAGGTCCAACTTACATCATTTTAAACTCAAGACTTGCTTTACAGCACAGAATGTCCATTGTACAGCCTGGAGGCCGGCTGACCTGGTGCTTAGTGGCCTTCCTGATGCTGTCTGTTTTGCTGACAGAGGAGGAATGAGACTACTGACCATCCCTGAGGCTAGCCTTTCTCCTTACAGCTACTAGTTCATAATGATTATAGTCACTGCACACTCTGAAGAAGTGATCTTTTCTCATCATGAAAAAAACCTTCTTTATTCTTTGGAATGTTCACTGAACCAGTTTGTCAGATATAAACCCAGCCCCTTCAGTTTTCTTTTAAAGAATCAGTTTCTCATGCTATGTTACTGTCCTAATTTGCTTTCTGTTGTTACGATAAAGACCAAGACCAAAACCAAGTTGGGGAGGAAAAGCTTTATGTAGCTTACATTTCCTGACAACAGACCAGCAGTAGGAGAAGCCAAGACAGGAACTCAAGCAGAGACATCAGAGGAATGCTGCTTATGGGTCTGCTCCCCATACCTTTCTCATGCTGATACATACGTGTGTGTGTGTGTGTGTGTGTGTGTGTGTATTTATTTATTTATTTACTTATTTACTGCTTACTGGTCTGCTCCCCATACCCTGCTCATGCTGATATATACATATGTATGTGTGTGTGTATTTATTTATATATATTTATTGGTTTTTAGAGACAGGGTTTCTCTGTGTAGCCCTGGCTGTCCTGGAACTCACTCTGTAGACCAGGCTGGCCTCGAACTCAGAAATCTGCCTGTCTCTGCCTCCCAAGTGCTGGGATTAAAGGCGTGCACCACCACTGCCTGGCTTACCTTTACTGTCCGGCATGGTAGCACACACCCTTACTCTTAACACTCCAGAGGCAGAGGCAGGTGGGGCTCTGTGAGTTTGAGGCCAGGCAAGTCTACAAATTGAGTTCCAGAACAGCCAGGGCCACACACAAAGAAACCCCGTCTTAGAAAACAACAACAAAACCCAAAACTACTTATTTATTTAACATAGGGTGGAGGAGTATGGAGGTCAGGGAACAACTAATGGGAGTTGGTTCTCTTTCTATCATATGGGTCTCAGGGATTAAACTCAGGTCAAGCTTGGCAGCAAATGCCTTTACTCTCAGAGATACCTTTCTTTAAGTAGGACTTTACTGACAGGTCTGGACTAACAGTGGATACACTAGGTCAGTCTTCCTTGGATGGGATGACTCTGGTTGGTTAAGAAACATGACTGGGGCTGGACAGCACAGCAGTTAAGAGTACACTGACTGGGGGCTGGAGAGATGGCTCAGTGGTTAAAAGCACTTCCAGAGGCCCTGAGTTTAATTCCCAGCAACCACTTGGTGGCTTACAACCAGGGATCTGATGCCCTCTTCTGGCATGCAGGTGTATATGCAGACTGAGCACTTATGCATAACATAAAGAAAAGAAGAAAGAAATATGACTGGCATTGGAGAAACTGAGATTGGAGAAAAATGAACAAACTAAAATATCTTTCTAACATTAGAGGTGACAGGATAATACTAAGTTAGTCCACGGAAGAAAAGTGAGGGGCATCAGGGGAACCATTGCAGCCCAATCTATACATTCGGGACACAGTCCCACCTACCTCTTGGCTGAGGCTGGAGACTTGGCCACGATGACTGCATTCCTATAATCTGGGATCTGTGACAAACAAAAGGCCTGGGATTACTACTTTATCTCTAAGAGACTATTTCATCAACCAACACACATGAATGTTCTAACACATTAAAAATTATCATTTGACTTAAAGTTTCAGCAAAAAAAAAGTTAAGGTCTGGAGAGACGGCTCAGCAGTTAAGAGCACTGACTGCTCTTCCAGAGGTCCTGCGATCAATTCCCAGCAACCACATGGTGGCTCACAACCATCTGTAATGGGATCTGATGCCCTCTTCTGGTATGTCTGAAGACAGTGACAGTGTACTTATATAAATCAATCAATCAATCAATCAATCAATCAATCTTGTAAAAAAAGTTCAAAGCAAAATCTTCCTTTGGAAAATAAAGATGAAAATGTTCTCAACATGAATATTTTTACCTATATAGAAAAACCCAGTAATGTAGAACAAGTGCTCTTCTAAAAAGTTAGCAGAGAGAATGGAGATGTGGCTCAGTCACTAAGCTGATGGCTGGAGAAGTGTGATGAGCTGAGCATGCTCACCCCTCACCCACATAAAAGCTGAGTATGGCAGCCTGTGTTTGTAACCCCAACACTGGGAGTGGCGCTGGGGGGTGGGGGTGGGGGTGGGGGTGGGGGGTGATTATAAAAGGTAGAGTCAGGCAGATCCCTAAAGCACACTGGCCAGGCAATCTAGCGAATCAATGAACTCCATGTTCAGTGAGAGACCTCAAAAAGCAAGGAACAAAAAAATTAACAGAAGCAAACCAGGTGTGATGTGTATGCCTTGTAATCCCAATTGTCTAGGAGGCTAGTGTGACTTTGTTTCAATAAATAAAGACTTTTCATGAATCCCACATCAAATGTAATTTCACAATAGAAAGATATCCATTGAGTCTGAATCCAAGTTAATGTCATATTCTAAAATTCTGTGGTTCAAACATGTGACAAATACACTGCAGTTACTCCATGCTGAGGAAAGCCATTTGTGAAAGGAAAGTTAGCTTACTGCTCTTAATAAAAGGGCTTAAGAGCCCTTTAAACAAACAAAGTGACAGCTGTGTTTTTCCTACATGTATGTCTATGTACCAGCTTATGCCTGGTACTGCAGAGGTCAGAAGGCACCAGGTCCCCAGAACTGGAGTTACAGACTGTTGTGAGCCACCCTGTGGATGCTGGGAAGACGATGCAGTGCTCTTACCTGTGAACTCTCTCTAGTCCCAACACTGAATCTTAACACAGTGGTTGTAAGCATCCAAAGGCCCGCTGGGTAACAAGTGCTCAGTAAAGGAACAAAATGATCACCATCCCTTCTCTCTCTAAGTAGAAGGGGAGGGAGTAATGTCAGGTGGGATTTGTAATGGGAAGACTGGGAAGAGAGCAGGGCGGGCTGATTGGGATGTAAGGTGAATTTTAAAAAATTACACACAGCTGGGCGTGGTGGCACACACCATTAATCCCAGCACTTGGGAGGCAGAAGCAGGTGAATTCCTGAGTTCAAGGCCAGCCTGGTCTACAGAGTGAGTTCCAGGACAGCCAGGGCTATACAGAGAAACCCTGTCTCGGAAAACCAAACAAACAAATAAAAATTACACACACAGATATGCTGATTGGACTTTCAGGTAGAGAAAAGACACACCTGCCCAGTGTTCTCAGGCAAAAGAGAGAGAAGAGAGAGAAGAGAGAGAGGAGAGAGAGAAAACACGAAATCATTTAGGCACCTTGTTTTAGCCAGAAGTTTTTCTGAACTATTTCATGCACTTCTTTCTTTGCCTCATCAAATAACATCACACCCTGCCAAGAGACAGCATAGCAGCCAACAAAGCCCTTAATAAAACCAAAGGACTCTAGTAAAAACAGGCTCATTGTGTCTTCAGAGGATAAAACAGGAAATCTTATAAACAGATCAAGGTTTGATGTGAAAGAACCACATAACTAGGAGGAAGCTATCAGTCCAAACAAGCAGCTCAGTCGCTGGTCAACAGGAGAAATGAGCTCCTGAGAAGTCTGGGAGGAGAGAGCCAATTTGCCCAGGACACCATTATGCAAGGAGCCAAGTGCTTAGACCAAGACAAGAGCCAAGTGCAGTAACTCCAAACTGGCCTGCACAGTAAGTGCCAATCTCACAAAAATAAGAAGTTACAGCCAGGTACAATGTGAACACTCAGGAGGTTGAGGCAGGAGGATTACTTGATTCCCAGAGTTCAGCCTGGGTAACAAACAGAAGGTCATCTCAAAATAAATCAGTAAATAAAAATTGAATGAATATCTATCAATCTATCTATCTTCTATAGTTTTGTTTTCTTGTTTGTTTGTTTGTTTTGCAACAAGGTTTCTCTGTGTAGCCTTGGCTGTCCTAGAACTTGCTCTGTATACCAGGCTGTCCTCAAAATCACAGATGTCAACCTGCTTCTGTCTCCCAAGTGCTGGGATAAAAGATATGCATCATCACAGCCCAGCATATTATTTTTAATTACTGGTTTTAATGTGTCTTATAAAACATGCAGATATTCTATACACCTTTTTTTTCTTTTCTTCCTCCCCCCCCCCACCCCCTTTTGTTTTTTCCAAGTCAGGGTTTCTCTGTGTAGCCCTGGCTGTCCTAGAACTCACTCTGTAGACCAGGCTGGCCTCGAACTCAAAAACCCACCTGCCTCTGCTTCCCAAGTGCTAGAATTAAAGGTGTGCGCCATCACTGCTCAGCTTCTATACATCTTTCTTTTCAAATATACTTCTAAATCACTTCACTATGGATGGTTGTCCTGGCTATCTTGACTGTAAACCTAAGTGGATTTAGACTAAGTGGATTTAGAACCATCAGACCTTTGTGTCTTATCTCCAAGAGTGTTTTCAGAAAGGTTTGCCTAAGGAGGGAAGAGGAGAAGACGGCTGGGCAGCAGCACTCACATCTGGGCTTCCTGACTGGGTGCTGTGTAAGCAGCTGCCTCATGCTGCAGTCAAGCCTGCCTTCCCCACTCTGACAGCGCTCTGACCCTGCTGGTCAGCAGAGACCCTTCCTGTCAGCTGCTTTTGTCAGACCCTTCTGTACTAGTGCTCAACAAGAAAAGCAGCTAATGTCATGCCTGCCAAACCCTGCCAAAGAAAGATGACAGCCAACCAGACAGAACCACCGCAGACAAAGAACCAAAGACCAGGCCTATGAGGAAGGCCTGGACTGTCAACCAGGAAACACGCTTTAGAAATGTAGAAAGTGCTGCCCTTAAATACACCACCAAGAAATGACGCTCTCTGGAAAAGTTACTACAGAGAAACACTCCATGTGCTAACAACAGCTCCTAAAAGCAAAACACCAAAGTGTGGCACAAACCAAACATGCAAAAGACTTCTAAATCAGCAGACCACAAATACTCATAAAACTAACAAATTCTGGAAACTTTTGAGTAAGATCATGGAATAGAATCTGCCTCTGCATGGTCCAACAAAGGGTCAGCTTAAGTAAAAACAGATCTTATTTTACAGAGACAGTCTTCCTTCAGAAATTAACAAAAGAGGGCTGATGAAATGAGACACCAGGGGGAAAGGCCAGCAAAATGGATGAAAAAGTCAGCGATGAGGAACTCATATAAGGCAATAAATATAAGGAGAGAGGTGAAGAGGCAAGGGCTCAGCAACTAGCATCCTTCCAGGGACATGGATGCAATTCCCAGCACCACCTGGAGGGGCTCACAACTCCATTTCTAGGGGAACTGATGTACACGTCTGGCCTCTAAGGGCACCAGGCACACACATGGTGCACATACCTACATGCAAACAAAACAACTACACACATAAGCAAAATTTGGGGAAAAAAGAGCTGAGTGAAAAAAAACCTACAGATACGAAATTTTAGAGACTTGTACTTATGAAGTATAACAGAATACATAAAGTTTTGGCCTTTTAGGAAAAACTAAAAGAAACAGAAACTATATCATCCCAGAATATTAACATAAAAAGTTAGAGCTAGCTTACCTCTTCTTGAATATATTGTAACAGGAATGGGGAGGCTCTTAAATTATCCACTGGAATATTGAAGAAGCCCTGGATTTCCTTCTGGTGTAAATCCATAGTGATGAGATGAGTCAGACCTTCAAACATAAGCAAGTTAAACATGTCACGGTACCACAGGACTCTAAGACACCTAGATAACAATGACCAAGCACATACTGTCCTATCATGAAAACCTGGCACCTCTGCTTATAATTTTGGTAATATTAGACGTATGATTTTCACTTCCATTTGAAGATCAGAAGTAGGGGCAGAAAGATAGCTCAGCAAATAACTTGCAGAGGATTAAGTCTGGTTACATGTTAGGAGGCTTACAACCACCTGTAATTCCAGTTCCAAAGGCCAAGACCCTCTTTTGTCCTCTAGAAACCAACATACATGTGCACATACCCATGCACACACACATACACATAAATAAAAATAAGACCTTTGGCCAGGTAGTGGTGGCACACGCCTTTAATCCCAGTACTCAGGAAGACAGAGGCAGGTGAATCTCTGAGTTAGAGGCCAGCCTGATCTACAGAGTGAATTCCAGGAGAGCCAGGGCTACACAGAGAAACCCTGTCTTGAAAAAAACAAACAAACGAATAAGCAAATCAACAACAAGCCCTTAAAGTACAGAAACAGCAGAAAATCTTAACAAAGAAATATTTCTACAAGTGTTTTTACAGCTGATTGTCTCTCCTACAATTTTCCTTAGCAGGGATGACAAAACCCAACATAAGATACCAAGACCTCTTCACCCACACTGTGACATCTGAAATGATTAACAGAAAAAGGTACGAGAACATTTTAGAAGTAGTGTTGTCCAAAAGAGTAAGGAGCTGAACCTGTGTGGTCCATCCAAGCCTATAAGAGAAAGGAGAAAGCGTCCAGAAGACTCAGTGAGCTAGCCTGTTTCCTCTGTCAAAGCTTGTTAGTGTTTCAAAGGGGTTCAGTGGTTAATAAGTCAACTAGATAGGATTTACAGTCACCTAGAGGTGAGTCTGGGAGACACATGTGAGTGATCAGTGTCTGGCATGACTATGAGGGTTATTTTGATTACACTGAAGCAAGAAGATTCATTGGGCCGGGCGTGGTGGTGCACGCCTTTAACCCCAGCACTCGGGAGGCGGAGGCAGAGGCAGGCGGACTTCTGAGTTCGAGGCCAGCCTGGTCTACAAAGTGAGTTCCAGGACGTCAGAGCTATACAGAGAAATCCTTGTCTCGAAAAACCAAAAAAAAAAAAAAAAAAAAAAGATGATTCATTGGGTGACATCACACCTGGGCTGATGTCTGTGTGAATAAGGAGGAAACTAGCTGAGCCCAGTATCTGTCCTTCCTCCCTTCCTGACTGAAAGTGCAGTATGGAAGGCCCAGCTACCTTACCTTCTACGTGATGGATTGTACCTCAAACTGGGAGTCAGAATAAACGTTCTCTCCCTCCAGGTGTGTTTGTCAGGTGTTCTGTCACATCAATAACATAAATAACTACTATGGTTCCCCAGGACTGAAGTTGCTAGGGTTTATATTTTTTAAAGCCGTGTTTTGTTTCTGCCTTCTTTTTAAAGCTACTTTGGAAATGTATTTTCTATAGTGAGTATCTGTAAGAAGTGGTGACCTGGGGAAGTTTCAGTCCTTTGTCTGCACAAACTTCTGTGATGTATGCCTCCCTTAATCATGTACACTCACATACAAGCACACACAACACAGACATCTGTTAAAGTATGTACAAACACATATAAAATTCTTAGGCTGTGGAATGAACATCCAGCCTACAGAACAGGAGAAAACCTTTGCTAGCTACATGTTAGATAGGGAAGGTGTTATTTAGAATATAAAGAAATGCACAAATTAAACAGCAGAAAAATGAAAAAAACAAAAAAACAAAAAAACCAACCCCCCCAGAAAACAAGACCCTCAAATTGCCAAGCATTCCACAGGTGAGCAGACTGAACAGACAGTTCTCAAAAGAAGTCATACAAATGAGCAACAACTATACCCGTGTGTTTGACATCTTGAGCCATCAGGGAAACATTAAAACTACTTTGAGCCGAATGTGGTGAGATGCATTCCTTTAAGCTTTTCAACTGCTGTTTAAGGCTGACATGGTCACTTAGTGAGACCCTGTCTTAGAAAAAGTAAACAAACAGAAGACTGCCAGCCTTTGAGATTTCACCTCCCCCTAGCTAGAACAGCAACCACCAAGAAAACAAATAACAAGAATTGCTGTCAAAGACACGGCTAAAGAGAAACACTGTTGCTAGTGAGGTATAAACTTATGTAGTCACCATGAAAATCAATGTGCAGGCTTCTCACAAAATTAAAGAGAGAGAGAGCTACCAGGGGCTGAAGGGACTTAGGGGTTAAAGGCAATAGTTGCTCCTCCACAGGACTTGGGCTCAGTTCCAGCACCCATCGGGCAACTGACAGCTGGAACTCTAGTTCCAGAGGATCTAATGCCCTCTTCTGGCCTGAGGGTACTACAAACATGTGGTACACAGAAATAATTCAGCCAAAATAGAGATATACAATAAAAAAAGAACTACCACCTATCCCAGTTGAACCACTGCTTGGCAGACATGAAGAGGTCTCTACGCTCTGCCACACAAACACTTGCATATCCACATATACTGCTGCTGTACTCACAAACACAAGAAAACGGAATCAACCTGATGTCCATCAACAGATGAACAGATAATGATATTGTAGCACATGTACACAATGGAATTTTATCCAGCTATAAAGAAAAATTACGTTTGTAAAAAAATTAATCTTAAAATTATATTGAACAATAATTTAGGCTCAGAAAGACAAATATGCACGTCTTCTTTCATATGTGGATCCTACCCTTTAATACTTGCATGTATTAATATGGAGGTATGGGCTGTGAGACTAGAAACGGTACCAGGGAAAAGGAAAGAGGTACTGAGAAACAGGAAGCAGAAGTAAAGCTGCCTTGCCCACACGGAGAGCTCCAGGCCAATGAGAGATCCTGTCTCAAAAAAAAGGTGGATGTCACCTGAGAACAATGCCCAAATTTGCCCCTTGACCCACACACATAATAACCTGTACACGAATTAAAAAACATAAAAATGGTTTTTACAATACTTAGGCTGTTACCTAAAAATGTTTAACAGAAAAGAACATGTGGTTTATAAAAATATAACTATTTGTAAAATCAAAATGGTTCCTGTATTAAAGTCTAAAAGACTGAAAATTATTTTTCTCCTCTTGAAACTTGAATATTACTGAAAAAATATGACATATCAACATGAATGTTACAAGTAATTCAGGAAAAAACATAACAAAAGTTGTTATTATTTGTATCTTAGTGAATTGGAAGCAGAATTCCAATTCGAATAATTAGAATTCCAATAATTAGCAAATTACAGTTTTCTAATTAAACTAGACTCCAGCTTACCTGTGGTATACTTCTCATAATTTCAGATATCCATGATCCAAAACCACTTAATGACAAGTTCCAGAAAGAAATAATTGGCAAATTTAAACCTCATGTCACCAGGAATAATGTCACCAAATCTTGTGATGTCCTTCTCTTCCCCTAGGACAGTGTACTGGTGCTGTATCTGCCACTTAGTGGTGTGTGAAACATACCACTGTGATACTGTGGGGCTGGCACACCAGGGTTTCAGGCAGCTAGCTGCTGAGTGACCAGCACATCTTTCCACTGTATAAACTGTCTGTTTCACTACTTGTACTTTCTTTAGAACTCTAGTCAAGATAATGCTTTGAAATTTCTAAGGCCAAAAACAAATCTGCCATGGTGGCGCAAAACTTTAGCCTCCTCCTTGGGAGGCAGAAAGAGGCAAATCTCTATATATTTGAGGCCAGCCTGGTTTATGTAGTGAGTTTCAAGACAGCCAGGACTACATAGACAGACCCTGTCACAAACAAACAAACAAACAAACAAACAATCTGTCATTCTTACCAGCTTTGCACATCATAGAAGCCAGCAATTTTGAGACAATGGAGCCCCTTTTTCTCATTTTGCATTGCTTGCTATAAGGAAAGTAGGGGATCACTCCGATGATGCTCTTGGCACATGAGGTCTTACATGCATATACCATGATCAGCAGCTCCATGATGGTGGTGTTCACGTCCCTGAAACCCGTGGACAATGTCAGACACTTAGTATGTTACTTATGACTATGATACACTTAAAGCATTAGACATAAAAAAGACAAATATCAGCCGGGCGTGGTGGCGCACGCCTTTAACCCCAGCACTTGGGAGGCAGAGGCAGAGGCAGGGGGATTTCTGAATTCGAGGCGAGCCTGGTCTACAAAGTGAGTTCCAGGACAGCCAGGGCTATACAGAGAAACCCTGTCTCAAAAAACCAAAGACTAATTCGTCTTCTTCCAAACCGCCTGCAGCCCCTGACCAGATGACTTCTGCTTTCTCACTAAAGAGAGGATCAGAAGACAGCTTTCGGCACCACATGCACTCAGCCACTGGGCAGCAGAGGGGAACTTTTCGCAATCCTCTAAAGTTACACTCTAGTCGCCATCCCCTCACCATGCTCTGTGGAGGACCAGTGTTGCCATCATTCCTCAGTCTCCTGCCTCTCATCCTTAACAACTTGTGACCCTCATCATCCCAGTTCTTTGCGTGTCTTTGAAGGACACCTCAGGAGAGAAATCTATAGTCCCACTCTCCTTTTTCTCCTATGTACACTTCAAAGAAGCTTTGGTCTCCAAAACAACTCCCCAACTTTCATCAACAGCCTCCAACAATGGATTGGTTAAAAATAGTCTTTCCTTTGCCTTTCTGCTTCTAAGGCAGCTTCTCAGCTGTGCTTACATTAGGTGCACAATGTCCTTCTGCCTCCTTCTGCTTCCTTTGATTCCTTTCTTGGTTCACTACCTGCCAAAGAAACATTCAATTGTCGTCTCCTCTTGTCACCCTTCACCTCTCAGGCTCTGTAAATGCTGGCCACTCTTACAGTCCTATCACTAGCCCAAGATCCCCTTCAGAAAGTAATATAACTAGCTGTTGCTAGGCGCTTCCATTTGAATGTTAAAATCTAACTAAAGGAACTGTTCTTCCTTGCAAATGCCTACATCATCAGAAAACTTGTGACCACTACTTTGCTGGCCACACTGTTCCTCAGGCTACTCTGCACGAGCTGAGAGGTGGCTCGACTCCTCTCTTCATATGCCTCTGAATCTCTATTACCCCCCCCCACCCCCCCACCCCGCCACTGGGCCTCCCACCAGTGCCCTCAGTTTATACTCCAAACAGAGCAGCTTGTTCTTTAAAGTGGAAGTCAGTGCAAAGGCCCAAGGGCCTGAACTGGTTCCTATTCTCACCCATAGCAGGAACCAGCACTCAGGCTGTACCACTCAGGGCCGCCCAGGCCCCTCTATGATCTGCTTTCACACTCCTGACCTCGACATCTGCTCCACAAGCCTTCCTAGACACTCATTGCCCTCTTCACTGAGGCCTACCTTGTCTGCCCTCTTACTACCATAACCCCAACTCTCTCCCATCATTTTTGTTTGTTTGTTTGGTGTTTTGTTTTGTTTTGTTTTGCGAGACAGGGTTTCTCTGTATAGCCCTGGCTGTCCTGGAACTCACTCTGTAGACCAGGCTGGCCTCAAACTCAGAAATCCGACTGCCTCTGCCTCCCAAGTGCTGGGGTTAAAGGTGTGCGCCACCACTACCCGAAAACTTTTGACAATGTTGAGGATTGAGTTTAGAGGCTCTTGAATGTAAGACAACCAACCCTTCTACCAGTGATTTACAGCCATAGCACTCCTCATTTTGTGTTATATGTCACACAGCACTGATTACTTTTTGGTGTACCTGGTATCTATCAAACTCTCTGGGTTTTTGTTTTGTTTTCTCTGAAGAAGGTCTCACTATGCTGGGAGTGCCAACCTTTTGGCACTGTGACATGATACTGATGTCTATAAATGTGTTGGGCCACAGATGCACACAACCAGAAGGCTACAGAGCTAATATACCTTATAAATGATACTAATTTGGAACTAATAATCCTCTTGCCTTAGCCTCTGAGTGCTGAGATTGGAGGCATGTATCACTTTTTCTGGTTTATCATGTTCTCTGCGTATAATCCCTTACCAGATCATCAACTGTTCCAAGCATGAAAGCATCTCACACTGAAACAAGACCCCAATTATTGAAAATATTCAACAAATATTGTTAATAATTGAATGCCAACGTTTGGATGAGAAGGTTCTATCACTATTGAACTAGCCTGATCCCAGATTAATTAAAGTAACTTCAGAAAAGCATTCTGTGAGGAAGGATAAGCAGGGGAACCTGCAATGCGTAGAAAGTCATCCTGAGGCTAACAAACCAGCTTACTACCACTAACTCATGAGCAAATGGATGACAAGAAAATGCCAGTTAATGGGCAGAGATTGTCTTCATTTAAAATCTGTCTTAGGTTTCACTAGCTTAAACTGGTCATGACTAAAATAAAGTAAGGAGTAGCAGTACTACTCAGTGGTACAATGCTTGCCCACCAATAGGACCTGGGTCTGATACTTACTACTGCTATTAATTCATCACCAAGTCAATCAACCAATACAATGAGGCAGCAGCTGAATGTGACAGCATCACATCCTCAGTCTATTTCTTCGCATCTCAGAAAGAAGATCCTGACATGCACGCACACTTTCTGCAACCTGGCTAAGACAGAGCTCAGTGTTCTGTGTGGAGCCAAAAGACAGGCTCAGCTGACAACAGTTCTGCCACAGAAACTAATCGCCAACACGATTCTTGATGGCTAGGAAAACTTAATAGACTCTATCACTAAGAGCGTGCACTGCCTGCCACTTCCCTATCAAGACAGGAGAGGGAGCTGGAGAGTTGGCTCAGAGGTTAGGAGGACTTGTTACTCTTGCAGAAGATCTGGGTTCAGTTCCTAGCACCCATGTGACACTGCACAGCTATCTGTTACTCTGGTTCTAGGGGACCTAACATTCTTGTCTGGCCTCTGTAAGTATGCACACACGTGGTACATGTACATACATACAGGCAAAATATTCATAAAGGTAAAACTAAATTAATAAACCTTAAAAAAAGAGAGAGAGAGATGGCCAAGAACAGTCCCTAATTCCAGTTCCAAAGGACTTAATACCCTCATTTGGTCTCCATAGGTACCAGAAATGCATGCAGTACATTTATATACATGTATGCAAAATGCTCATACACATAGAATAAAAACAAATACATCTAAGAAAACAAAACAAAACAATACAGAAAAGGAGATGCAGTTCAGCTGGTAGAGTGCTTCGCTAGCACGCACAAAGCCCTGGGTTAAATCCTCAGCACTGAGCATAGGGACGCACGCCTGTAGTCTCAGAACTCAAGTGGAGACAGGAGAACAGCAATTTGTTATTATTGGCACCACAGCAAGTTTGAAGCCAGAGATACACAAGGTCCTGCCAAAACAACCAACAATAAACACCCAAACTAATCTAGAAAAGGGCAGGCACAGTGATATCTGCCTAGGAAGGCTGAGGCAGAGATGTCTCTTGACACTAGGAATCTAGGGATGGACTAGAAGCACAGCAGAGTTTATCTCTTTAAAAACAAAACAAAGTATGGCTAAAGGGAGAGAGGAACAAAGAGTCAGCATTTTCACTAGAAAAGCTAGCACAGGGGGCTGCAGAGACAGCTCAGTGGTGAAGAGCAGTGGTTCTCCTAGTGTCCATGAATTCACAGTGCTGCTCTCTGGCTCAGATTCCACTGTATCTAGAGGCCACCATCTCACCCACCCATGAGAATGGTGGGATTCAGTTGTCCTCATTTCTCAAATAAAAAGCACACCAATCTTAAAACTATCTTCTCCTGTGTGACCTAGTCTTCAGACTCTAATAGGCATACTCAAGAGGCAGCGAGAAAGCACTTACTTTGAGATGGTTTGGATGATAAATACATCTTTTCCTCTCACAGACTCCTGGATTTGAACTCTTGTTTCTAAAGGGAAAAGGAGGGAAGATATAGTTCAAAATGTTAAAACATGCACCAAGTCTGCATTAATTTCCAAACTTATAGAATACAGAAACCAGGACTCCTACCAAACAGCAGAATGCACTGACATGAAGCGTGTCACCATTAATCATACTTTAGAATCAAATTTAGGCTTCTCCCCTCACATTTAAGTAGTGTCTGCTATGACACAGAGTACAGCCTAGAAATGATGTATTCAGTCATGCAACCAGCACCAACTAAGAACAGAGGCATAAATGTAGTATGTTGTTGGATAAAAGAAGACTGGTGACTATCCCTGCTCTTAAACATTTGTAACTAGCAACAAGGGACAAATCCAGGATTGAACACTCCACGGGGTAGGTCTGCAACATCAACGGAGAGGAAAATGGCAGGGTTGGGTATGGTTCTACATCAAAAGAGAAACCATGTCACCTTCTGGCCATTGTGATGCTTGTCTAGAATTATAATAAGAAGCTGAGACAGGAGGATAGAATAGTAGAAGCTAGCCTGGGCTACAAAGTAATACTCTGATTCATAAAACAGCAAACAAAAGCAAATCAAAAAAAATTTTTAAAAAAAATTTTAAAAAAACCAAAAAACCAATCACTTGAGGTTAGGAATCATATAAAACTAGCAAAACAGCAAAAAGCCTTCAAAAGTCATAAATACAGCTAATTTCTTGAAATGTGAGTAAAGTATTCTTATTTATGTGCAAGAACTGGTCAGAGATGTGACCAGGTATCTAGGGATTGTGTATGGATGTCTACACCTCACTTTCTTTTTTTTTTTTTTTTTTTGGTTTTTCGAGACAGGGTTTCTCTGTGTAGCCCTGGCTGTCCTGGAACTCACTTTGTAGACCAGGCTGGACTCGAACTCAGAAATCCACCTGCCTCTGCCTCCCGAGTGCTGGGATTAAAGGCGTGTGCCACCACTGCCCGGCTTACACCTCACTTTCAAATGCAACATTTAGACAAAAAAAACCCACCAAACCTATATAGTAGATACCAATACAGCCGTCATGGCACTATTCTTTCAATTAGTTCATATGTTTGAAAGTTTTCATTAAAAACGTTTGCAAGCCAGAGATGTACTCAGTGGCAGAATGCTTTAGTGGGCTCTGTGCTCTGTGGTGATGGCTAAGGCAAGAGGATTTCAAGTTTGAGGCGAACATGGGCTGCATTCTGAGTTCAAGGCCAGTGCTAGAGCAATTGCTCAGTGGTTAAGAACACCTACTGCACTTCTAAAGGTCCAGAGTTCAAACCCCAGCAACCACTTCATGGCTTACAGCCATTAAAGCTGAGTTCAAGGCCAGCTTGCGCTATGTAGTAAGGCATTGATTCTAAACAAACAAAGTCATTAGAAAAAAAATAGTGTGCTTACAAAGGAATGGGATGTGATGTTACAAATGAGTTTTAGAGACAAGAGGTCTGGATTTAAATCCTGGTACTGATACTCATGGGGCCTTGTATCTATCCCTGACCCAGGATTTCAGTATCTACAAACAGTAAGGAATATAGAAGTTTAGTTCCTCTGCAATAAACCAATGATTTTCCATCCATACTTTTGAGCCTGGGAGTGAAGGAGCTTGCCCATAGCCCCACTCTTCCCACAGCTCTCCCTCATCCAGTCTCCCTGAAAAGAACCTCCCCAGATCTCAATCACACGTTGCCCAGTAGCAACCATTTTAGGAAAACTAGGAGAAACAGTTTTTTAAGGTTGAACCACTAGACAAATTCCTGTAGTGAGAGGTCAGAATGAATGAGTGTTTACTGAGCACCTACTATGTGTCAAAAGATGTCAAGTACAGAGATTATCCCATTTATTACTGCCCAAGAATAAAGAGTAAGATTCTCATGTCCATATAAGCTGCAACTACCCCTGCTAGAAAAATTTCACTAAGAATACTCACCACTCTAAAGAAATACCAAGATTAAATAACATTTTCTTACAACTATTTCCTAGCAATATTTTAAGGAATTAACCTGTGGCCTTAGAGGAAATAAAGAATAACAAGCTAGGGTTAGAGGTACAGCTCAGTAGGGAGGCATGCATGAAGTCCTGGGCACAATAACGCAGCACATGCGAGCTTGGGTGTGTATGTAGTACTGGGCATGCCCACATACCTACAGACTAAAAGTGTAGGCACGCAGGACTCATGTTACCGACAGCAAAGTGATCTCAACCAACAGTAAGCTGAGGAGCTAGCTAAACTTACGCAGTGCTTCCTGAATGAGACTCAAGAACCATCACCAAACCTCCATACATGTGACTTGCACCAGGGATACTTCTATTTGGTATTAGTAAGGACTGAAAACCACACTCCTCCACCTTGCCTGCCTGACTTCCTGCTTTCTGAACTGAGTAGATGACTGAATCCGTCTGACAGTCAAGGACAACTTGATGACCCATTACACCACATTCTGCAAGAAGATCCACAATACATATTTCCAAGGAAGCTCACCTCTGTTAGGTTCCTGGTAAACCTGCACTTTGCCCATCTCCACCCCCAGCCGCCTAGAGAAGAGAAAGGGGGAAAAGCTGAGAAGGCAACAGAATAGACCCAACATCTTTACTATTAAAGATGACTTATAAGTTGACAAAGATAAAAGTCATTCTAATTATGAAATAAAGTAAATATTACATCATACCTGTTTGTTGCCTACCCTGGACCTCCACCCCACGACCACCCAAGGCCTATGCAATCTGTCTCTCCTGCTTCACGGGCATCTTTCTAGTACTCCGTGCTCTACTGCCCACATTCCCTACTGCATGTAACAGGCCTTGGTTTAAAGGTGCCTGAGCTCCTAAGCCAGAACAGACCACTCTACCCATCCTTATGTACTCATGCCTCCTTCGTGCGTCTGTTACCACCGAAAACCACTTAGCTGCTTATCTTAGCTTGCATGAGAAGAAAAGCTTTTGACTGGCCTGCTCACCATTAACTCACAATAATCATATCAAGGTTTTATGCACTGCAGGGATTTGGTATGTGTTTAATCAGTTTCTTAAAATTACACTAAACTATCCTCATATACTACACATCCCTGTTTGTTAAACTCCAATAATTTATCTACAGTTGTGCCTACCACACTCCTGAGAGGTGTGGTCACAGACACATTGTAGCGCTGAGTATATCAGATGACATGCAGGTTAGCTATACTTGATAATCACTGCTAGTCTGATTATCATACTTAAAATTATCACACATAATTGGCTATGAATTTGAATGGTAAAACTGGAACTCACTCAGCAATTTTCTTTGAAAGCTCCATACATGATGAATTGGAATTTGCTGAAAACAACACGAGGCCTCCTTTGGTTATGTTCATCTTGGTTTCTAATTCAGGAGGCGCCACACAAAACATCAAAACCTTCTTGGCTTTCCAATTCTCAGAGCCTAGAAGAAAAAAAGTATACATAAAGGACCAACATATATAAAATATACCCAAGCAGATTTTGTTTTTAAACAGAGAATGGCATCAGCATAAGAAAAATAGTTGCCACCATAATGGTGGCTCTGATCTTAAGGGAGATATAGTATGGGCAAGTACAACCCTTGGATTTTAAGATTGCAAATGGCACCACACAACTCCATTACTTTTCATACTCACTGGGAATAAATAATAAACTTACAAGAAAGGCGGAGCTGAAGAGCTCAGTGTTTTACTGTTT